>NC_081544.1:17953216-18026352 GCF_901000735.1 Corylus avellana | reverse complement strand
AACATAAAGCCAATGGTTCCATGGAAAGATACAAGGTTAGATTGGTTGCAAAAGGCTTTACACAGACCTATGGGATAAACTATGAGGAGATGTTCGCTTCAGCATCCAAGATGAACTCTATACAAGTCTTATTCTTGGCAGCAAATTTAGATTGGTCGCTTCACCAGTTTGACGTGAAAAATGCATATATTCATTGAGATCTAGAGGAAGAAGTATACATTGAGGTTCGTTTGGTCTTGAAC
This sequence comes from Corylus avellana, assembly GCF_901000735.1. Taxonomy (NCBI): domain Eukaryota; kingdom Viridiplantae; phylum Streptophyta; class Magnoliopsida; order Fagales; family Betulaceae; genus Corylus; species Corylus avellana. The sequence goes on along the minus strand of NC_081544.1, from coordinate 18,026,110 downwards.
TTTCCTTCGCCAATGGTAAAGAGTAAAAGCTAAAGATGGCATTATATGGATTGAAACAATCTCCCAGAGATTGGTTTGAAAGGTTTTCCCGAACTATGCAGAGATGTGGTTATAAGCAGAGTCAGGCTAAACAAACTTTCATCATGCAATCTTCACAACTCACAAGGAAAGGCAACTACTCTTACTGTGTATATCAATGAAATAGTATTGACAGGAAATGATGATGAAAAAAATACAAAGATCAAAACATGGTATATTTCTTTATCAATGAAAGTATATTCCTGATCTTCTCAAGGAAACAAGAATGGGCGGATGTAAAGCTGTTGATAATCCAATAAAGTAGAATAATAAGTTAGGGGAAAGTAGTGAGAATTCCCTGATGGAAAAAGCACGATATCAAAGATAGCTTGGTAAATTAATTTATCTGTATCATACCTGTCCAGATATTGCCTATACAATAAGTGTGGTAGGTCAATTTATGCATTCACCGCGTGAGACTCATATGTAGGCAATCTATGGATTCTTCACTACTTAAAATACTCACCTGGTAAACGTTTGTTCTTTTCTCAACATCATCATGAAAGAATAGAAGCTTATACAGATGATGCTTGGGTGGGATCAATTGTGGACCGACGTTCTACTTTAGAATATTAAACATTTGTAAGAGGTAACTTGGTTACTTGGCATAACAAAAAACAAATTGTGTTTGCTAGATGGAGTGCAAAAGTTGAATTCAAAGCTATGGGCCATAGAATATGTGAAATACTATGGCTTTTTTTTTTTTTTTTTTTTTTTTTTTTGATAAGTAATATTATATATCAAAAAAAGCGCTATGCGCCTCTACGTACACAAGAAAGTATACATAGGAAGCCCAATTTAAACCCAAGACAAAACCCAAGAAGACCCGACCCAAAAAAACCCAACTAGTAACCACGGCCACACGGCAAACCAAAGAAAGAACCCAAAGACTAAATCTCACAATAGCCCACCTAGAAAAACATATATCTCATATAAGTCTAGCATGGACGAACCAAGCAAACGAAAAACACCTAGAAAAACATACTCTAACAATCCCCTTCAAGCTGAAACAGCTTGGAGCACACAATACAAAGATTGATAAAAATAACAAGCAAATTCGCTAAAAGCTTCAACCTCAGTCAAAAACTCATTGAAACTGCAACAAGCGGTCGGACCTCGCCGGGAAACAAGGACCGGTCGAAACCCACAACCCTGCAAAATACCTAGAGTAGATTGGATCTCACCGCAAAACACCAAGGCCAGTAGAATCTCATTAGAAAACAACAACCACCGGTCAGAAACCACTGCAAAACACCAAGGCCGATCGAATCTTGATAACAAACGACGATCACGTTTCCCATGATCAACCAACAACCTGGTTAAGGCACAGCACGAATGGAGCTAGGGATAGCCTTATCCCGGATAGGGGAAAAACTGCACCTGCAACCAAACAAGATTCGTCTTCTCCAACCAAATCACCAGGAACCTGCCAGAGACTACCAAAACTTGCCAGAAACACTTCAAAACACCACATAATCACCAGAGAACTCAAAAAACACCATTAAACGCCACAAATACGCCGGAAACTTGACAATACCACAACAGCCGCCGACAACCACAAAAACCACTATTAGTAGCCATACTTCGCAAGTAAGAAACATAGAAACCTTCGACTAACAAGAGAACTACCGAGAGGAACACCCCTAAAGCACCAAAACCATCACATAACACCAAAACAAACAAAGCCAGTATTTTCTGCCAGAGATTTTTTTTTTTTTTTCTCTGAGTCTCCAAGAACAACTCTAAAGCTTCATCAAGGCACTGCCCATGCGGGCATTGTGCCACACAGACAGTGCTGCCACCAAAGGGAGACTCACCAACAGCAGGACATGAGGTTCAACAAAAAAAAGAGCGAAAAAACAAATACTGCAATCAAAGGGCCAAGGATCTAGACCCTAAGGCTCTAATACCATGTTGTCATTTGCATGAACGATTTAGACATAAAAAGGTGGAGGCACATTACTCTTTTCTTTGTTACATAGCCTACCACACATCTTATTATATAGGGTTAGAGAAATATCACAATAACCAAAATACCCCCAAACCCTAATGACTCACAAACCCTAATAACTCTTCTAACAGTGATAACAAACCAAGTGCATTGAGATTGACAAACATTTTATTGAGGAGAAACTATGTGCAAGCTTAATTTGTACACCATATATAAAGATGAGAACAACTAGCAGATATTTAGACAAAGGAGGTTTCAAGTAGCATCTTTCACCCACGCCTTAACTTGAAGGGAAGTGTTAGGAAACACAATTAATTTCCTTTTACTCTCTGATTGTGTTCGCATTATTATTGTAGTTTGCAAATTAATCAATTTTCATAATAAATTGCACTCCTATTCTATTTAAACATGTAGATGTCGTATGGCTCATTAACCTAGAAAGAAAGCAGTTTCTTCTTTCTTCCCTTCTTTCTTTCTTCTCTTTTTTTTTTCTTGTCAACTCAACTCAATGCCACTAAGCATGTATTATTCCTTACTTTCCATATCTTCTACACCAGCCATGGGGGAACTACATTCCAAAGAAAACTACTTTTGTGCTCTCAAACAATCCTTTCCAACTAAAGTACACTTCAACATTTCCTATTGAACCCCAAAAGTAGTAAAGCAAAGGACCATAACTCTCTAGCGACCGAGTGATGAAGTAACAAATGATCTGATTCACCACTACACTTAAAATGGAGCACCAGTCCAACATAAATACATTCCTTGTAAGACATTTAACGCTTCATAGTTAGGTACAATTTCATCTAAAAATTTAAACCATATAATTAAACTCTAAGCTCAGAGAGATCATGTTCAAAAAAAGTGAAATTAATAGCTATACTGATGAGAAAACCTGAGCTCTTCCAAGTGCAAATGTCGGAATCAGCACCTTCCCTCCGCCCGCAACACAATTATGAACCTATATCCATTAGTTAAGAAAAAAAAATTAAAAAAAAAAAAAGGGGGGGAAGGGAGAACCAATGTAGGGCGCAAAGCCACAAACACAAGACTTTAAACTATAAGACGAAAAAAATGAACTCATGCAATATTATTAATCTAAAAGAGTGTTCACCTGAATTCAATAGTATAATTAGGTCAATAATATAAGAAACTAATAAAACATGAGCAGACCCATAGTACCATTGGTTAATTATGGGTTATCCCCTACCCATGCTCTTTCAATATTTAATGTGAAATATACTAGAAAGAACTTGGCAATTTATCAATCTCTACTCCTTTGGATCCCTTTTTTAATTAAAAAAAAAAATTGTTTACATAAAGTAGTAACATTTTTTTTTTTTTGATAAGTAAATTACATAAAGTAGTAACATATTATTGAACAATAATGGAGGGAAAAGAATGACAGATGTTTTGGGGATTGTGAATGGATTTTGGAGGAAATTAAGTCATTTTTCTTCAAAACTTTGTATCTTTGAACAGCTGCTTATCTCTTTTAACAATTAGTTATAGTGATTTTCTTGTTCTTTTTGCTCCTTCTAGTTAGGTGCTTCTTCATGTATACTTCCTGTGTATTTAGAAACGCCTTTGCCCTTTTAATGGCATTTGCCAATTACTCATATATATATATATATATATATATATATATATATATATATTATTGAACAATAATCAGTAAATACTCATCCATTGGTTCCGACCATTGTTTCTAAACCTTAAAAATTATCAATTGAATAAATCTAAGATTCTCAGTTAAATTCAGCATATCAAAGATGAGGAAATAGCTTACAAGATGAAAAGGTTGACACTAATTAATATGATTGATATTTTCAAACAAGTTTTGCCTAATTTGGAAAGCCACAAGTACCATACTATATGAGACTTTTTTATTATATACGTCAAAAATCACACTGAAAAATTGATTCTTCAATAAGAACTTTCATATCTTAGAAATGATATTTTGACTGCCTTGATTGTTTTCAACGTGTTAAAACTAAAAGTACTTAGCTGAAGGTACAAATAGAAACCTTTCAACAGCAAGAAGCTGGAAGAGTAAGTGCCATGACTTGTATTTCCCAAAATATTTAAAAATTGGAAAAATGGGACAAGAATTTTTTTTGATAAGTAATGATGATATAAAAAGCGCAAAGGGGCGTAACCCACATACACGGGAAGTATAAACAGAGAGCGCCTAGGAGGGAGAGAAATGAAAAAGAAAATCAGAGAAACTAATCACTAAAGGAGCTAGCCAAGCGGCCGTCCAAGAGTAAAGAGTAAAATGGGACAAGAATTGAAACAATAAAATCAGTAAAAACGCAAAACTTTATGACATCTGATGGAGCGATTATTTACATACAGCTTTAAGAAATTCTCTCTCCCTACTGTATTTTGAGTCACGTATAGTTGTTGCATATGTGGACCTGTAACAAGAATATTATCAAAAAGAGAACATAGTAGTTTGTCCAAATGAAACCTATCATTTAAGCAGGAGTATGCAATAACATCTAAGTAAGACAAGAGCTTCTTTTAGTACTTGGTTGTAATTTTTTCACCTAGAATAGCTAATAGGACTTCCCACAACGTAACCCTTTGGGTTGCCAACTGTAATTCCTGGGAGCCTATCCCCATCTCTTGTATCCCTACATGGGTGTTACCTGAAGAGAAGAGAAATGGTATGGTCCCCCAGTAGTCTTCTCACTAATAAAATTCAGATATTCTCAGCCAAAAAAAAAAAGACACGACCTATAGTGTTTTGACGTTTGATTATATACCAATGAGTAAATGGAACAACATAAGCAAACATGTTGATGTTTATAAAAATAAAAAGATACACTAATGTTGAATTCAAATATGTTCTTCTTCAGCTCATAGTGTGCCGATTTTGTTATGATTGTTCTAAATTTTATAATGACAGGAAAATTCCTGACAACACCACACGGTCCACACCTATTTAAACACACACAGATGAAGAGAGAGAGAGAGAGAGAGGTAAGAAACATCAGTTTCTAAACAAGTATACGATGGCCTAAGGAGAACCACTCCTACCTGTATGTCTGCTTTGATTTTGCTTAGCTCAAAGCATATGGGAGGGCCATTATTAAATTATGGAATGAGAGAGCTATAAGTTATTGGATAATGTAATGAGGATGACAACACCTAAGAGGCCAAAATCTATCACAAACCATTATTTGACTATCAATTCAGAAGTATAAATACAACACACATGTTATTCCTACCAAAACAAATACATTATCACATTAGCCATTTACACAAACATGTTCCATACTCTGTTATAAGAAGGTCCAGCTGTAGTCGATCAATTTGAGCGGCTCCAAGATGCCTATCCGGTGTCATATTATAGTCTCCTGTGTACACTATACCCATATCTCCCACCTTTGCATAAAACATTGCTGCTCCAAGAACCTTCGGCACATAATAAACAGTTATAGCTCAATTAACATGGGATGTAAAATGATTGAAAAAACAGACTACATTCTTGAAGTTATTTTGAGAAAACATTGAAAGCTACTTGCTGATGGAAATGACTACATTAAAGATCTTCTGATGGAAACCATGTCAGACTGGCACTTAAAAATTGTGTAAAGCACCCTTGTTAGACACACAGGTATGTGTCACCCCAATTAATACAATCTCTAGGGTTTTGTCTGAAAATTACTGTTCCTCTGCCATTTCAAGTAGGCAAGAGAGGCAAACGGTCAAGCTTTGAATCTGCACGCAACAGCAATCCTCTTTTCTTGGAACAACGTCCAGAGTATCTTGGTCCAGTGGAGATGGGCTTTGATTTCTATAGGGGCAGGGGGGCGAGCTCAACTGAAGCATGCTGCACTTGAAGCTACAATCTGGCTTCAAATGTGTAGATCTCTGATCAAAATATTTTCTCAGGAAAATCAACTGAAGTCTGCCAGAGTTTACATTTAACACAATCACCTCAAGCATAATTCTGGAAATGAGGTACTGTTATAGCATAGAGGCAGCAAACAAATGAAGCCAGCTGCTATTTTTCAGAAACCACAACTGAGCGTTTCTCTTGTAATCTATGGTGACCATATAGGTAAAATTAAAAAAATGTAAGTTAAAATATTTATAGGGAAGATTTTGGGATGGTGATGCTATGTCGGATATAAAGTTGCTTGATCCAAGATAATTACTAACTTATTTTAATATAATTAAGTGGTTAGTTGAAGGGGCTCAGGTGGAACCATCGATGACCTAGATATGCAACTTACAATGGACGAGGAAATTTTATCTGATGACCCTCACAATAGAAAACTCAACTGTATTTGTGCCTGAGAACCTGCTGAGTAACTCCTTATCCACCATCATGCACAACTGATTTTTTCAGTTGGTGCTACCTGTTAGTGCAGTGCACCTATAAGTTAGAGCTGCCTATTATTTAATTCCATCTCAGCCATCCAATGGCAGAGATATCTTTGGTTCAAATTAGATCTTATGAGATTATCATCTATAAACCAAAATCCACGATATGACTGTTACAATCAGAATGAGTGCCTTTGCAATCATATGGTAAGATCCTCCAAACGAATAAGATGATTGGTATGAGACATGAAGTTGGTAGCCTCTATTACTGCGACTTTATTTGGATCCATATGAGTGTCAACAAGATGAGCACCTAGCAATCCTGTCTCCTCGAGGATATCAAGTACATACTTCCTCTAAGACAAATTGATGCCTAGCTTAGATCTTGCAACTTCAATTCCCAAGAAGTACCAAATTTTACCAAGATCTTTGGTGTTATAGTGTTGCTGTAAGAATTGTTTCAATCTGGTGATGCCTCCAGAATCATCTCCAGTAATCACAATGTCATCCACATAAACAAATAGTACGTATCCAGCATCAATGTGTAAGTGGAAAACTAAATGATCCATCTGACAACAGTGGAGACCAAAATCCATGACAACGTCATAACATCAGAAAACTTCCCAAACCACACTCTTGGTGACTGCTTGAGACCATATAATGCTTTCTCCAACTTGTAGACACTGCTTGATACTCCCCCTTAGCAACAAACCTAGGTGGTTGCTCCATATAAACCTCATCAAGTAGGTCACCATGGGGAAATGCATTCTTGACATCCAACTAATATAAAGGCCAGTCAAGATTGGCCGTAAGTGACTGGCCTCCTCTTATGACTGGCCATAAGAGATCTTGGCCACAAGGGAGAATGTCTCATCATAGTCAATACCATAAATCTGGGTATAGCCCTTTGCAACCAACCAAGCCTTGAGGCGATCAACAGAACCGTCAGAATGGAACTTAACAGTATACACCCATTTCCAATCAACAATATGTTTCCTAGGTGGCAACAAGATCCCAAGTCCCCATTCTGATGTAAAGCAGCCATCTCCACCTCCATGGCCTACCTCCAACCCGAGTTAGAGAGTGCATTCTGAATTGTTTTAAGGATGGAAACACTTCAAAGTGTGGAGATGAAATAGGAAAGAGAAGGAGACAATGATTGATAAGAAACAAACCTAAAAATACTAAAGCCCCTCTTTGCCATTAGATCTTATCCTTTTTGAACCCCAACCAACCTACAAATACTAAAGCCCTTCTTCATCATCCCTAGGCCTAAAACCTCAGGTTTCAAAGCTCAGAGCCCATCATATAAGCATCCATAAGTAGGTTTCTTGATATGTCCTTCGTCTTTTTCTCTACTTTGCGCAGAATAAAGACACGGACTTGAGCACAAAATCAGTCTCAATTTACTAATCAACATTAATCCATCAGGACCTCTAATCTAAGCAGAAAGAAGATTTGGGCTTGAGACCACACTAAGGCACAAATTTACTCAAAAACCCAAATGACACCAAAAAAGAAAGTGACCAAGGGTCAAATACATTTGAGTTCCACCTGCTCTTTCTTTTTTTTCTTTTTTTTTTTCTTTTTGATAGGTAATACACAACTCACACACCCAGAATTCAACCCGTGACAATACTATCCACCCTAGCTCCTGGATGTAAAACCTCTAAGAATTCCGAAGCTGCTTGCTTTGGCATCTAGAATGTTGTGTGTGTTTTGCACTATATGTGTAAACTCGAATAAAACTAAGCCTTAATTCCAACATTTTTCCTTAATGTGTTAGATCCAGAGAGAGAACGGCCACAAAATTTAGCACCCAAATACCAATTAAGTCCTAAATGGGAAAGTGAGCTTGCATATAAACAGGTACGTTTAATCAATAGCGTTTGATGTGAAATTAAGGAGGTAAGTTCATAACTAGAAGAGAGCACAGGAGCATAACAATGACAATCTACGACAAGATAAGCAATACTAGAAAGACAATAAGAAATTTGTACAAGTTTGGATAAACTTGAAAGAGAAGCATAATAAGTCCATGTGCATGGAAACATTGCGGTCAACAGAGAATGTAATCATAGTTGAAGTTCAGAAGCTTTACATGTCCTGCATAGTACGCACGAATCTGAAGATCTTTATCAACCTGAACAGTTTGCTTCAAATCCACTGCTATAACTGCAATGAGGAATCAAATCAAAACAACAAAGTCAAAGACAAAATACGAGAAAAGTAGCAGATGCTGAATTTGGAGAGCACGCAATATGACCAAAAAAGAAGTATTTTTGTTTAAATGTCTAAATAGCCAAAAGTGGAGCATTAGAAGTAGGGCTGAGCATCAAGCTGGTCCAAACCAACTGACCCAACGATACTCGATCCAAACCAACTAGGTTCAGTCAGTTTTCCGACTCCCACAGTCAGTCAGTCGACAGGGAGGGGGAATTACCGACATGGTTGGGTTGGGTGTTGGGTTTTGGGTATTGGGAAACCCAACCTTACCAACTATAATATATATATATTTTATTTTTATATTTATAAATATACTTTTTTTTGTTAGCAACCCTTAGGGTTTCATAAGTTTAGGTTTGCCTTTTAGTCTTTCTCTCTTCATCTCTCACACAAATGGCACAGGTGCAAACACCTCACATCTCCTCTGTCTCCCTCAAATCATCAACCAATTCTAGGGTTTCAAAGCCTCAGTCCTCTTTCTCTCTCTCGCCCTCAAATCATCAACCGATTGGCCAAGTACTTTCTCCATTGTTTCCATCTTCAATTCTTCATAATCAAGTCGGTTAGACCACCGAAAGGGGCTGATTATCAATCAAAGCAGGTCTTGTACTCAGCCTAATTCTTTTTCTTCTTTTTTTTGTAAGTCTTGTACTTAGCCTAATTCTATGTAGAGAAAATTTGTTTTACCCTAATATTGACATGGTATCATAGCCACAAGATAGTATTTTATATTGTTTATTCCCTTTTTTTTTTTCTTTCTCAATTCTTTATACTTTTTCTCAGTTTTGGCTTTTTCTTTCCCTGACCATCATCAGGTTTTAGCCTGTACATGACGAACAGTGTCGGGCTTCATCATGCCAACTCTATTGATGAAGGGTTGCTGAATTGTTGTGGTTGTGCCCTTGATCGATGCGATTGAACCTTAAGTCATCGGCATGACTTGCGGTTGTGTGGTAGGCAATAGATCTGATTAAAAAAGACTGAATATGTTGCCATAGAATCATCAATTGTAAGAAACTAATACCTGGATAAGAACTTCAACAAAGATACTTGGGACAAATGGGATTCATGTTCTCTATCAAAGCAAACTACAAGATAACTCCCCATCAGGCCATGTCAGTGATCTAGATAGATCATAGACATCCAACCAGGCCTACCCAATTTCAATACAAAGTTATTCAATTGGCCTATATCTAAACTAAACAAAAATGACTGTCTCATACGCACATCACACCCCAAAAGAAAAAGTGCATATACCTTTTTTCATGCATTCCACAATATGCTCTGAGGTAAAATTGTTCCTCTTCACCTCTTTGCTCAACCATTATTATTTTTTTAAGAATAATAATAATATTATTGAAAGAAAAGGGCAAAGCCTTCATACACGAAGAGTATACAAAAGAGCCGAATACCCTAAAGACTACGACAATCTAAAAACAAATCAAATCTACCAAATTCTGAGTCAAAATTAGGAACATTTACAATGACCCAATCCAAAAGAGATCTTAGAAAGGAGAATTTTTAAAAAAGCACATTGGACTCACTATCATCAAAAAGGTGTCGATTCCTTTCTCTCCAAATGCTCCACATTAAGAGAGCATAAATAACTTTCCAAATTGCCTCTTTATGTGTCCCCTTCTCTTGAAATTTCCAATAATGAAGTAGCTTTGGGATGTTACTAGGCATCACCCAATAAACTCTAAATATGCTAAGAACCAAGTGCCAAAGATCAGTAGTATACTCGCAATGAATGAGAAGGTGATTAATTGTTTCCTCATTCATCTTGCATAGGCAACACCAGCTAGCTAGAGAGAAACCCTGCCTTCAAAGGTTATCCAAGAATCTCCACATTTCATGTGCGCAATTGGTGTGGTTAATGCTAGCAAAAGCCAACACCTTCAACCTTGAGAACATAAATTTCCCATGAATGCCCAGGCTAACTAATAAATAATTTAGGGTTCTTTGACCATTAGCATAAAAAAAAAAAAAGAGCCAAAGAATACTTTATCGTAGCATCTCTTTCTGATTGATCCTTTCTTTGAAGATATGGAAGCAGCCCATAGAGATGGGAGAACCAATGGAGGGTAAATGAGATAGTGCCCGACAATGAAAGTAAATACCTTTTCTTTTTCTCTATTTCATTCTTCTTCTTCTTTTATTTTTTTGGAGGGGAGTTGAGTTAGAAATATAATGGTAGTAACTATCTCAGCCACCTAGCAAATGTGTATAAATGCATATATATCCAGCTCTAGAACAGACACTATGGTATACAAATTGAACTAAGGTCGTTGGCCGAGGCACAGGGGACGGGGGGATTTTAATGTGTCCCGAAAAAAGCAAAATTGAAAAGAAAGTTCTTAAAATAGCAGTGTGAAAGACTGAATATGTTGGCATAGGATCATCAATTGTAAGAAACTAATATCTGGATAAGAGCTTCAACAAAGATACTTGGGACAAATGGGAATCATTCATGGTTCTCTATCAAAGCAAATCAGGTCATGTCAGTGATCTAGATAGATCATAGCCATCCAACCAGGCCTACCCAATTTCAATACAAAATTCTTGAATTGGCCTTCATCGAAACTAAACAAAAATGACTGGCACACACAGGAAACTACATCACATCCCAAAAGAAAAACTTGGGAAAAAAGAAAAAACGCATGTACCTTTTTTCATGCATTCCACAATATGCTCCGAGGTAAATTGTTCCTCTTCACCTCTTCGCTCAACCATAACTTTTCGATAATCCTCCAACATAGCAGGAGCTAATGCCTTTGTTGGATACTGCAGTACAATTAAGTTTCAACGTGAATATCCAATTCGAGTGACAATCATGAATTTCAAAACTCCACATGTGAAACATTTGATAAGTCATCTGAGACGTCAATGTACCTCTGTCACCCCAACTCAATCATTTAGTTATTAAAAAAACCAAGTGACCAGTCAGAAAACTAGGGGCACAGGAAGGGAAGGAATATATGATATACGATATTTAAAACAGGAGGAATTCAGTATCAAAATACTTCCTAAACATTTCATCAAACATGTGAAAGACTCACCGTCATGTATATCGGCCCCCGATACCCACAGACTTCCGTGAAGTAAGGAAGAGCACCAATGTGGTCCAAATGGCTAAACCGATTGCAAAATCAATGAAAATCGAGTAAACCAAGCCAGAAACTTCAATCAAGCTGAATAAATGAACAATGAAATGAGAATGACAAGGGGGTGGGTGGAAGCACACACAAGTGGGTGATGACAATGCAAGTGAGGGCGGTGTCGAAATCGCCGGACCGGGAGAGGCGAGAGAAATCTGGGTGGCGGCGGTGGTCGTGATAGGCCATGTCCATCCCGCAGTCGAACATTATCCGCTTCCCGTTCATCGACACTACCACGCAGCTCTTCCCGACCTCTTGCCCAGCGCCTGAAACAGGAACCGCAAACAAAAAGTTGGGTTTAAGAATGTTATTAGAGATCGTGAGAATAGTGAAGGAAAGGGGGGAAGCGGGAATACCGAGGACGAGACACTCGATCGCCATGGTGGGATTTTCTCTCTCTGGAAGAACAAGAAAGAACCCTAGCAACCCTCTTTGGCGCGCTTTTTGAAATATGGTTCTTGGTTTGGCTGGTGGGCTTTACGGCTTATGTGGGATGGATCCGGCTTCTGCAGTAAAAATAACCAATGGCTCAAGATTTTTTTTTAACCAAACGACTGCGTTTTATTCTCGTTTAAACTTCTGAAGCAAACGTTTGCTGCAGCTCTGACTTATCGCCGTTAGTTTTTGCACAGAAAGAAGATAAGTAACGAAAGAGAGGATGGAACCTCAGGATTTTGTGTAGAAATTGGCGTATCACCCATTGAACCACAAACGCTAGTTTATCATAATTCATAACGTGTCTGTGTGATTTTCTCCATTTCACTTGAATTGGAGAGGAGCTAAGATGTCATAAAAATAATCTAAGGCCTGGGCCACGTAATAAGCAGCTAGTTAATGAAAAAAAAAAAAAAAAAAACTAGGGCCGGCAATTTTAATCCACAACACGCGATTTTAGGGTTAAGATTTAGGTTAAACAAGTTTGGATCGTAAATAAGTCACTCGTTTATGACACGTTTAATAAACGTGTCGGGTCAGTTCGCGGGTTGACAAGTTTGACTCATATATATATATTATTTCAAATTTGCAAGATTGCTGGATTTAGGCTATAAAAATTAAAATGACTTTAAACGTGTTCACGAGTCGGGTCGTGTCGGGTTGGAACATATTAACATCTAAATTAAACGTATTCACAGGTTCTGTCATGTCAACTCGACACGCCACGTTTATCTAAACGAGTTACACATGTCGTGTTCGGGTTTAGGTGTTCGACACATTTAGTTAAACATGCCGTATTTAGGTTTGGCATAAACGGGTTCGTGTTATAAACAAATTGACACAAACCTAACACATGCCGGCCCTAAAAAAAAAAATATATACTAGAATCTAATAAAAACTCTATATTTTGCTCATAAAAGTCCATGTGGCAAGATGTCACATCATCTTCTTTTTGTTTTATTCTTTTTTCTCCACAAAAAATATAATGTGGCATCTTGCCACATGGACTTTTATGGCCAAAATGTGAAGTTTTTATTAAATTATAGCACTTAAATAAAAATTTAAAAAAAAAAAAAAAAAAACCCCTTCAAAAAACCGGAGTCGTTCCTCTCTCGATCACACCCCCAAAAGAGAGAATACCCCTTTCAACTCTCCAGAACTCTCCCATTAATCGCCCCTTTCAACGAGCTAACACTGCTCCAACTCTATAGCTGGCATTCAGAGAAGACAAGAATCAAAGAACCAATTTTTCTGTTCTTTATTCTGGCAGCTGATTCTTTGTTGTTTTTCTTTCTTTCACGATTTTGTCCCTTTCACGAAAATCACACACTAGTTGCATGTCTCAGAAAGAAATGAGAGTTTCTCTCAAATGTTTTCTCCTTCCTCCGTTAGTGATCATTGGATCCTCCAATCGGCAGCCACCAAGTGTGTATGGGGGGGGGGGGGTGGCAGCGCGCCACCCCCATGGACCCACTTGCAGCCAGCTCTTCTAAATCAGAACTGCCGGACGACCGGAGAGAGAGAGAGAAAGAGAATGTTTTCTCCTTCCTCCGTTAGTGATCATTGGATCCTCCAATCGGCAGCCACCAAGTGTGGGGGTGCGCCGCCACCCACATGGGCCCACTTGGGGTGGCTGCAAACCGGCAGCCAGCCCTTCTAAATCAGAACTACCGGACTACCGGAGAGAGAGAGAGAGATAGACTGAGAGAGAGGGAGAGAGATACCGGGCGGCAACGCGGTGGGGTTCAGCGGGCGGAGGCGACGCGGCGGGATTCAGCGGGCGGAGACGTCTGGCACGGCTGGCGGCGGCGGAGGGCGGTGGTTGTGTTGGTAGGGTTTTTTTTTTTTTTTTTAAGAATAAGAATGATGGGTTAAATCTTGTGTTTTGTTGGCATGTATTTATTATGTTCCAAACTGCGTGGCGACCTCTGTATGGTGAGCATAAAAATCCTTAAAAATCCTTGTTTTGTGCAATGACCCATTGAAGTTATTCTCATCTAAAATATTAGGGAAAAATCTACGTACCGGTAGGCAGAATTGTTCATAACTTTTTTCATTTAAAAAAATAAAAATCATTTGAAAAAATAAAAATTTTTGGTTTAAAAAAATTTAAAAATTTTCGTGTTTGAAAAAAATAAAATAAAAAGTCCTTTCTTATAAAAAAAATCATTTTTTTTTAAATTAAAATTTTCATTTTTTTCAAAAAAAAATTATATATTTTTTTAATTTATATTTTTGTCTTATTGATAAATATAAGAGCATTTTTATCTTTTTGCTATTTTTGGAAGATAATGACAATATTTTGATAATTTGAGAGATATTGTTACAACTAAAAATTTAGAGAAAATATTATCAATTAAACAGTAGTTTGATAGTTTGATGGGTAATTGCACTTTACCTAAAATATTAATACCAGTAGGCAGTAGAGCTTTTCAAAGAGAAAATATAACTTATTTTCAATAAAAGAAAGAAAATAAAATAAAATAAAAGGGATAAAAAAAAAATAACAATTAAAAAAAAAAAAAGTTTACAGATCGATCAACACCCAGGTGAGTTAGTCGACCAGAACAACGGCTGGACAAATAAAATCAGAAAGCGAATAGAAAGGAGAAGAGAAAAGAAAGCCAAACAAAAAGAAAGGGAACCAAAATGTTGTCGAACTAGAGGAGAGGTGCCCCAGGCAGCACCTTGTGCTTGGCTTCCAACACTTCTTCTCCATCCTGTGTGGCGCTTACGTCGCCACCGTATCCTCCGCCGCATCCATTCTCTTTTCCTCCTCCCTCCGCCGTCGCCACCTGTGCTTGGTTTTGCTTAGACTCCGTTAAACCTAACCTCCTTTATTTATTTTTATTTTTTTTGTAACTAGCTACGTATCACATTGCCCTTTTTAAGACTTATATTATTTTTTAAATCAAATGGAGAGATCCGATTCCCATCTGCCCTTGCACGAACTAACGGCCATAAGTCACTGTTGAAACATAAAAGAGCAAGAGGAGAGGAGTGGTTCTTTTTTTAAAAAACAAAAACAAAAAATTAAAATTTAGAAAATAAAACTATTTTTTTTCTCTATTTAAATACACTCTACAATAATTTTATGGCTAAATATATCTAAAGTCATTGAGTCAACACGCTAAATTTTTTTATCTCTAAGTTGTTTTTTTTTTTTTTTTTTACAATTTACTCCATGCGTCAATCAAAATGTCAAGAAAATTTCTACCGTCAAATTTTTTTAACTGCCGTTATATTGGTTGAAACGCACCGTTTTGCTACGTCACCATAATAATTTTTTATTAATTTAATTTAAAAAATTAAAAAAAAAAATTAAATCATCCCTAAACCCTAGGGGTGGCTTGGGTGGTTAGGAGTGGCCTGTGGGCCATCCAAAACAACCCCTAGGTTGGCTCCGAGCCAATCCTAACAACCGCGAGCCACCCCTAGGTGGTTTGGGGTGGCAGGATTTTTTTTATTTTTAAAAAATAATTTTTTTTTAATTTTTTAATTAAATTAATAAAAAATTATTATGCTAATGTGGTAAAATGATGCTTTTTAAATTGGAATTTCGATTGGGAAGTAAATTTCGATGTGATTTGACTCAAAAAGTCTTTAAATATATTTACCCTAATTTTTTTTTATATTATTAAAATATTATTTCTTTATATAATACAATTTTCCTATCTGTCCTCATGTTTTTTTTTATATAAAACTAGCCTGCAAGTCTGCAACCTGTGCGATCCACAGGTTGGTTTTAAAAATTTCAGAAATGAAAAATATATATATACCCTAATTTTTTTTTATATTATTAAAATATTATTTCTTTATATAATACAATTTTCCTATCTGTCCTCATGTTTTTTTTTTTATATATAAAACTAGCCTGCAAGTTTGCAACCTGTGCATTAAAAATTTCAGAAATGAAAAAAAATATATATATATATATATTAAGTAGGAAGCATGGGAAAAAAGTCTTCTATAATTGAAGAAAAAAACAATATAAATGCTCCATGAAAGAAAAAAAAAAAAAACGAAACATAATAATTAAATAAGGAAAATATAGCAAACTGATATTACATAGAGTTTCAGCAAAAACCTTTTATGGTAATTGAGTTATAGCTTCAACACCTACTGTTTTGCTATATTTATATGTAATTTGTACCAAAAACTATAAAAAAAATACTTGATGAAAAAGAAATAGATAAGTCTTCATAAATACATGTACATTTGTGAAATAAATAAAAAAATTTTAAAAAAAAATGTTTAATAAAGTTTAATCATGATATTTTCAATCGGCTGGAACCACGCCTAATGAAGCGGGTAATTAATTCAAATCTCCTCCCTCTCTTGTGCGTACATGTCAAAAAAAAAAAAAAAAAAAAAAAAAAAAACAGCATGAAGGAACATAATGGTAGAATACCAAAAAAAAATCACCATAAAACACATAGTTATTAGTTATCATTAAAGGATAATACGGATTAAAGTGAAACATGCAAATTGCAACTTTAAGTTGGATTCCATTATATAATTTTATATATATAATTTTGTTTTTTTTTTTCAATCCACCATAATTTTTCTCCACCCCCTTGCATGAACACAATAGCAATGGAGATTAAAGTTGAGATAGTCAAGAGAGAAACCCATGTCGAAACTGTAGAAAGATCCCAAATGAGTATTTAAAATTTTTTTTTTTTTAAAAAAAAAAGGGAATAGAATGATCAGTTTACGAAAATGGAAATGGTTTTGACGAACTTTTAACTCTTCAAGACCCTTTTTCATAGTGAGCCTCTTAAAAACATTAATGTAAATGACATTTTTAAAGACAAACGTTTCAGTTTTCACCAAAAATGAGAAAAGAAGTCTGGAAATTTCTCTTTAATCCAAAGCGCCATCTTTGCATTCAGAGTTTTATGTGTTTGAACAATATGAGTATTCTAACAACCAAGCGGACGAACATAGAGCTGGAATACAAAGGCACTCCTAAAAGCACTGTAAGTGGCAGTTTGAAAGGCATAATTGAAGCAACATATACCATATAGAAACATAGTAAACACAATATAAACTAAATTTTAAAAATATATATAATAAACTTACTCGGTGTAGATAGAGGGAAGTTTCAGAGGATAGTGAATTATATGAAGACTGAAATAATTGGAAAGAACAGCGGAATAGAGGAAGAAAGGAAGATCGTTATAAAACTGGAACTGTTTGTTGTAGAATGAGATATTTTCACTTTGTGGGTAAAAGAAAATGTACAAAAGTTATCTGTTTTTTACACTTGATGGTAGTTGAGCGTGAGGAGAGAGAGAGAGAGAGCAGTTTGATAAAAAAGTGCGAAAGATACTAATAAAGCCTAATGAAGCGATGTAATAACATGTGTTTTGATTTACAAACTTAAACGCACAATTTTATTTAGGATAAAAATATCTTAAATCCCTGAATCAACCTGTTAAAATTAAAAACTCTCTAAGTTTTTTTATCAACAATTTACTCTCGGAGTCAATCGAAATACTAATAAACTCTTTACCGTTAAATATTTTTAACAACCGTTAGACACCTTATTAAAATATTAATTTAATTTTAAAATTTAAATCTAAAAAAAAAAATTGAAGAGGTGACCAGGAGTGGCTTGTGAGCCACCCAAATCCCCCATGGGATGGCCGCAATTTCTAATTTCTATCATCATCGGAAAAATTTAAAAAAAAAAATGAAAAGTTTGTTATCTTTTAATCTCTATCATCATCTCCTTATTTTCCTTTTTCTTTTTGATGGGTTTGAGTTAACTACTTATTAGTGAAAAACGAAAAAGAAGAGTAGAACAGGGAGAAAATTGTGACGTTGTGGGTTGTGAAAAGAGGGCAAGATAGATGTGTTTTTTCCTTCTTGCGCTCTTGTTCCCTTAGTTCCCTCTCAAAACTTTGCTTTTCGGCTTCCAATTTGATTTCTCCCTTTGTATTTCTGTTTTTCAGGTCCCTTAACTCTGTTTGGATATACTGGGATTCTGATAAAGTTCCAGATATGCTAGTGTTTTCCATTAATCCATCATCCAGACAAATGGCTTCAATCCACGATTCAGGCTTTTCCCTTACGCCCTGGTCAGCCAAAACTCAGTCAACCTGCCGCCATTGCTGCTGTGCATAGCAGAGAATGACTTGGTGATAGACAGAGATGGAGTATTACGAAGCCATGAAGAAGGCTAACAAGGAAGTGGAGCTGTTGATTAGCCATGGAATGGGACATAGCTTCTATCTTAACAAAATTGCCGTAGATATGGACCCAAATACGGCTGCCCAAACGGATAATGTTATTGCAGGATAAAAGAATTCATCAAAAAGCACTAAATTAATGATTACTTGCATTTAATTACTAAGCAATTTTCTATTATCCCTGCAATAAGAAAATTTGTCCCTGCAATTTTCTATTATCCCTGAAAATCTGCCCAAACGGCCACCCCTACCACCCATGGGGTGGCCATGGGTGGCTGGGGTGTCCACCCCATAGGGGTTGGGGTGGTTGGCTACCCCTTCAATTTTTTTTAAAAAAAAAATTTTAAAATTAAATCAATAAAAAATTAATATTTTAATAAAGTATTTAACTGCTGTTAAAAAAAATTGACGGTAGAGAGTTTATTGGTATTTCGATTGACCCAGGGAGTAAATTGTCGAAAAAAAAAAACTAGAGAGTTTTTAATTTTGACGGATTGACTCAGGAACTTATGATATATTTACCCTTTCATTTAAAATAAACACTACTTGTCAGCAAAATAGAATACCACATGTCACAATATTAGTCTCTCCTTATGAAAACTCTCCTATTATATATACTAGCTTAGAACCCGTGCTATGTGCCGGATTATTCATTATAATTTGATTTTGAAACTTAAAACACATATCCAATGTATTTTTTATTATAGGTCAAAAAAATTGTGTAAAAAAATATATCATGCCTATTTCAATGGAAAAAAAAAATACAAAAGGTTATTCAAGAGTATATTGTTGAACATAGTGACACAATTACACATAAGTTTGCATGAATATATAAATCACATAAAAATATACTATCATAAGAACCATATATAATTTTAGTTTTAATCCATATAAATTAAAACATATTAAAAAATTTTCATATGTGTAATTTAAAACCAGTTGGAATGAGTTAAAACATAAGACCCTTAAATCATAAGACTCATAAAACATATTAAAATATTTATTCTCATATGAGTAGTTTTATTTCTTTCATAAAAGAAAGAGATAAAAAATCGTTGAAGGAATATTGGAACACAAAAAAAAAATAATGAACAACAAAGTCAATTAAATTTACAAAAGAACAATAAGAAATTTGAATGAAAATAATATATAAATTAGAACATAAAATAAGAAATGAGTAACCCTAAACCCTATAACAATATATTGAGAATGGTAGCAAAATTGAGAGCAACCCTAAACCCAATAGGTTTTTGTGTAATACCTATTATATTTCAATACAAATAAAACTCATAAAATTCTGGACATTTAAAAAATAATACAAAGCAAAATAACAAATCTTTTTTTTTTTTTATGGATACAAAAATAACAAAATCTTTCACTGATCAATATTTAATGCAATCAAATAAATCATTTCAATCTTCCTTTAATCTAAAAAATAAATTAAAACAACCTAAATTCATCCCCATATGTGTAGTTTAAAATGAAAAGCATAAAAAAAAAAAAATTTTAAAAAAAAGGCAAGAAAACATGAATTTTGATTATCAAAGCATTAATATAAAATTAGCATAAAATTTTAATATTTTTGGTGTAATACCTATTATATTTTAATACAAATAAAACTCATAATTTTGAACCTTCAAAAAAACAAATGAAAAAAAAAAAAAATGAAAAGCATTGTAAGCACTCTCAGATATTAAAAACATGGACACGTGTCGCAATTCTAAGCACTCTCAGATATTTAAAAAAATGAATACATGTCGCAATTCTAAGCACTCTCTACGTCAAAACTCAAAAAAAATTGTGATTTAGGGTGAGAGAGATAAATGTGAGTTAATAAAAACAAAGGTCAAAATGAATTAATTAAGGAAAAATCGTACACTTAATTCATTAAAAAAAAAATAGAAAAATGAAAAACCCCTTTTAATATTTGCACGGTTCAATTATTAATAATTATGAGTAAAAAAATTTAAAATTTAAAGAAAATATTGTTGGTGCGAAAAAAAAATGGTTATAATTTCATTTATATTATTTGTTTCCTTATTTGATTTGGACATTAATAATACTTAATTTATTGAATAATTTATGTATGGAAAACTCTTGAAATATAATCAACACAATTAATTACGCTAATTAATGACCAGAGGTAAAAATAAAAAAAAACGGTTCAGATACTAAAAACATGGACACATGTCGCAATTTTAAGTACTCTTAGATATTAAAAAAATGAACACGTGTTGCAATTCTAAACACTCTCTACGTCAAAACTCAAAAAAAAATCGTGATTTAGGGTGAGAGAGATAAACGTGAGTTAATGAAAATAAAGGTCAAAAGGAATTAATTAAGGAAAAATCGTACACATAATTCATTAAAAAAAATAGAAAAAGGAAAAACCCCTTTTAATATTTGCACGGTTCAATTATTAATAATTATGACTAAAAAAATTTAAAATTTAAAGAAAATATTGTTGGTGTGAAAAAAAATGGTTATAATTTCATTTATATTATTTGATTTGGACATTAATAATACTTAATTTATTGAATAATTTATGTATGTAAAACTCTTGAAATATAATCAACACAATTAATTATACTAATTAATGACCAGAGGTAAAAATAAAAAAACGGTTCAGATATTAAAAACATGGACACATGTCGCAATTCTAAGCACTCTTAGATATTAAAAAAATGAACATCTGTTGCAATTCTAAGCACTCTCTATTTAAACTCTCAGATATTAAAAAAAATGAACACCTGTTGCAATTCTAAGCACTCTCTATGTCAAAACTCGGCTTTTATTATATATATATAAGTCAAAAAGTCTTTAAAAGATTATCAACAACAAATTTTTTAAGGGTATAGTAAAATCACAGTTTAACGTATCAGTGCGAATTCGCTCTCAAGGTTCCTCCGTCGGCTGATGGAAATTCCGATTTCGCAGAAACTGATGGGGATAATGGGAAGGTGCAGCCTTTGAGGTGGCACTACCCATTGTCCGTCAAGGCCATTAGGGAGAAACCGGGATTTGGCTGGACGGAGGTTATACCAGGATCGACTTATTGATTTTATTTACATTTGTTTTTCCAATTAGTTTTCTCTCTAGGACCTTGCAATTTCCTGGGTAGAAGGAACGGTTTTCCACGCCAGTATAGGAGGTGGAAGGAGTACGAATGATGAATCAAGAACAGCAAATGGCAGAGGATTTGTCTCGAATGTGGGCAAGTTTGTCTCTTTAAGAAGTGGAGAATTCGGAGTTGGAGATCCAGAATCATGTATGGGAGGTAGGTGCTCAAAGGGGGAGGACGTGCGTGGTAGGAAAATTGATTGCAGACCACTTAGTGAGCAAAGAACTCATATGCTCCACACTAATGAGAGGATGGAAGCCATCGGGGACACCATCTTTTAAGGTGCTGGGGGATAATCTTTTCCTGGTGGAATTTGTCAATGACAGGGACAAAAAACGAGTATTGGAGGGGAGACCATGGGTCTTTGAAAGAAACCTATTTGCTGTGGAGGATTATGATGGTGTAACATCTCCAGCAAATTATAGTTTTGACAAAGCATCCTTCTGGGTTAGAATGTTAAACCTTCCCTTAGCCTATATGAGTGTGGCAGTGGGCCAACAAATTGGCTGAGTCAACAAATTGGTTCATCACTGAGTCAGGTGGAGGAGGTGGACGTGGATGAGGGAGGCATGGGTTGGGGTGCATTCTTACGAGTCAAGGTTACCATTGATCTCCACAAACCCTTGGCGAGAGGGAGAATGCTGAAAATCAATGGATCGTCAACATTGGTAGGTTTTCAATACAAAAGACTGCCAAAGTTTTGTAGTCGCTGTGGAGTACTTAAACATGGATCGACTGGTTGTTTAGCAAACACTAGCTCACGGAAGCAAAATGCTACTATTGAATACAAGGCCTGGCTTCTCGCACCATCGCCGAAGAGAGTTTTTTGAGGCAGATTTGGTCATAGGGCGGATCAATGTGAGCAACAAAGGCGAGAACATACCAGGGAGTATGGGGGATCGGGATATAGCAAATGGAGCTCCCCCAAACGGCCGCGCCCTGCATCGGAGGGGTAGGAATGGGGTGGAACTACTACTGATGCAGCGGAAGATGGGATGGGATCCCCTTTGGCAAGCGAATCTAGGAGCACTAAATGCTTTCCTATTGAAACATTACCCGTTAATCAGGATTTCGGCAAGAATAATGAGGATTTTGGCAAGAATAATGGGGAATTGCATCCAGGTGGGAATCGAGGAATTAATATCCCTGAGGAAACTGCAAGGAATATGGACACTGATATGGTGGAATTAGAAGGGAAAGATACATCACAGAAAAGAGAAAAATCCGGAAAGAATATTGTAGGTATTAACTCTGGTAATAAATTCCAGAGCTCCCAAAATACGAAGGTGACAGCTAGCGGCTATAGCATGGAAGACATACAAGCGGCAATGCATGGGACTGAAATTGGCATGCAAGGTAGTGAGGAGGCACGCAGCATTGAGAGCCACGTAAGGGCATCGGGCCCACAGGGAGTTGGGTTTGTTCTCACGCTCGCAGAGGTGGAACATTGTATCAAGAACACCTATACGGATCCTAGTGTTAGGAGAAGAGCCAGCGACCCTTCGTGGACATGGGAAACAAAGGAGGGGGGTGGAGTGAAATTTCAAGGAGAATCTGATGGTGGCAATGGGAAAAGGAAAGTGAGAGAGTTCTCGGGAGGAGGGAAGGAGTTGGCACAAAAAGGTCGAACAGTGGGGGGAAGAACTAGCAAGCCTAGTGGAGGGGCATCAAAAGACAACAAATATGGTTCGGGATTGGCGGTGGCTGTGCAACAGGCTCGCCAACCGCAATGAGTGTATTGAGTTTGAACTGCAGGGGGCTTGGGAACCTTTGGACAGTTTTGGAGCTTCGCTGTTTGGTGAAGGAAAAGAAACCCACGATAGTTTTCTTAATGGAAACTAAATTACGAACGGACCGCTTGGAAAGGGTAAGAATTCGGTTGGGCTTTGATTATATGTTTGCGGTAGACTGTGTAGAAAGGAGTGGAGGATTGGCACTGTTTTGGTTAGCCGAGATGGGAGTTGAAATTCGAAATTATAGCTGAAGGCACATTAGTGCAAACGTGCGCTTCTCTATCAAACTCTATTATTGGCCAATGAGATTTGTTCAATATGAAATTTATCTTTTATTTTCTGTTTTGTGGGAAAATCTTTTCCCGTACTGCATCAATTTTGGTATCGAAGCTTTATGCTCAATTGTTTTCTAAAACAATCAACAATCTGGGTGTTATATTCTATAAGCACATTGGTATTCGCTGACGAATGAAGTTTGTTGGGGCTTAGCTAACTAACTGTCAACGTCTTCAAATGAAGAAGGGCTGAACCGTATAAGAAGACCTTCAACAAACATTGCCCAGGTGGGCGTTCCATGGCTTGTTTCATACCAATCATACCATTGAACGACTTCCCCTTCAATATATCCAGATGCAATGTTAACTCTGGAAGTTTTTGGTGTTTCATAGAAACGAAAAAATCGTTATGCTTGGGACACCAAACCAGATGGATCATCTTCATTCAAACGAGAAAAGTACATCTTCATGCGCGATAAATTGTGTTCATAAATGTGATTACGTACTTTGTGCTCCTCCACGATGATTTGAAAAATAAGCTCATTGAACTGCTTAAAAAACCTTGAGAAATTCCTAACATTTGGCTTTTGGTGGCGTTTGTAGAGCATACAAATTTTATTTTTGCCCTTATACGGAATAGCCTATCCTCAGAATAACAGATTCGGGGCTAAAGTTATCTTAAATGCGTATCTATAGAGCGTAGTTCTACTAATAATCCAAAATAAACACTAGTTACTTAAATGCGTATCTATAGAGCGTAGTTCTACTAATAACCCAAAATAAACACCTGTTACTTAAACGAGCTTGTACCCCGTGCAATGCACGGGTTGTACGTTTTTAAAAATGACTGGACAGAAAAAAAAATAAAAATAATAATAACAATTAGTGGATGTATAAATGACCGAAGAAAAAAAAAAGGTTTCAAGCATGGGAAAAAAAAAAAAAACCCTTCTATAAAGCTTTAAAAGAAAAAGAAAAGCCCCATACTTTGGTCCGGATCCGGCTTAGGTGTGGTAGTGCAAAACTACCGCACCATGCGGTAGCCCAAAACGACCTAGTTTTGGGCAATAAAAAATATTTTTTTTAAAGTAAAATTAAAAGAAAAATAAAAATATTAAAAAACTAAAACCATTAAGTGCGATTTCAATAAGTGCGATTTTAAAAATTGCGTTTTTAAAATCGCATAGGCGTTTGGTAAAACATGCTAAAAAGTATTTTTTTTATTAATTGAGTGTTTGGATAACATTAGCATATAATTACGGTTTCATGACCAAATTACCAATAATGATGAATGAGACAAAGAGGATGAAGAAAAAAAAAAAGAGAGAAAATAAGGGTTTTAATATATTTTAGGTGGGTATTCTTGGTATTTTATTTATTTTCACTATAAAAAAGGTAACTATTGCGCCAAATATCTTTTTAATAGAAATCGTGATTTTGTTTTAAATTCACATTTTTTCAAATAAGCACCATCTAATCAGCTTATGAAAATCGCAAATTTTTTTGCGATTTTAAAATTTGTATTTTTAAAATCGCAATCCCAAACATCATAAAATTACGATTTAATTTAAAATCGCAAATTATTTTTTTAAAAACGCACTCCCAAACGCACCATAAAAAAATGACAATTAATACTCCTTCAAGTCCTGGAGACCCAGAAGCGCAGAATTCCTCCTCAAGCTCTCCAAAGTGATCACCCCCTTCTACTTGTCCATCAGCAACTGATACTCATTACAGAGCTCCCTTATAAGCCCATCGCCACCCAGTTTGTCAGCCATCATCGGCAGCATATCCTCAAAAACAGCCCCTTTGCCGATCCCTGCCATTGATGATGAAGACCCTTTTTGTTGCTTGTGAGTTCAGAGAAAAGAGAGGGAAATGAAAACAGAGTTGATCGCGGTTGTCAATGGTTGAGGCAAAGGGACTGAATGAACACACACACATAGCCCATAGGGAAGAGGGGATCAGAAGGAAGGGGTTCTTGGAAGGAACACGTAATGCCCAAAACAACCCCAAAAAATTATTTTTTTTATTGCCCAAAACGACCCAATTTGGGGTCGTTTTGGGCTACCGCATGGTGCGGTAGCTTTTCACTACCGCACCTAAGCCGGATCCCTCCGGTCCCTCTTTAGCTGGTAAGCCAGCCAACCAAAAGCCCCATACTCCCCAACCACCACACGGCGGCGCAAGAACAGCAACAGGAAGGAGAAACCGCAACAGTGGAGGAACAAAAAAGATTCAGCAATCAACGTAATCTCCCAAGAACGAATGCTCTGATACCAGAAATTTGAGAATCCTATCACAGCGTTTTATAGCTGAGAGTGTTGTAGCATAGAGGATGTCGGTGCTGATCGCGACGAGCTTAGGGGACATAGTGGTGGATTTGCACACTGATAAGTGCCCCTTGACCTCCAAGAACTTCTTGAAGCTTTGCAAGTGAGCCATTTATCTTGGAATTTGCTCGTTTTGACGAGTTTTGTAGATTCTATATCATTAATTTGAGCTTCCGTAATTATTTTGATGAATAATCTTTTTCTATCTTAGAAACTATGGCTATATGAAATTTATTTTCTGAGTAGGATGAACGATATATCTAAGAAACTATGGTTATACGATATCTCGTAATTTTTATTTGTTTCCGTCGTTGCAGGATCAAATACTATAATGGGTGCCTATTTCACACAGTTCAGAAGGATTTTACCGCACAGACAGGTGACCCGACTGGAACAGGGTCAGGTGGCGATTCAATCTACAAGTATGAACTTCTCTCTAAGTCTAGAAGTGATGTATATAACATTTTCCCATGCTATATACCAAAATTGTGCTGGAGATTCTCTATTCTGATGGCCGTGGCCGTGGCCTTCTACACTTCTTGCTTCTTTGCTTGTAATTTCATGTGACTGTGCTTTGTTGTTAGACAACTTGGGTAGTCTATTTCTTGGTATCTTCTTTGATAAGTAAACTTTAGTTCCTACATAACAGAACTTAATTGTTCCTCACTAATTCTCCTTTCAGATTTCTATATGGTGATCAAGCTCGCTTTTTCAGTGATGAGATTCATCTTGACTTAAAGCATTCTAGGACAGGCATTGTTGCCATGGCCAGTGCTGGAGAGAATCTTAATGCTTCTCAGGTATGAGAATATTTTAGTTGCTAAACAGTATTGAACACTCTTTTCCAATATATATCTTCACGACGATGAAGAAACAATCAGAGTAATCTTTGCAGCTTGTGGAGAATTATACATTACTAAGTTTTAATTCTAACCTATTTGTGTGCTTATAATTGCTTTTTTTTTTTTGGGTCAGTTCTATTTGACATTGCGTGATGATCTGGACTATCTAGATGGGAAGCACACTGTGAGTCTCTACCAATCCCACTGAACCGTTGGTTACATTTCCATTAGCAATAATTGCTGCTTTCTGAAAAGAAAAAAGGAATGTTTACTTTTATGATTGTTTCATTGGCTAGTCATCTACTTTTGTCGTATTGTATGCAATTTCAATCCCATTGGTTCAATTGAAGATGCAGATACAGTTTTCATGCTGAGAAAAACCATTGCAAGAATTGTTCCTTCTTTTTTGGTATAATCATTGAGGGGTATAATTGAGATTTCACATGCTTTCTTCGAGGGTAGAGTTTTGTTTGGTCGGCAGCTTAAGGGAAAAGATTGATGCTAGGTAAGTTGAGAGCGATGAATGTTGTGGTGGTGGAGTGGTGTTTCATGTCCAAGAAGAATAGGGAGTCCATTGATCACCTTTTAATTCATTGTGAAGTAGCAATAGATTTATGAGCTCTATCCTTAATCTGTTTGGTGTTGATTGGGTTGTTCCTAGAAGGGTGAGAGATTTGTTAGTGAGTTGGGTAGGTCAGGTAAGGCATGACAATATTATGGAAGTATGGAGGTTGGCCTTGTTGTGTTTAATGTGGTGCCCTTTGAGAGAGTGGAATGCTCAGAGTTTTGAAGATGTAGAGACTTCGGTGATCGAACTACGAAGGATTATGTTCAACACTTTATATACTTGATATCCGCACATCATAGGCTTGATTTTCTAGTTTTGTGGAATTTTTTTTTTTAGCTTTTGTTTATATTTTTCTCCTGGTTAAGGGTTTCCCTTGTATACGTATTGTGTACTAGGGTTGCGCCCCTCTACACTTTTTAATGCGATTGAATAAAAAAAAAATGTTTCTGATTGAAAAATAACTAAAACATAATATTATTTTTATTTTTTTATTTAAAAAATTAGAAACAGAGGGGGATTATTGAAAATCAAGTAAAATTCAAGGTAGTAGCTTTTTCTTTTTTTGTTTTTCCATAAAAAAAAAAAGCTTTTAAGAGGAAGTTTTAGCAAAAGAAAAAGAAAAAAAGCGAGAGATATCATGTTTCGAGGATTGAAGGAGGTGGTGATTTTATAAGATGCCTTCTTGTTTAGTTAATTTAGAGTACGCTTTTGAACATGAGATGCTTCTTTATTAGTTAGTATGGCTTTTTTGAGCATTTGGATAACAAGTAATGTGGGTAAAATTTTGAAGAAAATTGTTGTTGTTTGTCTCACTATCTGAATATGACGCAGCTTCTCTAATCGTGTGAAGTCCTGTTATGTCACTCTTTTTTGGTTTAGTTTCTCATTATAAACTAGTGCTTGAGTAGGGGCAGAACCACCTTAATGGGTTGGGGTTGGGGGGGGGTGGGGTCTTCAGCACCCCCAAAATTTTTAAAAAGCTCCAAAATATATTTTTTTTATGAGTATTCTCCTTGCAAAAATAATTTTTCACCCCCCAAATTTTGTTTTGTGAAAAATGCAAAATTAGTCCATGTGGTATACCTGATTTACAATAAGCTCTTTTTAGTATCAAAATGTTTTGAGAGATCCCTGAGGTATTCATAAATAACAAAATACTCCCTACTGTCAAATTCCGTCAAAAACTTAATGGATTTTTTTTTTTTTTTTTTGATAAGTAATAATGCATTAAAAGAGCGCAGAGGGGCGCAACCCAAGTACACAGGAAGTATACAAGAGAGCGACTAAGTAGGGGAGAAAGAAGAAGAGAACATAAGGAGAAAATCAGAAAAGTTGATCACTAAAGGAGCAAGCCAGCCTGAAGTCCAAGTGAATAAGGTGTACAAAAAGAAAAGAATAAGGTCCTCTAGATTCCTCGACGCATCTTCGAAGCATCTCGCATTCCTTTCCTTCCAGAGGCACCAAAGGAGACAAAGGGGAGCCATCTTCCAAACCACAGTGTGCCATTTTTTTTTTTTGATAAGTAATAATGCATTAAAGAGCGCAAAGGGGCGCAACCCAAGTACACAGGTAGTATACAAGAGAGCGACTAAGTAGGGGAGAAAGAAGAAGAGAACATAAAGAGAAAATCAGGAAAATTGATCACTAAAGGAGCAAGCCAGTCTGTAGTCCATGTGAATAAAGTGTACAAAAAGAAGTGAATAAGGTCCTCAAGATTCTTCGACACATCCTCGAAGCATCTCGCATTCCTTTCCTTCCAAAGACACCAAAGAAGACAAAGGGGAGCTATCTTCCATACCACAGCACTACTCGTTCTACCGCCCGCCCACCAACTGGCAAACATCTCCTTTATGCTTCTAGGCATAACCCAACACATGTTAAAGCGAGAGAAGATAACATCCCACAACTTGCGTGCGACCCCACAATGAAGAAAGAGATGATCCACAGACTCCCCATCCGCCTCACACATACAACATCGATTAATCACAACGATACCTCTCTTCCGAACATTATCCAACGTGAGAGGTTTCCCAAGGGCAGCCGACCATGCGAAAAACGCCACTCTCAAAGGAGCCTTGGTGCGCCAAATGCTTTTCCACGGGAAGTGGTTAGGCACCTTAAAGGCAAGCATCCTATAGAAAGAGCGTACCTCAAACTTCTCTTTTCTTGAAGGGATCCACACATCCGGTCCTCCCCTTCCCCCCGAATCGAAGACGAGTACAAGAGCGAGAAGAAAGAGGCTAAGGCCATCTCCTCCCAATCATGAATACTACGGGTGAAAGTAACATTCCAGTGAACCATCCCATTTACACACTCCCGGATATCCGCAATGGAAGCATCCTTATTGTGAGCAATATTAAAAAGACTCGGAAAGGCATCCTTGAGAGACGTCTCGCCACACCAACAATCCTCCCAAAATTTGACCTTCCCCCCCAAACCAGGAACTAATCTGAAGTGACACCGAAACGACCTCCAAACCCCACAAATGTGTTTCCATAACCCCACCCCATGCGTTCCACGAGGAACTTTAGAACGCCAACCACCCCAATCCACCCCATACTTTGCCACCAAAATACTTTTCCACCAAGCTTCTTCCTCATTAGCAAATCTCCATAACCATTTCCCCAAGAGAGCTTGATTAAAAAGACGCAAGCTCCGAATCCCTAGACCTCCCTCAGTAATCGGAGAACATACCTTGTGCCAACTAACCAAATGGAACTTAGTCTCATCCTTGAACCCCCCATAAAAAATCCCGTTGAATTTTCTCAATACGATTCGCCATGGAAATAAGAATGGGAAAGAGTGACAAAAGATAGGTGGAGAGATTGGATAGGGTGCTCTTGATGAGGGTGAGCCTCGCCCCCTTGGACAAATAAGAACGCTTCCAAGGGGCCAACCTTCTAGCAATTTTCTCCAACATGTCATCCCAAATAGCCAACTGCTTGAAGGATGCCCCTAGCGGAAGACCCATGTACTTCAAGGGCAAAGAACTAGTGCCACAACCCAAAACACCAACCAACTCATCCATCTCTACCGAATCTCCAACTGGGACCAAAACAGACTTGGCCCGATTAACTTTTAACCCTGAGACCGCCTCGAAGCCAATAATGAGAGCTTTCATAAATCTAACATGTTTAGATGCTGCCCCACAAAACACCAGCGTATCATTAGCAAAGAGAAGATGGAAGACAGAAACCCGCTCATGTTCACCGGCACCCACATAGAAACCATTGATGAAACCTCTACTGATAGAGACATTAATCATCCTGCTGAAAGCCTCCATGACCAAGATGAACAAAAAAGGCGAGAGGGGGTCACCTTGTCTAACCCCACTCGAACTCCCAAAGAAACCGGAAGGTGAACCATTGATCAACACCGAGAACCGCACCGACGAGATACAATGTTCAATCCAAGAGCACCATTTGTCACCAAAACCGCACCTTTTTAATAAGTAGAGTAAAACTTCCAATTCATGTGATCGTAAGCCTTCTCCATGTCCAACTTACACAAGAGACGGGATCCCCAGATCTGAGACGGCTGTCCAGGCATTCATTGGCAATAAGCACCGAATCCAAAATATGTCTACCTTTGACGAAAGCATTCTGCGGATTGGAGATGACCCGGTTCATGACTCCCCTCATTCTATT
The DNA here is from genome assembly GCF_901000735.1 of Corylus avellana. Lineage (NCBI taxonomy): Eukaryota > Viridiplantae > Streptophyta > Magnoliopsida > Fagales > Betulaceae > Corylus > Corylus avellana. The sequence goes on along the minus strand of NC_081544.1, from coordinate 17,995,208 downwards.
GGCTAAAACCTTCGCAATAATCTTATAAATCCCTCCCACAAGGCTAATAGGACGGAAGTCCTTCAGATCGGATGCCCCATGCGACTTCGGAATAAGAGCAATGAACGTAGCATTGAGACTTTTTTCGAACTTGCCTCGATCATAGAACTCCACAAAAACAGCCATGATGTCCTTTTTGATCACCTCCCAGCAATCCTGAAAGAAAGCCATAGAAAAACCATCCGGGCCTGGGGCCTTATCCCTATCCATTTTTTTGACCACCTCCCATACCTCCCTTTCCTCAAAAGGGACTTCCAGACTAGAAGACTCTTCCTCTTCCAACATATCGAATTGAAGATTATCCAACCTACGAAAGAAGAACATCATTATGACGGAATGGTGTTGTATGTGCAAGAAGAGTGGCGAATCTATTGATTACCTTTTAGTGCATTGTGAAACTACTGTTGAGGTATGGAACATGATTCTCCAACTATTTGGTATAACGTGGGTGATGCCGGGGAGTTTGAAGGAATGCTTGGGAAGTTGGAGAGGGCAAAGGGGAAAGCGGACAGTCATGCACATTTGGAGGATGGCTCCTTTGTGTGTAATGTGGTCATTATGGAGAGAAAGGAATGCGCGGAGCTTTGAGGATCGTGAAATGAGAATTATAGAATTGAAGAAAAGGGTGCTCCAAACACTCTACTCTTGGAGGGTCATGGGGTCTTCTTCGCAAGCTTCAACGCTTACGGAGTTTATAGATTTATGTGCGTCCTTTTCAGTTTAAAGCTCGTGTAGTGGGCTCTTTTGTATACTTCCTGTGTACTTGGGTTGCGCCCCTTGCGCTTTTTATACAATGATTTTTACTTATCAAAAAAAAAAAACTGGTCTTTGATGAGAATTTTAAGGGTGCTCTCATTTTATGTGAAAGATTTGTTACCCAAAATTAATTTGATATCGATATAGCCTGATCACTGCAGTGCAGTGTCTGTTGCACCTAATAAATACATTTTGAAGAGCTTTTGAATATTGAGTCCAACATGTAAGACTGTGTTTTGAGCTTTGATTTGGCAAACCTTTTTTGGTTATGACTATGTCATTCTGTACCAGCATTTGGAGACAAAAACCTTTCTATATATCTGGCGCTTCCTGCAGTAAAGTTGTCATAATCTGGATGCGATATAAGTGGAGTTTGGGTGCTCTTTGTGGTTCTAAGTTGCAGTGTCAAATTGGGCAATGAAGATTAATTTAGGCTTGTCATGCATCAGATTTCCTTGGCAGTCATCCAGCACAAATATTAGGTTCTTGCTTTAACATGTTTGGGATGCTTGACCTTCCTGAAGGCCTTTTGTATGGAAAGACTGAAGGGAAGTTCTTGTATTTACTATGCCGGTGTTGCAAATTAGAGGTGACAATTGATGATTGGAAAAATTTAGGTGGGATAACTGCATTTGCTTTTTTTCCCTTCCACTTGACTTTTTATGTTCCTTTGTGAATTTGACAAGGAACCTTTGAAGAATAAAGATTTGGTTACTTGGGAGTGGGGACCAAAACTTTTCTAGGAAATACTGATTAAGCCAGTGTGAGGTTGCAGAGAGTGCATTTTCATTCTAGACAGAAGTTTTTTTTTTTTTTCGATAAGTTATTTGATCCCAAGGGGAATGAGAGATTCAAACTAGTGATCTCTACTTCATTCTAGATAAAAAAATAATAATAATAAAAAAAAAATTATATTCGTATCTGAGAAGATTTTATGGTGTAGTATCTACCTGAATAGTATTGTTGGGTCAAAATACTATCTACTCAAAAAAGTATTCATTGTTGCAGGTTTTTGGGGAGGTAGCTGAAGGGCTTGATACATTGACTAGGATAAATGAAGCTTATGTGGATGAGAAGGGCAGGCCATATAAGAATATCCGGTTGATTCTTCTTCCCCCGCTTATATTTTTTTGATGACAATGCATTATGTTTATACAGTTAAATTTTCTTACCTCTCTCATCATACCATAATTTTTTGCATTTTCATTTATTGAACAGAATCAAACATACATACATTCTGGATGATCCTTTTGATGATCCTTCCCAGTTAGCTGAGTTGGTTCCTGAGGCTTCCCCAGAAGGAAAACCAAAGGATGAGGTAATGACAGTCTGCAGATATTAATTATTTATATTTGAGGAGGCACGAAGCCAAATTAAAATGAGCGATAAGTAATTTACATGGAACTTAGAGGCATAAGTTCCTTAGGTCAGATGGTTACTGATATCAGATTTATCAAAATGATGATACGATTGCTTTCCCTGTCTATCAAAATCCCTTACTTCTAATAATGTCAAGGAAAGCTTACTCATTTTCTTAATATTTGGGAGGAACTTAAATGCATCATATCAAGTGCTTTGAAAACCAAGTTGGAATTCTTGCATTTTGATGGCATGTTCCTTATCTAGGAATTCATACTCGGATTCTGAGTATTCTAGACTGCAGATATTCGGTTGTTAGTTTTAAAATTTCCTAAATAATGCAAAATATATTTCTGTTACTTGGTGCTATGCATTATATAAGGTGAATAGAAGACAAAACTGGGTGAACTTGGTTCAGTCAATTTTTTGATGGGTATTTGAGCATGTGGTGGTTACCTGGCTAGCATCTTTTCTTCATAGTCATGACTGATATGTCTGTGTTGTAACTAGGTTGATGATGATGTGAGGCTTGAAGATGATTGGGAGCCTATGGATGAGCAACTCGGTCCTGCAGAGCTTGAGGAGGTTCTCCACTCAAAAGAAGCACATTCAAGGGCAGTTGTACTTGAGAGTGTAAGCATTTGATACATATATTGATCACAAGTATTTGGTAACAAAAATTTTCAATTTGATTAAATAAGTCCTTGTTTCTGTTTTATTTGTTTATATGTTTTTCTTTTATTTGCATTATGTGCATACAGATCGGAGATATTCCTGATGCTGAGATGAAGCCTCCCGATAATGTGCTATTTGTTTGTAAACTGAATCCAGTTACTGAAGTGAGTGCTTTATTTCTCATTGTGATAGGGAATCTCTACCATTCCTATGATTATGAAGATGCTACTCTAGAATCCAATAATTAAATGATACCCTTATTGAGTTCTTTGTTAATGAATTTTTCATTTAAGGTCATATCTAATAGTTACTTGTTTTTACTGCAGGATGAAGACTTGCATACCATCTTTTCACGTTTTGGAACTGTATCATCGTAAGTGATGATGGAACTTGTTTTTTGGTATTAATTAATGCTTCTGGGGGTTGTAAGATGCATTTCTCATTATAAACAAATGCTGGTGACAGGGCTGAAATAATTCGTGACTTTAAGACTGGAGATAGTTTATGCTATGCATTCATAGGTGAGTGGAAATGTAATTTTTTTTTTTTGCCCATTTTCTACTAGGATATGTTTAATCTCTTATTTACATTACAGCACATGAAAAAGCATCTCCAGTCTCTGTTTTGTAAGGGTTTTTTCTGTGTTTTGATTTGAAAAGAGTTTTTGATGTGATAGAAAGTTGAGAAATGTTTTCGGTGGGATCCCCACTTAAAAAGTGGTCTGCGGGGTTCACAAAAAAATTGTGAAAAACTCGGCGGTGGCCTAGTGACCACCCCCTTTATTGTGTGGCCACCCTTCGATTTTTTTGAATTTTAAATTTTATTTATTTATTTATAATTAAGAGTGAACCTCTACACATGACAAAATAAGCACATGCTTTCTCAAAATATTTTTTTGATAAGTAATTGGCCGCAAGGGGAAAGAGGAGATGTTTTGAGAATTTCACTAGGACTATAGAGGAACTTACTCATCTTTTCTTCTTTACTCTTTACTCTTGGACGGCCACTTGGCTTGCTCCTTTAGTGATTAGTTTTTCTGACTTCCTCTTTTATTTCTCTCCCTCTTAGGCGCTCTCTTTTTATACTTCCCGTGTATGTGAGTTGCGCCCCTCTGCGCTTTTGCTTTATATCATTATTACTTATAAAAAAAAAAGGGGAAAGAAGAGATTCAAGCTAGTGATCTTCGTTTTATGAGATATGATTCTCAGCCATTGTAGGCCTTGTGGTTGTGCTTTCTCAAAATATTTCTGGGAAAGTTTTCTAAAATATGCTTTGTGTTTTATTTATTGAAAAGTATTTTGTGTTTTATTGATTGAAAAGTTTTTTTCTTTTTGTTGTTTAAAAATGAGTTTTCAGCACCTTTTTCTTCCCCTTCTGGTTTCCCTCTAGTGTTCCCTCTTAACATTTTCTTTAAATTCCATATGCAAATTGAATGGACTACCGTCATCACACTTTAATACGAATTTTCTAATTTTTATTTTTATGTTAGTGTTATTGTTATATGTTAAAATATTAATCAAATAACTAAATTCAACATTTCCTATCAGCTTAAACTTTTGGGATAAGTAGTGATTTAACATATTATCAGAGTAGTAGTCTTGAGTTAGAATTCTATTTTTGTAATCACCTCCCATTTAAATTAAATATTTCATGTGTTAAACCTCACATAGTAAAGAGGACTTTTGAGTCTGAGCATGAAGGAGAGTGCTAGGATATTAATTAAATGATTAAATTCATCATTTCCTATTTGTTTAACGTGCTATAAGAGTTTGAACTGTTTTTGTAATTCACCTCCCATTTAAAATAAATATTCAACCTCACTTGTTGAAGAGGAGTTTGAGCCCATGCTTGAGGGAGAGTATTAGAATATTAATTAAAATTTTAAATTCATTATTTCCTATCAGTTTAAGCTTTTAGGATAAATGATGATTAAAATTATCATGTAATTGTTATGACTCTTTCCAAATTGAAGAATTTGTTTTTTGGTTCTGTATAACTGTTCCCTACTTCTTTAGGTTGACACTTGACAGCTATCCTTAAGTTTTCACTTTCACATTTATGAACTCTGCGATGAACCCCTGTTTCCACTTCCAACCAACTGCAAAATGAACAAAGGAGGAAAGGAAAGCTGACAACAGCATTCACGATTATTCATCTTACTGATCTCAAAAAGATTTTCCACTAAATAATGGATGCATAACTTTCAATGGATATCAACATTTTTCTCTCTTTATGGTACTTATTTTGTGGTTCTTTTATGTGTGGTGGCTAAGTGATGTCCGTACCTTCATTTCCTTGGATAATAGTGTATTCCTACTTTCTAAATACTATCAAGTTTCTGATATATAATCTGGTTTTTATCGATTTTCTTTTCCCAAGCCAGAGTTTGAGACAAAAGAGGCTTGTGAACAAGCATATTTTAAGGTATGTTGAAGCGCTGAAATTATCTGTCCTTTAGTCAAATTGCTTATTTCTGTATGTACTGGCATATATAATGACCCTGATGTACTAGCTACATGCATCTAGTTCTTGTGATGGTATGGTAAGCACATTTTAACAACTCCGGTGAATATTGTTGTGTTGGGGAGAATCTTAAGGTTCTTAATTTCTATAATTTTATTTTGACTACATATGAAATATAGGACTGTACTTTTCTGCCCTACAATAGTGGATTATTGTTCTTCCCCATCCCTCTCTTCCCTTCTCACGCGCGCGCGCACACACACACACACTTATTTTTTACTACATATGAACTATAGGACTGTACTTTTCTTCCCTACAATAGTGGATTATTGTTCTTCCCCATCCCTCTCTTCCCTTCACACGCACACACACACACACACACACACGCACGAATAAGGCTAGCAATAATTGAGTGTCAAAGGGCAGCTAACAAAGTCCAACGTAACTTCCTAACATCCCAAAATACCAAATCCAGAAATATCATACACAAAATTTAGGTATAATGAAGCCCCTGACGCTAGGGTCCAGGAGCATTATTGGCCAACAGGTGATAAATGAAAAATGACTACTACTTCCCTTGACCTTGATACATTTATCCATGAGGCCCATTCTTTGCTTATTGGGCTGAATGGCAGAAAGGATTCCACTAAGTTGACTGCTTTTGTGAAAGAGATAGCCATGAAGTGGTTAATAGCATATCATATGTTAGGCAGTAACATATCTGTCACACATTTGAGCTTGCCACATTGCTGAAAATCCTTGCTAAGAAGAACCTAGTTTAATGAACTCCCCCGTTCACATTGAATAACACCCTTTGATGTCCCTTACGTAAATATTCTGTGGATTTTCCCTCTACTTCCAGAATCCACAAAGCTGCTAGCTACAAGCACTTTCACAATCACATTAACATTTGGAGAGGGGTAAGGAAGTGACTTTCTGGTTTGGAAAAACAATTTTGATCACTGTTTATGGAAAATCCTCAAGTCTTTTGTGGCGACACTCCTGTAGACTTTCTGCTCTATCTCTTTTAGGAAGGGGGCATTTAGTTGTGTCTACACACTAAATGGGTTTCGATTCATCGCTCTTTTGGAGCTTCTGGCTCTTTGTTTGATTTAATTGATTTCCTTAATTTCAGGATTTGAGCTTTAATTCACTTTTTCTGCTCTCTTTGTTGGATGCATTTTTTCGCATACTTTTTGTATACTTGGGTTGTGCCCCCCTTTGGCATCGTCTAAACATTCCTTTATTACTTGTTAAAAACTATTGAGGTGCCTTACTTATCTTCTGCTTCTGTCATCATCCAAGTATTTACCGGAGTGTTATCTTTAACTTGAAATTTGAAAAGATTTTAGAGGATAGAAAGAGAAACTTGTGTTTTTCCATTCATACTGATGCGGGACAATTCACAAAATAGAGAAAACCTAGAAAGAGAGAGATTAAGTAGAGAGGAAGAAGCAAGCAGAGAAGATAAAAGCCAAGAGAGGAGAAGAAGAAAGCTCGGGAGAGAGAATTATGGGGAAGAAGACGACAAATCCATGTCAATAATATTATTCATCAAAAACTGCCAATACAATTGAAAAATGTGTTTAAATAGGCGAGGGCTAAATCCTAACCCTAACCCTAGTAGTACTCGGGCTAACGGCCCACTAAAATAACATAAGGCCCAAATGTAAATAAGTGAAGTTCAAAATAACCCGTCTGAAAATTAATACTAAAACAATAATAAACGCCCACAATAGTATATATATTTTTTTGATAAGTAATAATCAAATTTTATTAAAAGCGTAAGACGCCCCTACGTACATTGGAAGTATACAAGCGGGAACACCTAATTACAAAAAGAAAAAGAAAGAGAAGAACCTGAAACTCACCTACAAAAGAACCCCAACAGACCCACCCAAAATCCCTCAAAGCAAACACCCAATAGACCCACTCAAAAACCTTCAAGAACAAACACCCAGAGAATCCCAAAAGCCCTCAAAACCCACACAAATCGGTAGAACACACAAGCCCCAAGATACAAGCCCTCCCACCCGAAACCCAAGACCCATAAAGAGGCTCAGTGTTGTCGCCCTTGCACCTTGCCTTTCCCTCGCCGATTGGAAGTAAAATGATCGCCATAGTTAACTGAGCTCTTCAAGTTGAGCAGCTCCCTAGTGCCTTTATACTTCGCCCGAGCGACTTTTACTTCCTTATGAAAATCCTCTTCAATGGTGTCCAACAGTGCCAAGGCCGGATCCTCCTCTTCGTCATATTCCCAATCAAGGGGGTCGGGAGAATAATCCCACTCATCCATCTCCTCAGATGGATGGCATATATCCAGAGGGACAGGAAAAACACATTCTCCACCATCCCCACCACCCTTTTCCCACACAACGATCCCCCCAAACTGACCGTCTCCTTGGGGTTTCGGCAGATCATGCGGCACCTTAGGCGAGCTAGGCTTCGATTTTGGATTAAGAAAACCTCGCCGTAGAAGGCTAGGCTTCGAAGCAGGAACAACCCCAAGAGAAGACACCGATTCAATCTTTGAATTGCTCGAAACCTGATTAATAAACCCAACAAAGGATTGGAACTGCACCGGAGGGTCACTGAGAGCCTCCATCGCCTCCAAAATTAAGGATTCTCTCACCGTTTTGCCTCTTGCTTCCCTAGCTCTCCAGTAATATTTCAGAAACTGCTTTGGCATCGGAGACCGGAGCCTCCCTTCGATATCACTGGACGCGACTGGAAAAGGCGTAGCAGAAGGGAGAACCGAGACAAGAGAAGAAGACGGCACCTGGTCAGTCCCCTTGGGGGACGGAGGCTCCATATTCGACGCAAGAGGCGAGTCGGGGTCCAAAACTTGACCAAAGATGTGATTTGAGCCCATACCTGATCCGGGTTCTAAAACGGGATCCAGATCTAGATTCGAACCAAAAAACAGAGCGAAAACCAACCTGGTATCTAACCTAGGATTCAACCCGGAAATCAACCCATAACCCAACCCGGTGTCCAACCTGGTGCCCAACCCGGTGCCCATGATAATATGTGTGGCCCTCATCAATGTCCATACGCACGTGTGATCAGCGGCCCGTGATGTCCCTATCAACTCTCTCGGGGTGGGAAAAACTCGACCTCGTCAAGTGTAACTCCATGCAACTCTGGTAGTACTCCAATTAGTCAAGATCAAGCTGCTACAATGTGTCCGCAAATATCCATAGACAATCTGAATCTGGTCAGCCCTTCCACTGGATTAGGAAGCATTGGACTCCTCCATCCCTAGCAAAAACAACCAGCTCATCTAAAACACCACCAACAGTTTCTTTATGTGCTGGTGCAAAAGGACATGTATAGCATTGGACTCCTCCATCCCTAGCAAAAACAACCAGCTCATCTAAAACACCATCAACAGTTTCTTTATGTGCTGATGAGAAAGGTATGTGTATAGAATATGGGTATGGGTATGGGACAGGGGGCGGTTCTTCCAAAGGATCATTCAGAAGAACAGAGCAAATTGTATGAGCAATTAGCTTCCCTAGATTAGTCCAGCCCACTGCAACACTTTGAAAGGCTTGGCACTATTATATTGCAATTGTCGAATGGGTCCAAGAGGAACCCATTCAAGTCTAATATGGGCTATGATATCATTTTTGTAGAAGGATGAGTTGGTGTGGTTGGCGCGGATTATAGAGGACTTGGTGGCAGTGGAAACTTCTGAGGCTTTTTGGGACCAATCTAGAGCAGGGTATCCACGGATAATTGCGCAGAAATGTTCCAACAGACATGGGCGGTTCCTGACGGTAGAAGAATATGATGGAAGGCAAAGGAGTGGCTTGATTATTATCCCAGAAGGTCGATATGGTCAAGGATGGGAACGTCTCATCTCGGAGGTGTGTCTGGCTAAGTCTTCTTTGTGTGAGTTTAGGGAGGTCAAGGAAGAAAAAAAGAATTACGAAGGGGCGAGAAGGAGGAGTTATGCGGAAGTTTTGGGGTTGTCGCTGCAATCGGTAGATGACTGTTTCAATGCGTATTCTGAGCCAATAGCCAGGGTGCCAAGGTGGCTGAAAGAGGCCTTTGCAGAGAAGGATAAGCAAGTCTAAGCTTCTATTGAACAGGTGGTGGGTTCGCACAAGACCACAATTCCGGTGAGGACGGTCGGTGGCTGTGTGGAGGGCCCAAAGAAGAACCAGCCCTTTGGTGTGGAGGGAACGTGTAACCCAAAGGTAGGGGAGCCACTAGGTGATCTCAGCAGGGCTCCGGCGAGCAAGTTTCCGTCTCCGACTAGTAGGTTGATCACCACGGCGAGGCTGACAGCATCAGAACTTGGTGCTGACCACGTGAAGGGATGGGAGGGGGTAGGTTGCCACGACGTGCAATCCTGGTTTTGTGTAAAAATTGATCTCATTAATGCAAAGGAGTTGTTGAGAAGGCTGAGAGGTGAGGTGGACGTGGGTCTAGATAGACTTGATTGTGCTATCAGATATTTGGAGGGCCTGAGCGTTTCTCCTAGGACAGGTGGGGTTTGCGACTGTGGGCTGGCATGAGGAGACAAACACAAGCAAGGTGCGGCCCAGCCCAAGAAGGTTAATATGGGACGGCCCAAGCAGCTTCATGGAAAGGGCTCTCGACTGGTCAAGATGTATTTTAGGAGAAAGATTGCTCGGCCCTTGGAGAAAGGGGAGGAATTGGACACAGGTCCGAAGACGGTTGGTGCGCCAGATTGTTCGACGGGAGGTCCTACTACTTCGGTGGGCATCGCCGGTAATTCTGTAAGCCCCGCTTCTAGGTCGTTGTCCTGTGCCAGGGAGGCCCATGATGTTTTTGTCTTGCCGATCGTCTCCACGTCTTCGGCAAAGGTGCCGACAAAGGAAGCTTCGTCTAATCAGGGGTCGACGAGGAAGATTTCGGCAAGGGTTGGTGCTCTGGGATACGTTTCGACGGTGGGCTCCACGAGCAAGGCTGCATCGACGATGGAGTTATGCGATCAAGCATCGGATTTTCTGGTTAAGTCGCAGGTGGTACTTCTCAGTCTTGCTGATCAGTGTTCTCCGAAGGGGGGCTCGAGCGTCTCTGCTCCGGAGATTCTGGGTAAGAAGCCTGGTAAGTGGGCGTCACCGGTTTTCTCTGGGTCTGCTGCCGATGGCTATGAGGAGTCCGGGAGGGAAGAACTTTTGGGGAGCAACCCCGTTGATCAGTCTCTAGGTGTTTTTGCGTTGGGTATTCTGGGTAAGGAGCCGGGGTTATGCGCGTCACAGGTGGAAAATTTGGGTGGAGTTTCTATCGCAGTGGAGGGTTCTACTTCCCAGGAGTCTTTTGTTCCAAACTCTCTACATGAGGAGCTGTTGGAGGAGCAGGAGAGGATCTTTATCACTAAGGCATGCAAGGAAGTTGGCCAATCTTGTGATGGAGAAGAAGGAAAGCTTGAGGAGACCATTGGGTTACTTATGGCTAACAACAAAGGCAATGAATTGGAAAGGGAAGAGTGTACTCCTGTAGTTAAAAACGGTAAGAGGGAGCTTTATAATTTGCAATCTTCTGTCAATTTTTTGGAGTATTCGTCAAGGGACAGGAACAAGGGGAGGGCCAGTTGAGTTAAATCATGAAGCTCAAGATTCTTTTGTGGAATGTGAGAGGGTTGAATGAGAGGGATAAGAGGTTGAGGGTTAGAAATTTGCTTAGAAGTTGGAAGGTAGATGTAGTTTGTTTCCAAGAGACGAAGATGGATTTTATTTCGTATAACTTAGTGAGGAGTTTATGGGGCTGCCCGTATATGGAGTGGTGCTATGTTCCTTCCATTGGGGCTTCAGGGGGTATTTTGCTCATGTGGGACAAGAGGTCTGTCGAGAAGGTAGATGTAGTGTTAGGGAGTTATGTGGCGGCTTGCTCTTTCAAGAATGTTGAGGATGGCTTTGCATGGGTGTTTGCGGGGGTGTATGGACCTAACAGAGTAAACTCTAGGCGTTTTCTTTGGGAGGAGCTGGCAGGGGTCATGAGCTGCTGGGACGTGCCGTGGTGTATCGGTGGGGATTTCAATGTCACCCTCTATCCAAGTGAAAGGTCGAGGGGAGCTCATTCTCAGTCGGCAATGAGGGATTTTGGTGAGTTCATCTCGGAGCAGGGTCTCATGGACCTTCCCTTAGTGGGGGGGATCTCTACCTGGTCAAATAATAGTTCTTGGTCTAGACTTGACCGCTTTCTTGTCTCCCCGGATTGGGAAGTCCGCCATCCGGACTTGCGTCAAAAGATGATGCTTCGGGTTTGTTCCGATCATTCACCTATTATTGTGGACTGCAATTCTTACTCGGGAGGCAAAAGGCCTTTCGAATTTGAGAATATGTGGCTCAAAGTGAAGGGTTTTGTAGATAAAGTGTGCAATTGGTGGGACTCGTACCACTTTCAGGGTACTTTTTTTTTTATAAGTAATAATGATATATATCAAAAGCGCAGAGGGGTGCAACCCATATACACGGGAAGTATAAATAAAGAGCGCTTAAGAGGGAGAGAAATGAAAAAGGAAGTCAGAAAAACTAATTATTAAAGGAGCTAGTCAAGCGGCCGTCCAAGAGTAAAGAGTAAAGAAGAAAAGATGAGTCAGTTTCACAAGGTTCCTCTTACACAGATTATCATGAGTCAAAATTTTGCCTAGGGCCGCGGTCCACCCGAAAAAAGCCACTTGCAAAGGCACCTTTGTGCGCCAAATACTCTTCCAAGGAAACGCCTCATGGTCAAAATTAGACAAGGCCTTGAAGAGCGACTTAACCTCGAACTTGCCTTTCTTAGACGAGGCCCAGCAAATACGATCCACTGTACCTATAGAGATCTTGCAAGAGTACAACCGATCAAAAAAAGGAGCAACCAAATCTATCTCCAAGTCCTGAACTGGCCGCACAAAAATGACATTCCACTCCACAACCCCATTCTGCCAAGTAAAATTATCCTTCACCCAAGCTTCCTTATGTCTAGTGATACTGAACAAGGATGGGAAATCCTGCTTCAAAGAATTTTTCTCACACCAAATATCATGCCAGAAACGAACTTTCGAACCCACCCCCACCTCAAACCGAATACCTTTGGCAAAGAAACTCCAACCTTGTCGAATATGCTTCCATAAGCCCATACCATGAGAACCCGAAACCTCTTTCATGCAACACCCACCTTCCTGGTCTTCATACTTAGCTTTGATAACCTTACACCAAAGAGCCTCACTCTCATTCGCATATCTCCAAAGCCATTTCCCCAAGAGAGCTTGATTAAATTGATGCAACTTTCGAATGCTAAGACCATCGCAGTGCAGGGGACGACAAACTTGGTTCCAATTTACAAGATGCAACTTAGGCTCATCTCCCATCCCTCCCCACAAGAAATCTCTTTGGACTTTCTCAAGCCTTTTAGCTACACTCATAGGAATCGGAAACAGAGACAAAAAGTAAGTCGGGAGATTAGTCAACGTACTCTTGATGAGAGTTAAATGGCCTCCTTTAGAGAGGTACATCCTCTTCCAACCTGCCATTTGACGCTTCATTTTCTCAATCACATCATTCCACATAACCGTATCCTTATACGGCACCCCAAGAGGGAGACCCAAATACTTCATAGGCAAATCGGCAACGCTACACCCAAGGATATTAGCTAGTACTCCAATGTTCTCCACCTCTCCAATAGCCACAATTTAGACTTTCCAAGATTAACTCTCAAACCCGAAACAACTTCAAAACATAAGAGAATGAGACGCACATACCGGATTTGCTCGAGAGAAGCTTCACAAAAAATCAAAGTATCATCAGCAAATAAAGAGTGAGAAACCACCAATTCCGAGAAGACCCTATCTCCCACCGAGAAACCTGTCAAAAGTCCTTGGTCAACCGTCGCATTCACCATCTTACTCAAGGCCTCCATAACAAGCACAAAAAGTAACGGAGAGAGGGGATCCCCTCGCCGAATTCCCCTCGAACTGTTAAAGAACCCTTTCGGAGAGCCATTCACTAGAATGGAAAATCTTACCGACGTAATACACCACTCTATCCAAGCCTTCCACCTCTCACCAAAACCACACCTATGCAGCAAATACAAAACAAAGTCCCAATTTACATGGTCATACGCCTTTTCCAGGTCCAACTTACAAATAACACCTGGCACCCCTGACTTCATGCGACTATCCACACATTCGTTTGCAATGAGAACCGAATCTAGGATTTGGCAACCCCCGATGAAAGCATTTTGAGAGTAGGAAATAACCTTACCCAAAACAGTTCTCATCCTATTGGCGAGAACCTTAGAAACAATTTTGTACACCCCTCCCACCAAGCTAATGGGCCGAAAGTCCATCTCCACCGCATCCGCCTTTTTCGGTATCAGGAAATGAAAGTTGCATTCAAGCTCTTCACCAACTGACGTCTATGATGGAACTCATCAAAAACCGCCATAACGTCTTGTTTAACTACACCCCAACAAGCTTGAAAAAAAGCCATGGAGAAACCGTCTAGACCCGGTGCCTTATCACCATCCATGCCTTTTATCACCTCCCAAACCTCCTTTTCCTCAAAATCTCTTTCTAACCACCTACTATCCTCCTCATCAATAGACAATAAAGGCTGGTTATCCATTCTAGGCCGCCATGAACTTTGCTCCGAGTATAAGCTTTGATAATACTGCACAATATGATCTTTTACCTCAACTGGATCATTGGATAAGATGCCATTAATACAAAGCACTTCCACACGATTGTACTTGCGATGAGAATTCGCCATCTTGTGGAAGAAACGAGTATTTCGGTCCCCCTCCTTGAGCCACAAAGTTCTCGATTTCTGGCGCTAGTGAATTTCTTCACACAACAAGGTATTCTCCAGAACTTTCAACATATTCACCTTTCGAATCTTTTCCTCCTGATCTAACCCTCTCGACTCTGCCAACTCATCCAGCTCCTGAATACCTCCCATCAACTCCTTTTTCCTCCCAATATCGCCAAACACCTCCTCATTCCATTTTTTCAAATCCATTTTGAGGGATTTCAGTTTATTAGCTAACACAAAACTAGGTAAGCCCTCGAACGAATAAGATCCCCACCAAGAGCTAACCTTGTCGACAAAACCTTCGGCTTTGAGCCACATGTTTTCAAATTTAAAATACTTATTACCTCCGCAAAAAGCCCTACAGTCCAGAAAAATAGGGAATGATCGGAGAACATGCGTTGAAGTCTTCTTTGTGACACTGCTGGGAAATGATCTTCCCAATCCGAGGATAGCAAAAACCGGTCAATTCTAGACCAGATCTCATTTTCTTGATTATTGGATCAAGTAAATTGTCCCCCCATCATCGGAATGTCCACCAAATTGTTCTCTGAAATGAAGTCTGAGAAATCCATCATGCCCGAAGAGTAATAAGAAGCACTAGAGCGCTCACTAGGGAACTGGACAATATTAAAATCCCCACCAAGGGACCTCCCACACATTCATCAAACCAGCCAGCTCTTCCCAAGGACCCTCCTCTCCACATCCTCATTCGAACCATACATCCCCCCAAACTCCCAAACCCAGTTGTCCTCCACATTTGAAAAGAGCACGCCAGGGTGAACTGCCCCATACACTCCTCCTTACTCTCCACCACCCTCCTATCCCACATCATTAACATCCCTCCCGACAAACCATTAGACCCTTTATACTTCCACCCCACATGTTGACCACCCCAAAGACTGTGGACCACCTCACGGGAAATAGTCTCCATCTTAGTCTCAATCAAACATACTATATCTGCTTTCCACTCTTTCAATAGACCCCTAAACGCAGCCTTTTTTTGAGGGCATTCAACCCTCTCACATTCCATACTACGATGTTAAGCTTCATGATCCACCAATTCAACCCCTCCCACGACCCCTACCTTGCACAGATATCGTCTGGCCCCTGTCAAAAAGAAGAGCACTATTTGACTCCTTAAATCCTTTGGGGGCAGGACCATAGGCAAAAAGGTCTCCCAAATCAGAGTCAAACTACATCCTGGAAGCTTCAATAGAATTGAACAAAGTTGCCAACTCCTCCTTCTTCCCCTCATCAGAAACACTAATTTTTGGGCAAAAATTGAGGCAGCTTTCAACTACCCAGCTGGAAGAAAAATCTCTTCTGATCCTAATTCCTCCAACCCGATTGATGCTGAGACACTGTCCTCGTCCCTACGTGACCCAGGCCTAAGTAACACCAACGCCGCTCACTTCCAATACCTTTTTGTCCACTTTGAAACGACTGAACCAGGTTCATTGCCTCCCCCCGACAGACCCCTGCAATCATCCCAGAATTCCGATGAGAATACCACCGGAACCTGATCTGAGGCAGAGCACGTGTCCTCATTAGCCTCGCTTGTCTGCACAAAGCACTCCGGCGAACCCTCACCAGCATCTCCGGTCTCCATTTGGCGCCCCGGCAAGCTCTGTGTGTTCTTCGGCAAAGAAAGCATATTCGGCACCCTCTAGTTGGATTCCGGCAACGACCCTAGAATCCCTTTTACCTGCCCAGAAACCAAAGAAGAAGCTTCTAACGAGCCCACCATTGCGGCGTTCCACCTTTGCGGCCCAAACTTCCTCCTCCTATAAGTCACCATGGCTTGCCCTTTCCGGTGGGCTGTGCCTCGATCGCCGGACTTAGTGGATCCTTGCCACCAGTGCCGACAACCGCCTTGGAAGCTTCTTCAGCCGCTGACCCAACCCTCCTGTCCACTGATAAGACCCTTGCGACCACCGACGATGGACTTGCTGACCTAGCCAAGTCAGGTCGCAAGCCATACGCAACCTTCTCATGCTTCTTCGTCGGAACCACCTCTTCTGAACTAACTGCTTCTATTGGTCCAGCATGCCTTGGGCCTTAGGAGCCCATCGTTCCTTTAGGCTTAAAAACAGATCTCTTCTTCACCCTCAACCATTTATTGGGTTTAGTGACTTTCCTTTTCAGCCCAGACTCCTTTATCCCCTTCGACGTTGACTTCCTCTGGCCAGCTGAATTTTTGTCTCCCTGCCCAAGCCCAAGACCACTACCCTCCATATGCTTGAACGCCATGTCAATCTGCGACAGCCCCACGTCACACTCCTGTTTCAGACGTTTCAACATCTCCCTGACTTTGAGGAGCTCGAGACTTACCTTAGAGTAGGTCTGCCCGGCATGGTGCCCCTTACCCCCCTGTCCAGTCATGCGATTAGAAGCAGTCATCGAGTCATGCGACATCGCCGGCGTTTGGGAACTACTTGCCGGAGCTCTAAACGAACACCCCTTGCGACCACCATCCTTCGAGCCATGCATTCCAACCTCTACAGGTGCTTGGACATACCTCGCCGGAAATAAAATCTTCGTCTGAACCACCCCGGGATCGCCGTGAGCCCTCTCCGATGCATGGGTCTTCGTCGAAACCAATGCTTTCCTGCCAAACTCATGGGTTTGCTGTTCCATATGACCAGAGGTAGTTTTCGGCCACCTTTGCACCCTTGCGAACTGTTCTTGGTCGGAGGTACAACCCTCTTCGGTTTGCTTCGACAACATTCTCACCGCCTCCACATAACTCCTGCGTCCCTTGACCTCCTTATCTCTCTTTTCTTCCCTGAACACGCGATGCTCACTGACCACTCGATGCTCATGTAAAGAAGAGTTTGCCACTAGCATTTCCTCACCGAAACTATCTCACCCTATCCCACGCTGTCCTTCTGGAATGATGATCGAGCCACACCTTCTTCTTCCATCAAATTCCTCCACCGTCAGAAAACGTCCATGCCTATTAGCACACTTTTGAGCTATTATTCTAGGATACCCAGCTCTAAACTGATCCCAAAAGACTTCTGAGTTATCCATTGCTACCAAATCCTCCACAATTCTCACCATCCAAGCTAGCTCATCCTTCTTCATGAAAATGGACCTATTGAGTCTTTTACTCCTCTCAAAAATCCTCACCCCTGATGCCCCTACCTTAATCAGCACCTCAAACTCCTTGGATTCCACCGACCACCTTCTCGAACTAGCCATGACACAGCCTAAAGCTAACACCAAACAGCTCTCACGCGCCACCCACGCGCCGACACAAGGCGGGAGTGGATGAGAGAGAGAGAGAGAGAGACACTATCAGGTTACTTCGAGTTTCATTCTTTCTAAAAAGATGCAAGCTCTAAAGTGGGATATTAAAAGATGGAATGCTCAAGATTTTGGCAACGTGGGGGTTTGTATTAAGGCTCGTATGGAAGATCTTAAAGCTCTGGATAGGGTGGAGGAAGAGAGAGGTTTATCTACGGAAGAGATTGAGAAGAAAAGGGTGCTTGAAAGTGAGCTAGAATCCTCCCTCCTTCAAGAAGAAATTAGTTGGAGGCAAAAATCTAGGATCTGTTGGTTGAAAAAGGGTGACAAGTGTACGAAATTCTTCCATCGGATTGCTAATGCCAACAGAAGACAGAATTATATTGAGTCTTTGAACATTCATGGCACTATCACTTCTGATCAAAAGGCTATTAGTAATCATATCACTCGTTTTTATGAGTCGCTTTTCACAAAGACTCTTAGTTGGAGATCGAGGTTGGATAATCTTCATTTCGATATGTTGGAGGTGGATGAGTCTTCTGGTCTGGAAGTTCCTTTCGAGGAAAGGGAGGTGTGGGAGGTGGTAAAAAAAAATGGATAGGGACAAGGCTCTAGGCCCGGATGGCTTTTCTATGGCTTTCTTCCAGAATTGCGGGGAGGTGATCAAAATGGACATCATGGCTGTTTTTGCGGAGTTCCATGATCGAGGTATATTCAAAAAAAGCCTCAATGCTACGTTTATTGCTCCTATTCCGAAGTCACATGGGGCTTTCGATCTGAAGCACTTTCGCCCAATCAGCCTTGTGGGGGGGATTTATAAGATTATTGCGAAGGTTTTAGCCAATAGAATGAGGAGAGTCATGAAACGGGTCATTTCCAACCCGCAGAACGCCTTCGTCAAAGGTAGACATATTTTGGATTTGGTGCTTATTGCCAATGAATGCCTGGACAGCCAAATCAGATCTGGGGATCCCGGCTTCTTGTGTAAGTTGGATATGGAGAAGGCTTATGATCACATGAACTGGAAGTTTTTACTCAACTTGTTAAGAAGGTGCGGTTTTGGTGAGAACTGGTGCTCATGGATTGAGCATTGTATCTTGTCGGTGCGGTTCTCGGTGTTGATCAATGGCTCTTCTTCCGGTTTCTTTGAGAGTTCGCGTGGGGTAAGACAAGGTGATCCCCTTTCGCCTTTTTTGTTCATTATGGTCATGGAGGCATTTAGCAAGATGATTAATGTTTCTATTAGTAGGGGTTTCATCAACGGCTTCTATGTGGGTGCCAGAGAGCCTGAGCGGGTAATTGTTTCTCACCTTCTTTTTGCTGATGATAGGCTAGTTTTTTGTGGGGCTGATCCTGAACAAGTTAGATTTATTAAAGCCCTTCTTATTGGCTTCGAGGTGGTCTCAGGGTTAAGAGTAAACCGGGCCAAATCTGTTTTGGTCCCAGTCGGAGATTCGGTCAAGACGGGTGAGTTGGTTGGTATTCTGGGTTGTAGCACTAGTTCTTTGCCCTTGAAGTATGTGGGTCTTTTGCTAGGGGCTTTGTTCAAGCTTTTGGCTATTTGGGATACATGTTGGAGAAGATTGCTAGAAGGTTGGCCCCTTGGAAGCGCTTGTATTTGTCCAAGGGGGCGAGGCTCACTCTCATCAAGAGCACCTTATCTAATCATTCCACCTATTTTCTGTCTCTTTTCCCCATCCCTGCTTCCATGGCGAATCGCATTGAGAAGATTCAACGAGATTTTTTGGGGGGTTCAACGATGAGCCTAAGTTTCACTTGGTTAGTTGGCACGAGGTTTGTTCTCTGATTGCTGAGGGTGGCCTAGGGATTCGGAGCTTGCGTCTTTTTAATCAAGCTCTTTTGGGGAAATGGTTATGGAGATTTGCAAATGAGGAAGAAGCTTGGTGGAGAAGTATATTGGTGGCAAAGAATGGGGTGTATTGGGGTGGTTGGCGTTCTAAAGTTCCTCGGGGAACGCATGAGGTGGGGATATGGAAACACATTTGTAGGGGTTGGAGGTCGTTTCAGTGCCACTTTAGATTGGATCCTGGTTCGGGGGGAAAAGTCAAATTTTGGGACGATATTTGGTGTGGCGAGAAGTCCCTCAAGGATGCTTTTCCAGGTCTTTTCAATATTGCTAGCAATAAGGATGCTTCCATTGCGGATATTCGGGAGTGTTTAAATGGTATGGTTCACTGGAATGTTACCTTTACTTGTAGAATTCATGATTGGGAGGAGATGGTCTTAGCCTCTCTCTTCTCGCTCTTGTATTCGTTATCAATTCGTGGGGAAGGGGAGGACCGGATGTGGTGGATCCCATCAAGAAAAGGGAAGTTTGAGGTACGCTCTTTTTATAGGATGCTTGTCTTTAAAGAGTCCAACCACTTCCCTTGGAAAAATATTTGGCGCACCAAGGCTACTTCGAGAGTAGCGTTTTTTGCTTGGTCGGCCACCTTTGGGAAATCTCTCACCTTGGATAATGTTCAGAAGAGAGGTATTGTTGTGATTAATCGTTGTATGTGTAAATCGGATGGGGAGTTTGTGGATCATCTTTTTCTTCATTGTGGGGTTGCGCGCAAGTTGTGGGATGTTATCTTCTCTCGTTTCAACATGTGTTGGGTTATGCCTAGAAGCGTTAAGGAGATGTTTGCTAGTTGGTGGTCAGGTGGAAGAACCCGTAGTGCCGTGGTGTGGAAGATGGCTCCCCTTTGTCTTTTATGGTGCCTTTGGAAGGAAAGGAATGCGAGATGCTTTGAGGATTTGTCGAGGAACCTTGAGGACCTTGTTCATTTCTTTTTGTACACGCTTTTCACTTGGACTGCAGGCTGGCTTGCTCCTTTAGTGATCAATTTTCCTGATTTTCTCTTTATGTTCTCTTCTTTCTCCCCAGTTTAGTCGCTCTCTTGTATACTCCCTGTGTATTTGGGTTGCTCCCCTCTGCACTCTTTATTGCATTATTACTTATTAAAAAAATATGTCAGCTTCAATTTTATATTGGGCATGAGTTGCTTGAGTATGCTCACTAGTCTCCTTATGCAAACCATGACCATGCATGGTTTATGATATCATTTTCTACATTCCAAGAGGAACCCATTCAAGTCCAATATGGGCTATGATATAATTTTCTACATTGAATACCTTGACATGCTTAAATATGTCGGCTTCAATTTTAACCATGACCATGAGGAAACCATTCAAGTCTAATATGGGCTATGATATCATTTTCTACAATGAATACCTTGACATGCTTACATATGTCAGCTTCAATTTTATATTGGGCACGAGTTGCTTGAGTATGCTCACTAGTCTCCTTATGCAAACCATGACCATGCCATGCAAATGGGTTGGCTGACTTAGACATTTTAGCAGGAAGGGACATCAAAATAATGTCTAAAGGTCTCCTAGGCTGATGACAATGCATAAATTCCAAGGGACTCACACTCACAGACCTATTGACATGATCAATTTCACTGCTACCCTCAGGTTGACCTATGTGAAGTGAAGTAACTTGAATGCATCCTAAATGGTTAGGATTGCCTGAGCATTCCTCATTTATGTCCTCAAACTCATCCGGGTCAGGCTCATAGATTAGCGTCTCAACACCACCCTCTTCCTTCACATGCTCCTTCCCATCAATGATATGGGCTTTGTTGGGACAATTGGCGGCAACATGACTGAAACCTAGACATCTCAAGCACCGAATCCTAGAACTCATCCTGTGGGTCTCATTGGCTATGCCCTTTCCTTTGTCATCCCTACCCACTAGTATCGGGATTCACAGGCGGAGGTCCTAACACAGAATTGCTCTCCGAAAGCAGAGACTTAGTGGTCGTGTTTTGTGTGTCCGTGTGCTTTGTAAATTGGGTTCGGGTGACTAACTCATAATCTTGGACTAGGGTATACGCTTGGTCAAGAGTATCAATACCACAAAGCACAAGTTCCTTCCAGGGATCATTTTTAAGACCTCTCCTGAATCTACTCAACGGCATAGCTTCATCTTCAACTACAACGCATCTCATCTTATACTCATCAAATTGTGCTACGTAGTCTATAACAGGCCTATTACCCTGTTTCAGATTATTCCATTGATCTGACAGGTTACCTCTATATGATCGAGGTAAATATTTTTCTTGAAGTTTAAGCTTCATTTCCACCCTATCAGTGATAGGAGGCTCATTCCTCCCAATGAGGAGGTCCTCAACACTCTTCCAGAGAAGTTGGACACTACCACTTAGTCTCATTTTAGCAAATCAGACTCCTAATTGGTTGAGCATCGGGGTCTACATAATCATGGTGACCTTGAGCAAGATGGTGGTAGTAACCACCTTGATCCGGAGGGATGCGTGCGATGGCCTCGCCCTCATTGTGACCCTCCACCCTATGGTGAGAACCCTCAATTGTTCCAACCCTCTCAGTGAGGCCACTAGTTGGCCTTGCAGGGCCTTGAATTGGTTGAGAAAAGTCTCAAATTGGGCGGGATCCATGACAGGTTGGGGTGTAGGACTAGACAAAAGGTGACCACTACGTAAATGCATGCAACAATAGTCTACGAATGCAACAAGACCAACAAAACTCGGCAACTAAAGACCAACGCAAAATTAAAGTCCTCAATTTTTTTTTGACAATCAAAACCCAAATAGACAAAATTGCAAACAACTAGTCCCAATTCTCCAAGTGTAAAAGATGACCAATGGAAAGTCACAACCTTCCACCGATTCAAGTAAGCTCCACAATTAATAAAAGACTAGCCAATGGGAATGGTTTATTTTTTTGGCACAATCTGCAATGAACAGTTAAAGGGCTGTATGGAAACAAAATATAGGGTACCGGGTGTTCACGACAAAAGAAAAGTTAATGTTAATTTTAAAGAGCGGGTATAATATATACTAAAGAAAAAGAAGAAACAACAAACTTAAACTTGAAAAGTCCACCAAACTCACACTCCTACTGTGCGGTGGGGGTACTACTGTCAGGGACATGTGGGTTTGCTCCTTTTACTTTTCAGTCTTAAAGCCAATCTCTTTCCTTCAAGAAACTTCACACACGCCCAAGCTCAAAGGAGACTTCACGTACAACAGAGATTCGAAAGACGCTAGACACGGTGCTGTTTGAGCTGTGGGCTGGTGGCGTGGAAGGCCGGAAGGTCGGTTCGGCGCTGTCTGGTGGTGGGATGACGGCGAGGAAGGCCGGCCGGGGAGAGGCGCGGCTGGGCGGTGCTGGGCTTGCGGAGAAGGCTGGCGGGTTAGAATGTGGTTGGAGTGCTGTTTTCTGGTGTGGGCTGCTGGAGGTGGTGGCATGGTTGTCTTGGACCGGTGGCACGCAGTGTTGGGTTTTTCTGTTTGGATTCTTAGATTTTCCAGTGGGGTGGCAGCGGTGGTTTACGGTGGGTTTTCTTTGACTGGCTATTTGGGTATTTCGGCAATGAAGTGCAACAGAGGATGGAATTGAACGTGGATCGCGATTGTTGTAGGAAACAATCCAAAAGCTACTCAATAAATAACGTTGATGGGGACATTAGACATGGGCCACGGATCACATGCGTGTATGGATGTCGATGAGGGCCACATATATTATCGTGGGCGTTTTATTATTGTTTTAGTATTAATTTTCAGACAAATTGTTTGAACTTTATTTATTTACATTTGGGCTTTATGTTATTTTTAGCGGACCGTTAGCCTAAGTACTGCTAGGGTTAGGGTTTAGCCCTCTCCTATCTAAACACATTTTTCAATTGTATTGGCAGTTTTGATGAATAATAGGATTATTGACATGGATTTATCATCTTCTTCCACCTAATTCTCTCTTTCCGAGCTTCTCTCTCTTCCTTTCTCTGGCTTTTCTGCTTCTTCTTTCTACTTCTCTTCTTTCTTTTTCAAGCTGTGTATTGTCTTGCATCAACTTTGGTATCAGAGCTCAATTTTGATTGTTTCCTACAACAATCATTATCCCAAGCCTTAGTCATGGATGCCACCCAATTCGACACTTTTATGAAGATCATGGAAGGCATGAGCAACCAAATAAGCAACATCAACAACCAACTAACCACCTATAGTGATTGGCGGCTTAAGAGTAACTGACTAATGACCTATGGTGATTGGCTTAAGAGTCGGAATCACCAAGGCCAAATGCAAGATCGCTTTAAGGTCGTCCAAAATCAAGTGGACGAACTCATCACTAACAACACGCCATCAGAAGCCACAAACACCCAATCTCCACTGCTGCCACTAGTACACCCAAGCACGAAGTCGGAAAATCCCACAAACATAGCCACTGACACCAACAACCCAGTGGAGCCCAACCCCTAATTTCTTCTGTTTTCTCCCCACCCTTTCTAAAGCTTTCCTACAGGCTTCTTCCCTCTCTTGGCTTTATTCTCTTTGTTCTCTAAGCTTTATTCTTAAATTACTTTTGCACTCGGCATGGTCAATGGGTGGGATTTTCATTGTGGGCGAGGCCGTGAGTCTGGTGGGGCTGTCACGTTGGTGGGTTGCGGTGGTGCCCTGGGTTTGGGTATTGCCGGTGATATGGTTCGGTGCCTTTGGTTTGGTTGATGGTTTACTTTTCTTGGTTTGTGTTTTCTTCTCGTCAGGTTTTTGGCTGGATAGAGTTTCAGGTATCTTTGGGTGGATGGGTTTTTCGGTTGGCGTGTTTTTGGCGACAGTTTAAGGGCATGTGGCTGTCAAGTTTTCGATGAGTTCGTCCACTTGATTTTGGATGATCTTGAAGCAGTCTTGCGTTTGGCATTGGTGATTCCGACTCTTAAGCCAATCACCATAGGTCATTAGTCTATTACTCTTAAGCCGTCATTCACTATAGGTGGTTAGTTGGCTGTTGATGTTGCTTATTTGGTTGCTCATGCCTTCTATGATCTTCATAAAAGCGTCGAATTGGGTGGCGTCCATGACTAAGGCTTGGGATCGTGATTGTTGTAGGAAACAATCAAAATGGAGCTTTGATACCAAAGATGATGTAGAACAATTCACGAAATAGAGAAACCCTAGAAAGAGAGAGATTAGGTAGAGAGGAAGAACCAATCAAAGATAAAAGCCAAGAGAGAAGAAGAAGAAGAAAGCTCGGAAGAGAGAATTAGGGGAAAGAAGACGACAAATCCATGTCAATAATATTATTCATAAAAAACTGCAAATACAATTGAAAAATGTGTTTAAATAGGCAAGGGCTAAACCCTAACCCTAACCGTAGTAGTACTTGGGCTAACGGCCCGCTAAAATAACATAAAGCCCAAATGTAAATAAATAAAGTTCAAAACAACCCGCTTGAAAGTTAATAAAACAATAATAAACGCCATACGCGCCTGTGATCAGTGGCCCATGATGTCCGCATCACATACCCTTGACATTGTCTTCTGAAGTCTCTGGAGATAATTAATTTGTGATGCTTTGGAGTGTGCTTTGAAAGGCATGAAAAATATTGAGTTAGTGCTTTTAACCTAATGGTTATCAGGAAACCTGGTGGCAAATTGAAATAATAAACTTCTAAAACACTCTGAAGAATCCAACTACTTTATCAAAATAAATAAATAGGTAGATTTTAATGTACCTTACTGTCATTTGGCCTAATTATGCTTTACCTTTTTTGCTTTTAGAAAATTACACTAAACTTCCTTATAATTTGAATTAAATTGATATATTTTGGTGAACCAATCAAGTAATGCCACACCATCATTTAATTAACATCCTATACACTTTCTTTTTTCTCTCTCCTAATCACCAAGTTGTCCTTGTGGAGTAGATTAATAAATTAATAAGTTTTGGACCAAGTGTTTGAGAAAATTGAATCAGGAAAAAGTTTGCATGTATTCAATGTGTCACATAGATTTATGTGGCATTACTTTATTGGTTCATCTAAATTTATCAATTTGATCCAAGCTGTAAGGAGTTTTAGTGTAAGTTTTTAGTTAGGGACCTTAAGTGTAATCAGGTCTAACCATGCGGAGCTAGATGAATTGGTAAATAAATAAATAAAAATATATGATTATGAAGAATCCAAATACCTTTTTTTTTAGCTGCAAAATTCTTATTTATATATTTATCATTTTTTCAAACTCGGTGTTTCTAATCTTGATGTCAGATGGATAATGCTCTGATTGATGATCGACGGATACATGTGGATTTTAGTCAAAGTGTTGCAAAACTGTGGTCCCAGTACAGACGCAAAGATCACAAAATGGGTAAAGGTAAAGATTGCAATGTTTTAAGGATTCTTGTTTCTTCTTTTTTTCTAGTTCATTTATGTATGTTTCCATGTGGTTTGTCATTTGACTGTACTAATTTTGAACTTATCTTTTCCGTACATATACCTTTTTTTTTTTTTTTTTTTTTTCAATAAGTAATTAACAAATATCATTAAAGGCGTAAAGGCACCTCTAAATACACATGAAGTATACAAGAGGAAGCATTTACCTAGAAAGAGCAAAAAGAACAAGGAAACTACTATAACTAATTGTCAAAGAAGAAACAAAAGCAATTGTCCGAAGAAACAAAGTTTTGAAGGACTTAATCTCCTCAAAAGTCCTTTTACGGTCCTCAAAATTTTTTATCATTCATTTCCTTCCATAAACACCATAAAAAGCACGTAGGCACCATCTTCCACATAGCAGCACTCCACGTAGTGCCGATAGTCCACCAACAAGCATACAAGTCAACTATACGTCTAGGCATAACCCAAGACAACCTAAAACAACTGAAAAATGTAATCCAAATGCCATAAGGCACATCACGCTGAAGAAGAAAAAGGTCTATGGACTCTCCATTCCTCTTACACATACAACATTTGTCCAACACAATGACGTGCCACCTCCAAAGGTTGGTTATCCATGAGAAGGATCTTACCTAGAACCGTCGACCAAGCAAAAAGACTGCCCTCACGGGAGCTTTAGTCTGCCAAACACTCTTCCAAGGGAAGTGACAGCCTTCACTACAACAAACCAAGAAACAATAGAAGGAACTAACCTTAAACAACCCTCTTTTGGAAGGGAACTACCACAGCTTATCTTTACTTCCTCGTCTCACTTGAATACAACACCCTGAAGAATGAAAGTAAAGACATCAACCTCCCAATCATGAGCCGCTCTAGCAAACCTCACGTTTCAATGATTGGAGCCACCATAAAACTCCAAATGACCCGCAACAGAGGCATCATTTGCCCCCACATCCCCATACCACTGATCACACCAAAATCTAATCTTGGAGCCATCTTCCATCTCAAATTTGGTGATACGAAAATTCTCCATAATCCTTCCAAATATTCTTCCATAACCTCACCTCAAACTTTTCAAAAGGCTCAATAGAATAGCACCCACTCCACGAGTTGCCAAAGTTAGAGACCACCGCCCATCTCCACCAAGCCTCTCTCTCATGAACATTGTGCCAAAGCCATTTACCTAAGAGAACACTATTGAACATAGGTAAGTTCCGAATTCCCAAACCTCACTCAAGGAGTGGCAAACAAACCTTGGACCAGCTAACCATGTGATATTTGAACTCTTTTCCTTGCCACCACATTAGAGCTTCTCAATTCAGTTTGCAACACTCACAGGAGAGGAAAGAGGGACATGAAATACGTAGGCAAATTGGAGCCACCCTCCACCAGGCCTATCTCTCATGTACACAGCGCCAAAACCATTTACCTAAGAGAGCATGATTGAACACCCGCACGTTTTGAATTCCTAAACCTCCCTCAGAGAGCGGCAAACAAACCTTGGACCAACTAACTAGGTGACATTTAAACTCTTTGCCTACCCCACCCTATAAGGGTAACCTGCCACCGTTGAACTAGTACATCATTTTTAAATTTAGCCAACCATCGCTCTACCTTATTAGTAACACCTTCCCAAATTTGTAGGGCCTTATAGGAGGCCCCCAATGGTAGGCCAAGATACTTAACTGGCTAAGAGGTGACCCCACAACCTAGAATACTAGTCAACCCTTCCACATAATCAACATTTCCACAAGAATCCGTTCTGACTTAGCCAAGCTAATCTTCAAGCCCAAAGCTGCTTCAAAGCATAGGAATAAGCAACGCAGATGATTTGGATTAACACCACAAAAGATCAAAGTATCATTAGCAAACAGAAGTTAAGAGAAATCAAACCCACCAACATTACTCACACAGAAACTAGACAACTGCCCCCCACTCACAACAGCAAAAATCATTCCATCCAACTCTCCATCACAGGGCCAGACAACGAAGAGAACAAAGGTCCCTTTGTCTCAAGCCACGGGAATTATTGAAAATACCTATTGGAGTGTTGTTCACCAAAACCGAGAAACGAATCAAAGAAATGCAATGGGCTATCCAAGAGCATCATTTTCCCTCCAAAGACACCTCCTCAGCATATACAACAAATAGTCCCAATTAACATGATCATAAGCGTTTTCTAGGTCTATTTTGTAGATAACACCCGGCTCACCATATCTTAATCTACTATCAAGACATTCATTGACGATAAGAACAAGATCTAGGATTTGCCTACCTCTTATGAATGCATTCTGTAACTTAAAGATAATTTTCTCCAACACCTTCTTAAGTCTATCTTAGCAATAGCTTTGCAATAGCCTTAAGAAGTCTCAAAATTCTGTTTTCTTTTCCTATTTTGCCAGCTTTCTAAGAAACCAAACGGCAGCTAAATTACAAAATAAGGAAAAATGAAAACACACCAAATTAGAAAAATGTGTATGAATTTAAATAATAAAATGAATAAAAAGCAAAACCTTTTTCACTTGGAACCATCTGAGCCCTGATCATCTATTACTTCTCCACTGTTCTCCATCCCCACTTGATCAAACACCCAAAATTTTCTTTCACTCCAAAAAAAAAAAAAATACTAATTACAACAATAAAAAAAGAATCAAACATTCCACCAAAACCCAAATGTTACAAACCCAAAAAAGCACAAGGACTCTCCTTTAATTTATACAACAAAATGCCAAACTCCCTGATGATAGACGCTCATAATTATTGAAATCGAACTGGTTCTTCCATAAATCAGTGATCAGATGAGGTAAATAGAGAAAAGTATGGAATTCGATTATAAAGAATTGGGGGGAAAAGTTTGTTGCGGAATTTCTGGGAAATGACAACTGAGAGGGAAAAAGAAGTCTCAGAGAATTGAATTCCACAGGAATCTAAAGGAAGTGCGAGGAATTTAGAATGAGAGAGTGGAATTTGAGCTGGGAGTGATGAAGGTTTTCCTAGGGTTTTTTGATTTGGGGGGAAATAGGAGGGAAAGAGGGAGGTCAGAGAGGGAGTGAGTTAAATAGATGAGAGAGAAAGAAGAAGATGGTAACAGAGTGAATGATTTACAAATTTGTCCTTGATTTTTTACTCATATGACTCTTGGGCCCAGTTTGGATTAGGATCTAGGGATGGGTGGGTTTGGGTCGGATTGCCCATGGATCCACCCATTCATCTCAACTTTTTCTCTTCTTCTTTTTCCCCCTCAAATGCAATCCCAAACAGACCCTAAGAAAAACAAAATTTTCTTTTAAACTGAGTTTGAAGAATTTCTTTTAATTTAGTTTCTTAAAATGACATCGGTTCAAAATACATGTAATTTTTATTTGTGTTTTTAATAGACATATCAACTTAATAAATAATTCCTCTGACTTAATTTAGAGAAAAGCTATCTTTTCTAGCACCATTAGCTTAAAATGGGAAATGAGATAACCATACACCCCACCCCACCCCACACACACCCCCACCCACCCCAAGCCCACACAAGACAAAAGGTGAAAGAGTGAAGATGTTAATTATCAATCGTATTAAACATACTGTGGAATGACAAGATACTGGTCAGTGTCACCTATCTTCATCTGGATTATTCATTGAAAAACTTATGGGAACTACATTTTCCCCTCTTCAATTTACTATCCAATTTGCAATGTCCCTCACCAATCTTTCAATTTAGTTAATGTACTGTACTAAGCTCCCATTGGAATTGCAATGCCCCCCTTCCGCGACCCAAAATGGCAATTTGTTTTGTTTTTTTGGTATTTTTATGTAGAGTATTTTTGTCGGAAGGAAGACATTGCAACTTCCATGGTAGCTTGGTAGGATACATGAAATAAATTGAAAGATTGAGGGGAACATTGCAAATTGATTGTGGGGGTAAGTTTAGTTTCCCAAAAACTTAAAATAAATTACTTGGCACATACCTTGATATGAAGTTCTATTAAAGCAATTATTATATGGTCATTAATGTGAGACAGTAGTTGGAAGGCAACAGAAAGCCGAGTGAATCTTTGTCATCCCTTTTTACATATAATTAAATTCTCACCCTAGGATTGTATCCTGAGTTTGATATTCATTTTGAAATCTCAGTATTTTCTAAAATCCTCTGAAATTAATCTTTCCATATGGCTCTAGAAAGAGGTTGCTTTAAATGTGGTGCTCTTGACCACATTGCCAAGGATTGCACTGGGGGCACAGCCGTCAAACAGCAAACTCAAAAGTATATTTTAAAGGATGATAACAGACAGCGAGGTGGAGATAACAATTCTAGGTTTGTAATCTTGCGTTTGATTGTGGATCTCTCTCTCTCTCTCTCTCTCTCTCATACTGGTAATTTTTGCAGCTATGAAATGGTATTTGATGGAGAAACTCAAGAAAGTCCAAAAGAAGAAAAGAGTCATCAAGGAGGCCATGATCCAGATGACCGAGGTGAGAAGCAAAAGATGTTAAGGCGATGTTCCGAAGACCCAAGGCATAGAGATCAAGAAACTAAAGAGTGGAGTGATAGGCACAGGCACAGGCACAATGATAGAAGTCGAGGATACACAGAGGATGAAATGAACCGTGATAGTAAATCAAGGTTATATGGTGGAAGTAAAAGAGATGGGGATTATTTTGAAGAGAAAAGGGATAGAGAAAAGTACAAACGTAGAGATGTAGATGATATCGACAAAGATGAGCGGGTTTATAGAAAGAGAACTCCAGATAATGATGGCCATGTAGAAAGGAGGGATGATGGAGATTATAGGAAGAGAAATAAAGATAATAGTTCTAGTCATGTGGATGTGGGAAGTAGGAATCAGAAAGAGTATAGAAAGAGAGGCGAAGAAAATAATAGCAGTATAGGAAGGAGCAATGGTAGAGATTATAGAAATGATGATAGGCACAGGGAATGGAGGGATGACAGAGATTATAGGAAGAAAAAAGCAGAGAGTGAGAGGCGAGAAACGACAGATGAGGCAAGTGAGAGAAAAAGAAATGCAAATGGTGATAGCTATAGCCATAAAGGGAGGAGGGAGAATGCGAAACACTCGAGGTGAGAGGAGGAGATGATGAGGCTTTGTGAGCAATGAAACTTGGGTTATTTTGGAATTAATTTATCTACTCTTCTAATCTAAATTTTTTACTTGTCTCATGAAATACCCTACTTAATATTCAAGTTAGGGGAAGTAATACAAATTCACAAGTAAAAATTGATATAGCGCATGAGACCTGCAATATGCGGTACATGTATCCTGCTGGATCTGATTTTGTTTAGCATTTTGTTTATATATATCTGTGTTTTAATTCTAGTTCTTCATTTTGCATATTCACATATACAAAAAAGCTCAGGGAAAAAAATAATAATTTTATTATGCCAGGGAGAGAGCGAGGGCTTGGAATTATGCAACACAACTTCTTTAAAACCTGTAAGTGAGATTGGCTTAGTTTTTTCTAGCCAAAGTTTAAAAAGAGGAATAAATGGGTAGAGTCAAATTAAATTTGAGAGCCGGACCTGGTTGCGGAGAAAGCCAGTTGAATTACCAGTGATTTTTAAAAAATAGTTTTACAAACTTATAGATGTGACACTTGGATATATTAAACTACCATTTTATTGCAAAAGGCAACTCTGTTAAAGTGAATGGAAAAAATAAATTTATCTTTCATAATTATTAATTAGTAAAAAAGTGAATTAAAAAAAATATAATAATAATAATAATAATA
Organism: Corylus avellana; assembly: GCF_901000735.1. Taxonomy (NCBI): domain Eukaryota; kingdom Viridiplantae; phylum Streptophyta; class Magnoliopsida; order Fagales; family Betulaceae; genus Corylus; species Corylus avellana. The sequence goes on along the minus strand of NC_081544.1, from coordinate 17,963,943 downwards.
ACCATCTAAGGCAGCCGAACCACCCCAAGAAGAGTGATGTCAGCCAACCAAATGAGAAGGGTTTGGGGAGGGGGAGCTGGACGGTTGCAAGCCAATGTTCCTCTCTGATTTTGCTCTCATGGCGTAGTTCGGTCACCTTTGGGTTGTGTTGACTTTTTCTTAAAAAATTTCGTTTCATTTTATTTTATTATTTTGGTTTTTAAGAAAATAAAAGTATTATACGAAGAGAGACAGAAAAGTATTCACGTGCAAGGCATGTAACTACTTTTCCATCTAACTTAACGGTTGAGGGTAACAAAGCATCATATTTGTCACAAAATGGTTAATTTGATGTATCCAAATATCGCACTTGCCAATTTATGAAGCTTTATTTTGAAAATATTTGATAGTTCATAGAGCGGTATATTTAACCCTGGTAAGTACTACTAAGATCATTTGAAGGCACGCATTTATAGGATTTTTTTTTAAGGTACACATATCCTCAAAGTATAGCCTCATTGTCAATTCCTCCCACCCCCAAACTATAGATTGTGTCAATGTCTTGCACAAATTACCAAAATCTGTTAATACCTCTTATGTCTTACAAAAATGTTTGGGAATAAGATTGCAAATTAGATATTTGCGCACCGGAAGGTATTGAATTCTCATGCCGAAATCATTTATGAAGAACATGTGAAAAACAATTGTTATTTAAAATTAAATTTCAAGAACAAAGAACACTTACTTAGATATTAACGGTCACTCCTGGCTTTGAACAAAAATCTTTTTGCTTTTCCAAGAACATGTTCTTTCTTGTTCAAGAACACGAAGAACAATTTCTTCTTTTTCAAGAACACAAAGAATAAATTATTCTTTCTTCAAGAATACGACATATCTCAAGGATGTAGAGACCTATAGATCTTCTCACCAATGACTGATAATAACCAAAAGAGTGTAGGCTCTTACTTGGTTATTCAAATTTTAAAATTTTGTTCTTCGTGAGTTAACACAAAGAACTATTAATTCTCAGAGAGTTTTTGAGAATTAGTTATCAAGAGAACTTAATAGAATTGAATGAGTGATTTGAGAGCCTAGGCTCTTCTTTATTTATGAGCTTAACAGGGAGGCAGAGAATTAGATTTAAGCAATGTGGGATAAGGAGCATTAGAAGACCTAGTTCAATAAGAACTATCAAAGGGAGTGGACGGCTAGGGCTAGGAAAACCCTAGCCTCCACTCCTCTAGTGGCCGCATAGGGCCAAGGATTATTTCCCTAGCCCATGCGTCTTCGCCATAGCTTTGGGCTTGGGTTTTTATTCCAAGTCCTAATGCTTTTACCCAACTGAAGAGCAAAGGGCCTAGAAAATATATTTCCTTGGTCTAATACATTCCACTATGCTCATTAGGCCTCTAAGTTTTATCGTAAGCCCAATTACACTATATCTCTCTAGCCCATGTTTTAAATAAATAAAACACTTAGCTCTATAAATAAGAAAGTCTTACTATGGTTAAATAACATTAGCTTGGTGATGGACCTAAACGAAAAAAAATATTATTGGTTTAAATATGTTCATAACCATGTCTCCTTGACATTTATTACGAAACAATACTTTAATAACAATTAATTCCACTAAATAATTGTGGTTGAACTTCAATAAATAATTTTAATTAAACTATTAATCCATTTGACTTTGATTTATGATTCTTCCATGAAATATTCCGTAGCAGAATTAAGATTAGGAGACTACCACTTAATTCTCTACCTCTTTATCATTGAGTCATTGATTTTACGTTATTCTCATACATGTGAAAAACACATCTATATATTTTGGTATGCCAACTAAAATGCTTCGATCGAAGGCTCTCAGAATAATATCCATAAATCTAAAACAATGAGAAATTTCTTATCTCTTTGTTTACTAACAAAGGATTTGGTGATCAAGATAGATTACCAAGATTCAATATATAACAGTCTTACTCAAAATGAAATGCCAATTCTATTTACCGACTGTGAACTTTATACATTTAAGAATACAAAGGATTATGGACTAAGACTTGTGTGATAACTACGTTACTCGCACCTATAACCATATTCAATGTAATCCTATGACCTTTCACATGCATAACAAATATGATAAACTTGGTAATAAGCATGTAAAAGACATTTTATATGCTATATGCTCAAATCATTTTAATCAGTAAATATAACATATATATATTCATTACAAACATTTGAATGTCAACATAGATATAAAATCATTGGGATTCAGGGAATAATCCCAACAAAAAAGAAGAAGCAAAAATGCCTCCAACAATTTTTTAAGAAGATAAAAATACCTCTATAGATTTGAGATAAAAAAAAAAAGGTGAAGACCCATGATGCTGCCGTGAAGTTTGGGCCTTGTTTGTTAAACAACAGTGCTTTTCCAAGATACTGCTCACACTAAAAAAAAAAAAAAATTAAAAAAGAAAATAATGATTGGTATAAAAAAGTGGAAAAAATTTGTTTTGTAGTTATTTTTTATTTTTTTTATTTGGATAGTAGTAAAAAGTAAATGATGTGATATAAAAGTGAAAATGTTTTGATGTTGATTTTTTTTTTTTTGAAAAAAATGAAGTGAATAGTGTGTGGGGGTGTTGTGTTGTTTATCAAACACCCCCTTGATGTTTGGATCAAGCGGGGGTGAACAACTATTTGGGTCACACTAGTGAGAGATGTTTTGTAGTCCAAGCATCACTCTCTGACATGACATAGTGCTTGAGTTTCCAAATGTTAAAATTGGGTCTAAACATGTGTGTTTGCCAAAGGACTTGAGAAATGAAGTGGACTGAAACTATAGCAGATTTGATTGATATGAAAAAAAAAGTAAGAATGTTTTACATAAAAAAGTGAAAAAAAAATTTGTTTTGTAGTAATTTTTTTTATTTGAAAAGTAATTGATGTAATGTAAAAAGTAAGAATGTTGGGGTTGATTTTGAGAGGAATAGTAATTTTTTTTTTTTTTTGAATCCTTTGGCAAACACACCCCATGGTAAGTGAGCAACTGCACACTCCAGGCAATTCATTCATACTCTATGTTTTTTTGGGATATATAATTTTCAGAAGTAAAGGTATTTTAGAAAATTTTGGTTGAAATATGATTGTATTTCAATTATAAAATTTTGGTAATTCATGTGTCCAAACGATCATGCATGTATGATCATTCTATTCCACCTTCTTGTATTCTTGGTAATATTTATTCATACTCTTAGGTAATCATCATTCCAAGTGTATTAAACATACCCTAACTCTCTCTAGCTTGCCTACAATATAAATACCTTGGGTATATTTGTTAATATATTTTGAGGGTGTTGTTTTGTTTTTGATTTGAAAAAGTGTCAAAGTAAAATCTGTTATTGTGCTTTGAGGAATACTTTGTGTTTGTTAATGTTTTTACTTTCAAATACTACACTTACAACTTTTTTACAACTTGCTGATCCGTATCAACAAATTGTTAAAAAAATTTGTAGGTTAAAAATTTTCCAAGAGAAGAAAAAGGCACAAACAAATTTAACCCTTGTTTGGAATAAAACACATCGATCACTTTATTGTTATAAGCATAAGCAGATTTAATTAAGAGCATTCTAATAGCTAATTATCTAAAACTCTTATATTGTCTGCCAAATTAAAATTCATCTCCAACAGATTATGCATCGATTATCTAAACCATAATTTTGTGAGGCATAGCATTAATGATTTATGGATGGTAAAAATCTATATTCTGGTGTTTGATGAAACAACAAATTTATTGAACACGGTAACTCGACAAATAATGCATTAAAAAAATAGATATGGTGTTATCGATCTCCTCTAATATACAAACTTGGTTATGGACACGTACATGCATATGATTGCATCCATATATATATATCACGTTCCCAGTTGCTTCCATATATATATATATATATATATTCTAAACCTACTTATCCGGCATTATCTTATCTGTCAACAATATTGTTTTAATTTGTTTATGAGCTACGGATCGGAAGAAACAAGTCTTGGGTGTTTATAATTTAGAGAAATAATTTGAAATTAATTTTGAGTGTTGACCAATCCTTATATAATATTATAACAATAAAAGCTTGAGACAAGCTCAAGCTGTCAGGCGTCAGGCGTCGATCAAGTGAATTTTAATCTAATAATGATTTTTGGAAAGAGGCTCCTAAAAAATGACGATAGAGAGCCCATCATCGTTATTCAAGAAAAGGAAAAAGACAATACAGAAAGAAGAAAGTTGACACGTGCAGGCACACCATGCTCTCACCACTCTCCCTCTTCCTTTACAGCTTCCTCATCCTCCTCCGTCCCACACTCTCACGCCCAAATGACCCACCCACGGTCTGCATCATCGGCAGCGGCATCGGCGGGTCCTCCGTCGCCCACTTCCTCCGCCGCTACTCCTCCGACCCCTTCTCCATCCATATCTTCGAGCGAAACGGCGTCGTCGGGGGCCGCATGGCCACGGTCAACGTCTCCGGCGATATCTTCGAGGCCGGCGCCTCCGTTCTCCACCCCAAGAACTTTTACGCCTTGAACTACACCCAATCCCTCGGTTTGAAATTCAAGACGCCCTCCTCCTCTTCTTCCAACTCTCTCTCTCTCGGCATTTGGGACGGCAAGAAGTTCGCCTTCAAAACCCTACTTGTTCGCTCCGACCTCCCGTTTCTCGACAAGATCGTCTCGCTCGCCAATTCCCTGCTCATGTTCTTGCGCTACGGCTTCTCGCTCCTCAGAATGGAAACCTTCGTCGAGGTCTCTCTTCTTTTGCTCCGCTTTCTGATTCTGACTTCTTTTTTTTTTTTTTTTTTTTTGTTTGCTGGGAAATAAAATGAAGGAAAAGCTGGAAATTCCTTTTTTGCAAAGATTTGAAATTTCGGTGATTTTTCAGTATCTGCTCAAGCTTTCTCCTTTTTCTCTCAAATTGCTACTAGTACTCAGACAATACTTTGCTCTAGCTCTACTATGTCGTTTTTGGTTTCCTTAAAATGAATATATAAGAAGAAAACCTTAGTAGCTGAAGCTGACCCTCCCATCTTTTCGGTCTAATTTCATTGTTTTCTCTTTATCTCTTTCACTCTCAGAGTTGTTAAGCTGAATTCATGTGATGTGTGTTTGTGATATAGACTACTGTGGATAGGTTCTTGAAGTACTATGGAAGCCTTGAATCCAGACCCGTTTTTGAGACCGTGGATGGGATGCTTCAATGGGCGGGTTTGTACAATCTCACCACCCGTACTCTTCAAGAGGAACTGGTTGATGCCCAGTTGTCTCCCTTATTGATTCAAGAGCTTGTCACTGTAAGAACGTCTAGCAATTTAATTCAATGTTTCTTGCCTTATTATTTTCTACACGTTGGTTGAGTGCAATTACAATTTACAAACACTTATTTATTTATTTATTTATTTTTTAATTTTTGATTTGTCTTGGAGAATGTACTGTCTTTCAAATAGATGTAGGTTGAGTCTGGTTCTACTCCTGGGATGTGTTATGGGCTCGTCACGTCACACGCTCGCTTTCAGATCTGTTGTAGGGTGACAACCATTAAATGATGATAAAAAGATTTGTTTGTTATATATTCATCCAAAGTAAAAAGATTTTTTTATGATGAATGTGACATATATGGACCGCGACTGGACATATTTACAGTTTAGTATAGTTGAGATGAAGATTTTGGGATGAATAACTTAAAGAAACCATAAATTCTAAGATCATGAATGAGTGAATTTGGTAAAAACTATAATATATCCTGTAAAGATACTTAAATGGGTCAGCTGTGGTAATATAGACATACTTGATGAAAACTAGCACCTTTGAGATATTGTAGTTGTTGAGAAGATGCCACGGGGGTTTCAAAATATTGTAGTTGAAGTGGAACTTACACTTGCACCTTCAAGTTATTAAAAAGGTCAGAAGCAAAACCATCACCAACACTGAAGATCTACCTGTAGAAATTCATATATTTGTGCATTCACTTCCTCATGTAGGGCATGAACATATAGAAGGTCACTTGCCCTATTTGAAATGGCCTAGCTTCAAGTTTAGACATCATTTCCTTTTCTTTGGCTTTTGCTGTCTCTGAAGAACATTCTAGTCTGGTGGGTGATTGATGGTGAGACGATCGTCTACTATTGCATTTGGTTTGAGTTAAAAATAAGTGGTATTTACTTTCCTTAATTGCTGCTATACCAATTCTTTAAGTTAACAGTAGTTTTCTTGAACCTCATGTGTCTGGGATTCTTCTCAACTGATTTATATCAAGGTTGTAGCATCCTTTAGTATATTTTGCAAGCAGGATTCTTACTTATTCTCAATTTAATGAAAGATGTTGGCTTTGGCTATAATTTTGATATGTTGAAATACATAATTTAGTTTAAGGGAAAAATGCAAAATCAATCCTTGTGGTTATACTGATTTGTAGTAATCAGCATGTGGTATAACAATTTGTTGAGAGCTAAATGCCATGTGAGCACCAATCAAATTATGACACGTCACCAATAATAAAAAAAATAAAAAAAATAAAAAAATATATATATAAAAAAAAAGGTAAAAAGAAGAAGAAGCTAGAAGTCATGGGTGGTTCGGTCACTCCCTCTTCCAGCCTTTTTTTCTATTTATTTATTTTTTTTAATTCATAAAAAATATATATTTGTAGTTTTTATATATATTTTGTTTTATTATGGGTGACATGTGTCATAATTTAATTAGTAATAAAGTGACATTTAAACAGTTTCCGTAAAAAAATTGGACTTCATTGGATGCAAAGACTTATTTGTTATTTTTGTATACCACAGTGAGCTTATTGCAAATTAGTGTAACCACATTGACTGATTTTGTATTTCTTCCTTACTTTAAACTTGAGCAGTATAGATATTTCAAGATTCATCAGCATTTTGATTCTGTTAATTTATTATGCAGGTTATCACAAGAATCAATTATGGGCAAAGTGTCTTTATCAGTGGACTTGCTGGTGCAGTTTCATTGGCAGGATCTGGGGGAGGATTGTGGGCTGTTGAAGGAGGTAATTGGCAGATGGCTGCTGGACTCATTAATCGTTCAGATGCTGCATTGCACCTCCATGAAAAAATAGAATCGATCTCTTATCTTGGAGACTATTATGAGCTTAACTCTACGTTAGGAAATAGTTACACATGTGATGTTGCGGCGGTTGCCACTCCTCTGGATGAGTCGAATATTCAATTTACCCCACAAATTTCAATTCCTAAGAGAAAATTGCAGCACACACATGCAACTTTTGTGAGGGGCCTTTTAAATCCTGTGAGTTGCAGTTGCTAATACACTTTGTCGGTCTCTTTTCATGCATGGTCCATAATTTATATATACTTTTTCCTAAATCCGTATGTATTGTTTTGGCAAAAGGGATATTTTGGCCTAGATGCTGTATCAGAAATCCCAGAACTGGTGGGCACAATAGAGGATCCTGATCTTCCATTCTCAAGCATTTCAGTTCTCAAGCAACATGGTGAGAAAGATATGACTTACAAGATATTTTCCCGTAAACCCATGGCAGATGTCTTACTGGATAGCATCTTCAGGTAATATTTTACACATAGTATTTTGTAGCATACGTTTTTGTGTTTTTCTTAACTTTCTTTGTTTCTATTTTGTTGTTTCTTTCCTCCTTCTGTTTTTATTCTCTCTTTTGGAGAACATTTGCAATATGGGAAGTTGATTTGTGTCAATTTTAGCCCGAGTGATTCACTACAGAAGTTACCCACTTGCATTTAACCAAGTAGCTAAAAATTGTAGTGGTTACAGGAGGATCTGGGTTCATTTCTTGATACCTAATAGCTAAAATTATGTGGGAAGTTGATTTCTGTCAATTTGCTTAGCTCAGTTGGCAAAGTAGCTAATCAGTAATTCAGGAAGGATCTTGGCTCTGTTCTTGATGCCTGGTTAAAGATCTTAAGTTACCAATGTGATTTTCTCTAGTTAATCTTTATAATTTTTGGTAGAGGTTTTTGCTTACGACTATCCAAATACTAATCCTCCCTTCAAATGATGAAGTAAACCATGAATCTTTATAATTAATGTTTATTTTGCTTGTATGTTAGCGTGAGGCGGGAGACAATTCGAATTAATTGGGGTGCTTACCCGCACTACAATGCTCCTGAAGTATTTGCATCATTTATCTTGGATGGTCGGCATTTGTACTATGTGAATGCTTTTGAGAATGCAGCTAGCACCATGGAGACAAGTGCTGTTGCAGCGGAGAATATAGCACGCCTAATCCTATCAAGATTTTTTAACCAACTACCCTTGACCTCAGCTAACATGAGCTCAGATTCTGATGAACAGATTTTGCATTTGGATCTGTAAATTGTAATTTAACATGGCAAACAATATATACAACTCAAACTGATATGAAGTAATAATATCTTGTTTGGACACCGCCATGTAGAAACCCAAATTTGTGTTATAAAAGGGCCACTCCTGCTTCAGTTTTCTTCATCTCTCATACTAGTTCTCACGAACAAAATTTCAGAGTCCGAGGAGAGTTGAGATATCAGAACCAAGGCCTTGCTTATGTTGATACAACAAGCTTCTTGTGTTATTGAGCCAAGAGTGGTGTTCGTTTGTTGAAGGCTCTTGAAGTGGAGATCATGCTTGGAATTTATCATATTAATTTATCATATTTCTCAAGACCCGTGAAATGTGAAAATTAAGAAGAAATCAAAAATTAATCACATGATATCAAGATTTAAGTTGTTAGGCTTAACTAGCTTACATCTACTGTCGAAATGACCCGGAAAAAATTTACTATTAAAAGATGGAGTACAAACAGTAGTAAGGAGAATATCACTCAAGAACCCAAAGCTCTACAAATAGTAGTAAGGAGAATATCACTTAGAACCCAGAGCCCTAATACATTGTTGAGAAGAAAGCAAATGAAGTGATACTTCAAATGTATGTGCTTCATTTTTGAATGATAAGATGGGTTTTTTGGCAAGAAAAATGGCGCCTTGACTACCACCGTGTAGAATGCCATTCTCATTCTTCTTCCTTAACTTATCCAAAAAACCTTGTAGCCAAACCATATCATTTCCAACTTATGTCATAGCTACATACTTAGCCTCTGTAGTGGAAATGACTACAATTTTTTACAATTTTGAGGTCCAACACACAGCTGTACTACCCAGAGTATATACAAACCTTAATGTACTTTTTATGCTATCAACATAACCCGCTAGATCAGCGTCTACATAACCTTGCAACTTCAAATGCACTTATGAAGAAAAGGGATGTATCTGACATACCTCTCAAATACCTCAAGATCAAATACCTCAAGATCCACTTGACAGCCTCTTAATGTTGCTTCTCTATATTACACATGTACTTGCTCACAACTCCCATTGCATGTGCAATATTCGGTCTAGTACATACTATTGTGTACATCAACTTCCGATAGTTGAGGCGTAGGATACCTTACTCATGTATGTCTTCTCTTGATCTGTCTTTGGTGACTCATCCTTGGTTAGTTTGAAATGACTTCCAAAGGGTGCTAACTGATTTAGCTCCATCTATGCTAAAATCTGTTGAGAATTTTCTTCACATACTTTGTTTGTGAGATCTTCAGTGTACCATTGGCACCGTCTTGGATGATTATCATCCCAAGGATTTGTTTAGTAGCTCCCAAATCCTTCATTGCAAACTACTTTGACAACTGGTTCTTCAACTTGTTGATCTCTTCCATACTAGACCCTACCACAATCATATCATCTACGTACAACAATAAATTGATATAAGAGTTCTTAAAACTCTTGATATAACAAAAATGATTTGCATTGCACCTTGTAAATCCAGTAGTACACATGAAGCTATCGAACTTCTTGTGCCATTGTCTTAGAGCTTATTTCAGGCTATATGAACTTCTTCTCAGTTTGCACACTGGACTCTCCTTTCCTTGCATTGTGAATCCCCATGGTTGCCGCATGTAAATGTCTTCTTCCAACTTACCATGAAGGAATGTTGTCTTCACATCTAACTGCTTAAGATGTAAATTCTCTGCCGCCACAATACTTAGTACAATTCTGATTGTTGTCATCACAATTGGAGATGTCTGTGTAGTGAATGCGTTCCTTTTGTTGGAATCTCTTGACTACCAATCTCGCCTTCTAGCACTTGCTACCATCATATTCACCATTTATTTTATACGCCCATTTATTGAGTAAAGCCTTCTTACTTGCTGGCAATTTTGTCAGCTCTCAGGTCTGGTTAGTCATCAATGAGTTGTTGAATTTTCAACCTACAAGGTTTCATCAAATGTCTTTGGTTCACCGCGATCTGTTAATAGAATATGGAACAGGGAGGGTGAAACCCACTGTGGAGGTATAATGGTTCTGGTAGACCTTCAAACAATTGTTGTAGGTGTTCCTTGTTCAACTTGTGAATCTGCACTTTCCTCATCTTGTTGATCATTGTTTGGAACTACATCTTCAGAAATCTCATCTAAGTGTACACACTCAGACTCTTTCGGTTCCTACTATGTAACATTTCTGCACTTGATCAATTCTTATACACAACACACTCATTAAAAATCACATTCCAACTTCTAACGATCTTCTAGTTCTGATCATCTTAAAACTGATAACCAAAGGCCTCATTTCCCATATCCAATGAAGAAACATTTTCTAGAGTTAGTATATAGTTTACTACGAGTATCAGAATCAATATGAACATATGATACACAA
>NC_081544.1:17949856-17953116 GCF_901000735.1 Corylus avellana | reverse complement strand
AGCAGATATAGGTAGCGGAGTTGGATAGCAAATATGGGGAAATACAATACCGAATGGGAAGAACACTTCGGGCATAACGTTGGAGAACGTCCCCCAAACTTAAATGTAAGATGCTTGTCCTGAAAAGCACAACAAAACAAAAAGAGGTTACATGGGATACTCAGAGTGATTTTTTTTTTTTTTTTTCTTTTTTGTTGACATGTTCACACAAGAGAAGAGGGAGAGGAGATTCGTACTAACATTCGCTTTATGAGGCATGACCCCCAACTGATTTAACTACCCCTTAGGGACTAACCAAAGAGATTTGAAGCAAGTGTACTCAGGTATCTCAAGTTAATAAAGAGCTTTCTACCAGATTTTAATCGAATTTTCCTTCCACAAGCATAAGAAGCCCATGGGCCTAACAAAATGGTCAGATGTGAAGCGAAATTGTTAGGCTTGAAAATTTACGAGTTTGTGCAAAACTTCAAGGCAATCATAGCCACGAAGTGATTCGAGTTCGTTTGCCCTCCCAAGTTCACTAACTAACGATAACATTTTCTGAAAGTTTAGAAGCCCCGATCTTGCCGGAACGACTCGAATTTCTTCATTCCACCTGTGGATATGATCGCCTCGAAGAACTAAACACGCTTGTAAAATTTCGGCCAAATCCGATGGTGTTGTAATTTCACAACTAGGACCCAAGGCAATCATGTCGGCGGGTGCCACGAAGTGATTCGAGTTCGTTTGCCCCCCCAAGTTCAATAACGATGATAACTTTTCTGAAAATTAAGAAGCCCCGATCCTGCCAGAACGACTTGAATTTCTTCATTCCACCAGTGGATATGATCGCCTCGAAGAACTGAACATGCTTGTAAAATTTCGGCCAAATCCGATGATGTTGTACAATCACAACTAGGACCGAAGCCCATGGGCCTAACAAAACGGTCAGATGCAAAACGAACTTGTTTGGCCCAAAAATTTACGACCTTGTGCAAAACTTTGAGGCAATCATGTCGGCGGGCGCCACGAAGCGATTCGAGTTCGTTTGCCCCCCCCAAGTTCACTAACGAACGATAACTTTTTCTGAAAGTTTAGAAGCCCCGATCCCACCGGAACGACTCGAATTTCTTCGTGCCACCCGTGGATATGATCGCCTCGAAGAACTGAACACGCTCGTAAAATTTTGGCCAAATCCGATGATGTTGTACTTTCACAACTAGGACCGAAGCCCATGGGCCTAACAAAATGGTCAGATGCGAAGCGAAATTGTTTGACCCGAAAATTTACGACCTTGTGCAAAACTTTGAGGCAATCATGTCGGCGGGCGCCACGAAGCGATTCGAGTTCGTTTGCCCCCCCAAGTTCACTAACGAACGATAACTTTTTATGAAAGTTTAGAAGCCCTGATCCCGCCGGAAAGACTCGAATTTCTACGTGCCACCCGTGGATATGATCGCCTCGAAGAATTGAACACGCTCGTAAAATTTCTGTAAAATCCAATGATGTTGTACTTTCACAACTAGGACCAAAGCCCATGGGCCTAACAAAATGGTCAGATGCGAAGCAAAATTATTTGGCCCGAAAATTTACAAGCTTGTACAAAACTTCAACGCAATCATGTCATCGGGCACCATGAAGCGATTCAAGTTTGTTTGCCCCCCCAAGTTCACTAACGAACGATAACTTTTCTGAAAGTTTAGATGCCCTGATCCCGCCAGAACAACTCGAATTTCTTCGTTCCACCTCTGGATATGATCGACTCGAAGAACTGAACACGCTCGTAAAATTTTGGCCAAATCCGATGATGTTGTAATTTCACAACTAGGACCGAAGCCCATGGGCCTAACCAAATGGTCAGAAGCGAAGCGAAATTGTTTGGCCCGAAAATTTACAAGCTTGTGCAAAACTTTGAGGCAATCATGTCGGCGGGTGCCACGAAGTGATTCGAATTAGTTTGCCCCCCCAAGTTCACTAACGAACGATAACGGTTTCTGAAAGTTTATAAGCCTCGATCCCTCTGGAACGACTTGAATTTCTTCGTGCCACCCGTTGACATGATTGCCTCGAAGAACTGAATACACTCGTAAAATTTTGGGCAAATCTGATGATGTTGTACTTTCACAACTAGGACCGAAGCTTATGGGCCTAACAAAATGGTCAGATGCGAAGCAAAATTGTTTGGCCAGAAAATTTACGAGCTTGTGCAAAACTTCGAGGCAATCAGGTCGGCGGGCACCACGAAATGATTCGAGTTCGTTTGCCCTCCCAAGTTCACTAACGAACGATAACGTTTCCCCAAGTCCGGTCGGGATCGAGGCTCTTGTAAACTTTCAGAAAAAATTATCGTTCGATAGTGAAGATGGGGGGGCAAACGAACTCGAATCTCTTCGTGGCACTCGCCGACATGATTGCCTCGAAGTTCTGCACAAGCTTGTAAATTTTTGGGCCAAACAATTTCGTTTCGCATTTGACCATTTTGTTCAGCCTAGGGCTTCGGTCCTAGTTGTGAAAGTACAACCTCGTCTGATTTGCCCGAAATTTTACGAGAATGTTCAGTGCTTCGAGGCGATCATGTCAGTGGGTGGCATGAAGAAATTTGAGTCGTTCCGGCAGGGATCGGAGCTCTTGTAAACTTTCAGAAAAAATTATCGTTCGTTATTGAAAAGGGGGCAAACGAACTCGAATCACTTCGTGCCACCCGTCGACATTATTGTCTCGAAGTTCTGCACAAGCTCGTAAATTTTCGGGCGAAACAATTTTGCTTCGCATCTGACCATTTTGTTCGGCCTAGGGCTTCGATCCTAGTTGTGAAAATACAACATCATCCGATTTTTAAGAAATTTTACGAGCGTGTTCAGTGCTACTAGGCAATCATGTCAGTGGGTGCAACGAAGAAATTCGAGTCCTTCCGGCCGGGATCGGGGCTCTTGTAAACTTTCTGAAAAATTTCTCGTTCGTTAGTGAAAATGAGGGGGAGAAACGAACTCGAATCACTTCGTGTCACCCGCCGAGATGATTGCCTCGAAATTCTGCACAAGCTCAAAAATTTTTTGGCCAAACAATTTCGCTTTGCACCTGACCATTTTGTTCGGCCTAGGGCTTGGGTCCTATTAGTGAAAGTACAACATCATCCGATTTTTCTGAAATTTTACAAGTGTGTTCAGCTCTTCGAGGCGATCATGTTGACGGGTGGTACGAAGAAATTCAAGTCATTCCGGCCGGGATTGGGGCTCTTGTAAACTTTCAGAAAAAGTTATCGTTCGTTAGTGAAGATGGGG
>NC_081544.1:17947780-17949756 GCF_901000735.1 Corylus avellana | reverse complement strand
CCGACATGACTACCTCGAAGTTTTGCACAAGCTCGTAAATTTTCGGGCCAAACAATTTCGCTTCACACCTGACCATTTTGTTCCGCCTAGGGCATCGGTCCTATTAGTGAAAGAACAACAGCATTCGATTTTTCTGAAATTTTACAAGTGTGTTCAGTTCTTCGAGGCGATCATGTCGGTGGGTGGTACGAAGAAATTTCAGTCGTTCCAGCCGGGATCGGAGCTCTTGTAAACTTTCAGAAGAAGTTATCGTTCGTTAGTGAAGATGGGGGGCAAACAAACTCGAATCACTTCGTGGCACTTGCCGACATGATTGTCTCGAAGTTCTGTACAAGCTCGTAAATTTTCGGGCCAAACAATTTCACTTCGCAATTGACCATTTTGTTCGGCATAGGGCTTCGGTCCTAGTTGTTAAAGTACAACCTCATCCAATTTGCTCGAAATTTTATGAGAGTGTTTAGTGCTTCGAGGCGATCAAGTCGGCGGGTGGCACGAAAAAATTTGAGTCGTTCCGGGCGGGATCGGGGTTCTTGTAAACTTTCAGAAAAAGTTATCGTTCGTTAGTGAAGATGGGGCGGTAAACGAACTCGAATCACTTCGTGCCACCCGTCACCATGATTGCCTCGAAGTTCTGCAAAAGCTCGTAAATTTCTAAGCCAAACAATTTCGCTTCGTATTTGACCATTTTGTTCGGCCTAGGGCTTCGGTCCTAGTTGTGAAGGTAAAACATCATCCGATTTTTTCAAAATTTTACGAGTGTGTTCAATTCTTCAAGGCGATCCTGTCGACGGGTGGCACGAAGAAATTCAAGTTGTTCCGGCCGGGATCGGGGCTCTTATAAACTTTGACAAAAAGTTATCGTTCGTAATTGAAGATGGGGGGCAAACGTACTCGAATAACTTCGTGGCACCCGCCAACATGATTGCCTCGAAGTTCTGCAAAAGCTCGTAAATTTTCGGTTCAAACAATTTCACTTAGCACCTGATCATTTTTTTCGGCCTTATTAGTGAAAGTACAACATCATCCGATTTTTTTGAAATTTTACGAGCGTGTTCAGTTCTTCGAGGCGATCATGTCGACTGGTGGCACGAAGAAATTCAAGTCGTTCCGGCCGGGATCGGGGCTCATGTAAACTTTTAGAAAAATTTATTGTTCGTTAGTGAAGATGGGGGCGAACGAACTCAAATCACTTCGTGCCACCCGTCGACATTATTGCCTCGATGTTCTGCACAAGCTCGTAAATTTTCGGGCCAAACAATTTTGCTTCGCACCTGACCATTTTGTTCGGCCTAGGGCTTCGATCCTATTAGTGAAAGTACAACATCTTCTGATTTTTCCGAAATTTTACAACGTGTTCAGTTCTTCGAGGCGATCATGTTGACTGGTGGCACAAAGAAATTCAAGTCATTCCGGCTGGGATCGGGGCTCTTGTAAACTTTCAGAAAAAGTTATCGTTCGTTGAAGATGGCGGGGGTGGCAACAAACTCGAATCACTTCGTGGCACCCGCCGACATGACTGCCCCGAAGTTTGCACAAGCTCGTCAATTTTCGGGCCAAACAATTTCGCTTCACAGCTGACCATCTTGTTCCGCCTAGGGCATCGGTCCTATTAGTGAAAGTACAACAGCATCCGATTTTTCCAAAATTGTACGAATGTGTTCAGTTCTCCGAGGCGATCATGTTGGTGGGTGGCACGAAGAAATTTGGGTCGTTCCGGCCGGGATCGGAGCTCTTGTAAACTTTTAGAAAAAGTTATCGTTCGTTAGTGAAGAAGGGGGCAAACGAACTCGAATCACTTCGTGCCACCCATCGACATTATTGCCTCGAAGTTCTGCACAAGCTCGTAAATTTTCGGGCCAAACAATTTTGCTTCGCATCTGACCATTTTGTGGGTGGCACGAAGAAATTCGAGTCCTTCCGGCCTGGATCGGGGCTCTTGTAAACTTTTTGAAAAATCTATCATTCATTAGTGAAAA
>NC_081544.1:17938299-17947676 GCF_901000735.1 Corylus avellana | reverse complement strand
ACATGATTGCCTCGAAATTTTGCACAAGCTTGAAAATTTTCGGGCCAAACAATTTCGCTTCACACTTGACCATTTTATTTGGGGTAATGCTTCGGTCCTATTAGTGAAAGTAAAACATCATCCGATTTTTCCAAAATTTTACAATCGTGTTCAGTTCTTCGAGGCGATCTTGTCGACGGGTGGCACGAAGAAATTCAAGTCGTTCCGGCCGGGATCAGGGCTCTTCTAAACTTTCAGAAAAAGTTATCATTCGTTAGTGAAGATGAGGGGGAGGGGGGGGGAAACGAACTCAAATCACTTCATGGCACCCGCCGACATGACTGCCTCGAAGTTCTGCACAATCTCGTCAATTTTCGGGCCAAACAATTTCGCTTCGCACTTGACCATTTTGTTCCGCATAAGGCATCGGTCGTATTAGTGAAAGTACAACAGCATCCGATTTTTCCGAAATTTAGGAGCATGTTCAGTTCTTCTAGGCGATCATGTTGACGGGTGGCACGAAGAAATTCAAGTCGTTCCGGCCGGAATCGGGGATCTTGTAAACTTTCAGAAAAATTTATCGTTCGTTTGTGAAGATGGGGGGGGAGGGGGGCAAACACAAACACGAATCACTTCGTGGCACCCGCCGACATGACTACATCAAAGTTCTGCACAAGCTCGTCAATTTTCGGGCCAAACAAGTTCGCTTCGCACTTGAGCATTTGGTTCGTCCTTGGGCTTTGATCCTTTTAGTGAAAGTACGACATCATGCCATTTTTTCAAAATTTTACGAGCGTGTTTAGTTCTTCGAGGCGATCATGTCGACGGGTGGTACGAACAAATTCAAGGCGTTCCGGCCGGGATCGGGGCTCTTATAAAGTTTCAGAAAAAGTTATCGTTCGTTAGTGAAGATGGGGGGCAAAAACGAACTCGTCCCACTTCGTAGCACCCGCCGAGATGACTTCCTCGAAGTTCTACACAAGCTCGTAAATTTTTGGACCAAACAATTTTGCTTCGCACTTGACCATTTTGTTCGGCCTAGGGCTTCGGTCCTTGTTGTTAAAGTACAACATCATCCGATTTTTTTCAAAATTTTACGAGCATGTTCAGTTCTTTGAGGCGATCCTGTTGACGGGTGGCACGAAGAAATTGAAGTCATTCCGGCCGGGATCGGGGCTCTTGTAAACTTTCAGAAAAAGTTATCGTTCGTTAGTGAAGATGGGGGGCAAACCAACTCGAATCACTTCGTGGCACCCGCCGACATAATTACCTCGAAGTTCTGCACAAGTTCGTAAATTTTCGGGCCAAACAATTTCACTTCGCATCTGACCATTTTGTTCGGCATAGGGCTTCGGTCTTAGTTGTGAAAGTACAACATCATCCAAATTTTCTGAAATTTTTCGAGTGTGTTCAGTGCTTCAAGGCGATCATGTCGGCGGGTGGTTCGAAGAAATTTGAGTCGTTCCGGGCGGGGTCGGGGCTCTTGTTAACTTTCAGAAAAAGTTATTGTTTGTTAGTGAAGATGGGGGGGTAAACGAACTCGAATCACTTTGTGGCACCCGCTGACATGATTGCCTCGAAGATCTACACAAGCTCGTAAATTTTCGGGCCAAACAATTTCGCTTCGCACCTGATCATTTTGTTCGGCCTAGGTCTTCGGTCTTATTAGTGAATGTACAACATCATCCTATTTTTCCAAAATTTTACGAGCGTGTTTAGTTCTTCGCGGCGATCATGTCGACTGGTGGGACGCAGAAATTCAAGTCGTTCAGGCCGGGATTGGGGCTCTTGTAAACTTTCAGAAAAGTTATTGTTCGTTAGTGAAGATGGGTGGCAAACGAACTCGAATCACTTCGTAGCACCCGCCGACATGACTGCCTCGAAGTTGTGCATAAGATCGTCAATTTTCGGGCCAAACAATTTCGATTCGCACCTGACCATTTTGTTCCGCATAGGGCATCGGTCCTATTAGTGAAAGTACAACAGCATCCGATTTTTCCAAAATTTACGAGCGTGTTCAGTTCTTCGAGGCGATCATGTCGACGGGTGGCACGAAGAAATTCAAGTCGTTCCGGCCGGAATCGGGGCTCTTGTAAACTTTCAGAAAAAGTTATCGTTCGTTAGTGAAGATGGGGGGGCAAACGAATTCGAATCACTTTGTGGCACCCGTCGACATGATTGCCTCAAAGATTTGTAGAAGCTCGTAAATTGTTGGGCCAAATAATTTCGCTTCGCACCTGATCATTTTGTTCGGCCTAGGTCTTCGGTCTTATTAGTGAATGTACAACATCATCCTATTTTTCCAAAATTTTACGAGTGTGTTCAGTTCTTCGAGGCGATCATGTCGACTGGTGGCAGGCAGAAATTCAAGTCGTTCCTGCCAGGATCGGGGCTCTTGTAAACTTTCTAAAAAAGTTATTGTTCGTTAGTGAAGATGGGGGGCAAACGAACTCGAATCACTTCGTGGCATCCACGGACATGATTGTCTCGAAGTTCTACATAAGCTCCTAAATTTTCGGGCCAAACAATTTCGCTTCGCAACTGACCATTTCGTTTGGCCTAGGGCTTCGGTCCTAGTTGTAAAAGGACAACCACGTCCGATTTGACCGAAATTTTATGAGCATGTTTAGTGCTTCCAGGCAATCAAGTCGGTGGGTGGCACGAAAAAATTTGAGTCATTTCGGGCGGGATTGGGGTTCTTGTAAACTTTAAGAAAAAGGTATCGTTCGTTCGTGAAGATGGGGCGGTAAACGAACTCGAATCACTTCGTGCCACCCGTCGTCATGATTGCCTCGAAGTTCTGCACAAGCTCGTAAATTTTCGAGCCAAAGAATTTCGCTTCGTATTTGACCATTTTGTTCGGCCTAGGGCTTCGGTCCTAGTTGTGAAAGTACAACATCATCTGATTTTTCCAAAATTTTACAAGTGTGTTCAGTTCTTCGAGGTGATCCTGTCGACGGGTGGCACGAAGAAATTCAAGTTGTTACGGCTGGGATCGGGGCTCTTGTAAACTTTGAGAAAAAGTTATCATTCATAATTGAAGATGGGGGGTAAACAAACTCGAATAACGTCGTGGCACCTGCCAACATGATTGCCTCGAAGTTTTGCACAAGCTCGAAAATTTTGGGGCCAAACAATTTCGCTTCGCACCTGATCATTTTTTTCGGCCTTATTAGTGAAAGTACAACATCATCCGATTTTTCTGAAATTTTACGAGCGTGTTCAGTTCTTCGAGGCGATCATGTCGACTGGTGGCACGAAGAAATTCAAGTAGTTCCGGCAGGGGTCGGGGCTCTTGTAAACTTTCAAAAAAAGTTATTGTTCGTTAGTGAAGATGAGGGCAAACGAACTCGAATCACTTCGTGGCACCCATCGACATGATTGCCTCGAATTTCTGCACCAGCTCGTTAATTTCTGGGCCAAACAATTTCACTTCGTATCTGACCATTTTGTTCAGCCTAGGGCTACGGTCCTAGTTGTGAAGGTGCATTCTCGTCCGATTTGCCCGAAATTTTACAAGCATGTTCAATGCTTCGAGGCGATCGTGTCGGCTGGTGGCACGAAGAAATTTGAGTCATTTAGAGAGAGATCAGGGCTCTTGTAAACTTTCAGAAAATGTTATCGTTCATTAGTGAAGATAGGGGGCAAACGAACTCGAATCACTTTATGGTACCCGTCGACATGATTGTCACGAAGTTCTGTACAAGTTTGTAAATTTTCGGGCCAAACAATTTCGCTTCGCATCTGACTATGTTCTTCGGCCTAGGGATTTGGTCGTAGTTGTGAAAGTACAACCTCGTCCGATTTGCCCGAAATTTTACGAGCATCTTCAATGCTTCGAGGCGATCATGTCGGCGGGTGGCACGAAGAAATTTGACTCATTCCGAACGGGATCGGGGCTCTTGTAAACTTTTAGAAAAAGTTATCGTTCGTTAGTAAAGATGGGGAGGCAAACGAACTCGAATCACTTCGTGCCCCTCGTCAACATGATTGCCTCGAAGTTCTGCACAAGCTCGTAGATTTTTGGGTGAAACAATTTCGCTTCGCTTCTAACCATTTTGTTCGGCCTAGGGCTTCGGACCTAGTTGGGAAAGTACAACCTCGTTCGATTTGCCCGAAATTTTACGAGCGTGTGCAGTGCTTCGAGGCAATCATGATGGCGGGTGCTACGAAGAAATTTGAGTCGTTCCAGGCTGGATCGGGCCTCTTGTAAACTTTGAGAAAAAGTTATCATTTGTTAGTGAAGATGGGGGGCAAACGAACTCGAGTCACTTCGTGGCACCCGCCGACATGATTGCCTTGAAGTTCTACACATGCTCGTAAATTTTCGGGCCAAACAATTTCGCTTCGGTCCTAGCATCCAATTTGCCCGAACAACTTCGAGGCGATCATGTCAGCGGGTGGCACGAACAACTTTGAGTCCTTCCGATCGGGATCGGAGCTCTTGTAAACTTTCTGAAAAAGTTATCGTTCGTTAGTGAAGAGGGAGGGGGGGCAAATGAACTCGAAGCACTTCGTGGGACCCGCCGACATGATTGCAACGAAGTTCTTCACAAGGTCGTAAATTTTCGTTCCAATCAATTTCGGTTCGCATCTTACCATTTTGTTCGGCCTAGGGCTTCAGTCCTAATTGTGAAAGTATAACATCATCCGATTTTTTCGAAATTTTATGAGCGTGTTCAGTTCTTCAAGGCGATGATGTCGACGGGCGGCAGGAAGAAATGGAAGTCCTTCTGGCCGGGATCGGGGCTCTTGTAAACTTTTTGAAAAAGTTATTGTTCGTAATTGAAGATGGAGGGCAAACGAACTCGAAGAATTTCGTGATATCCGCCAAGATGATTGCCTCGAAGTTCTGCACAAGCTCGTAAATTTTCGGGCTAAACAATTTCGCTTCGCATCTGACCATGTTGTTCGGCCTAGGGCTTCGGTCCTAGTTGTGAAAGTATAACCTCATCCGATTTTTCAAAAATTTGATGAGCGTGTTTAGTTCTTCGAGGCGATCTTGTCGACTGGCGGCACAAAGAAATGTAAGTCGTTCCGGCTAGGATCGCGGCTATTGTAAACTTTTTGAAAAAGTTATTGTTCGTAATTGAAGATGGAGGGCAAACGAACTCGAAGAATTTCGTGATATCCGCCAACATGATTGCCTCGAAGTTCTGCACAAGCTCGTAAATTTTCGGGCTAAACAATTTCGCTTCGCATCTGACCATGTTGTTCGGCCTAGGGCTTCGGTCCTAGTTGTGAAAGTATAACCTCATCCGATTTTTCAAAAATTTGATGAGCGTGTTTAGTTCTTCGAGGCGATCTTGTCGACTGGCGGCACAAAGAAATGTAAGTCGTTCCGGCTAGGATCGCGGCTATTGTAAACTTTTTGAAAAAGTTATTGTTCGTAATTGAAGATGGAGGGCAAACGAACTCGAAGAATTTCGTGATATCCGCCAACATGATTGCCTCGAAGTTCTGCACAAGCTCGTAAATTTTCGGGCTAAACAATTTCGCTTCGCATCTGACCATGTTGTTCGGCCTAGGGCTTCGGTCCTAGTTGTGAAAGTATAACCTCGTCCGATTTGCCCGAAATTTTATGAGGGTGTTCAATGCTTCGAGGCAATCATGTAGGCGGGTGGCACGAATAAAGTTTGAGTTATTCCGGTCGAGATTGGGGCTCTTGTAAACTATCAGAAAAAGTTATCGTTTGTTAGTGAAGAAGGGAAGAAAAACAAACTCGAACCACTTCGTGCCACCCATCGTCATGATTGCCTCGAATATCTGGACAAGCTCGTAAATTTTCGGGCCAAACAATTTCGCTTCGCACTTGATCATTTTTTTCGGCCTTATTGGTGAAAGTACAATATCATCCGTTTTTTCTGAAATTTTCCGAGCGTGTTCAGTTCTTCGAGGCGAACATGTCGACTGGTGCTACGAAGAAATTCAAGTCGTTCCGGCCGGGATCGGGGCTCTTGTAAACTTTTAGAAAAAGTTATTGTTCGTTAGTGAAGATGGGGGCAAACGAACTCGAATCACTTCGTGGCACCCACCGACATGATTGCCTTGAAGTTCTGCACCAGCTCGTAAATTTCAAGGCCAAACAATTTCACTTTGTATCTGACCATTTTGTTCGGCCTAAGGCTTCGGTCCTAGTTGTGAAGGTATAACCTCGTCCGATTTGCCCGAAATTTTACGAGCGTGTTCAGTGCTTCGAGGCGATCATGTTGGCGGGTGACAAGAAGAAATTTGAGTCGTTCCGGACGGGATCGGGGTTCTTGTAAACTTTCATAAAAAGTTATAGTTCGTTAGTGAAGATGGGGCGGTAAATGAACTCGAATCACTTCGTGCCACCCGTTGACATGATTGCCTCGAAGTTCTGCAAAAGCTCGTAAATTTTCGTGCCAAACAATTTTGCTTCGTATCTGACCATTTTGCTTGGCCTAGGGCTTCGGTCCTAGTTGTGAAAGTACAACATCATCCAATTTTTCCAAAATTTTACGAGTGTGTTCAGTTCTTCGAGGCGATCCTGTCGACGGGTGGCACGAAGAAATTCAAGATGTTCCGGCCGGGATCGGGGCTCTTGTAAACTTTGAGAAAACGTGATCGTTCGTAATTTAAGATGGGGGGCAAACGAACTGGAATAACTTCGTGGCACCCGCCAACATGATTGCCTCGAAGTTTTGTACAAGCTTGTAAATTTTCAGGCCAAACAATTTTGCTTTGCACATGATCATTTTTTTCGGCCATATTAGTAAAAGTACAACATCATCCTATTTTTCTAAAATTTTACGAGCGTGTTCAGTTCTTCGAGGCGATCATGTCGACTAGTGGCACGAAGAAATTCAAGTCGTTTCGGCCGGGATCGGGGCTCTTGTAAACTTTCAGAAAAATTTATTGTTCGTTAGTGAAGATGGGGGTAAACGAACTCGAATGAATTCGTGGCACCCGTCGACATGATTGCCTCGTAGTTCTGCACCAGCTTGTAAATTTTCGGGCCAAACAATTTCGCTTCGTTTCTAACCATTTTGTTCAGCCTAGGGCTTCGGTCCTAGTAGTGAAGGTACAACCTCGTCTGATTTCCCCAAAATTTTACGAGCGTGTTCAGTGTTTCGAGGCGATGATGTCGGCTGATGGCACGAAGAAATTTGAGTCATTCCGAGCGAGATCGGGGCTCTTGTAAACTTTCAGAAAATGTTATCGTTCGTTAGTAAAGATAGGGGGTAAACTTTCAGAAAAATTTATTGTTCGTTAGTGAAGATGGGGGTAAACGAACTCGAATGAATTCGTGGCACCCGTCGACATGATTGCCTCGAAGTTCTGCACAAGTTCGTAAATTTTTGGGTCAAATAATTTCGCTTCGCATCTGACTATTTTCTTCGGCCTAGGGCTTCGGTCCTAGTTGTGAAAGTACAACCTCGTACGATTTCCTCGAAATTTTACGAGCGTGTACAATGCTTCGAGGCGATCACGTCGGCGGGTGGCACAAAGAAATTTGAGTCATTTCAGGCAAGATCGGGGTCTTGTAAACTTTCAGAAAAAGTTACTGTTCGTTAGAGAAAATGGGGGCTGACGAACTCGAATCACTTCGTGCGACCCGTCGACATGATTGCTTTGAAGTTCTGCACAAGTTCGTCAATTTTCGGGCCAAACAATTTCGCTTCGCATCTGACCATTTTGTTCGACCTAAGGCTTCGGTCCGAAGTGTGAAAGTACAACCTCGTCCGATTTGCCCAAAATTTTACGAGCGTGTTTAGTGCTTCGAGGCAATCATGTCGGCGGGTGGCACGAAGAAATTTGACTCGTTCCGAACGGGATCGGGGTTCTTGTAAACTTTCAGAAAAAGTTATCGTTTGTTAGTGAATATGGGGCGGCAAACGAACTCCAATCACTTCGTGCCACCCATCAACATGATTGCCTCAATGTTCTGCACAAGCTCGTAGGTTTTTGGGCCAAACAATTTCGCTTCGCATCTAACCATTTTGTTCGGCCTAGGGCTTCGGTCCTAGTTGTGAAAGCACAACCTCGTCCGATTTGCTCGAAATTTCACGAGCGTGTTTAGTGCTTCAAGGCAATCATGATGGCGGGTGGTATGAAGAAATTTGAGTGGTTCCAGGCAGGATCGGGCCTCTTGTAAACTTTGGGAAAAAGTTATCGTTTGTTAGTGAAGATGGGGGGCAAACGAAATTGAATCACTTTGTGGCACCCGCCGACATGATTGCCTCGAAGTTCTGCACAAGCTCATAGATTTTTGGGTCCAAGAATTTCGCTTCGCATCTGACCATTTTGTTCGGCCTAGGGCTTTGGTCGTAGTTGTGAAGGTAACACCTCGTCCGATTTGCCCAGAATTTTACGAGCGTGTTCAGTGCTTCGGGGCGATCATGTCGACGGGTGGCACGAAGAAATTTGACTCGTTCCAAACGGGATTGGGGCTTTTGTAAACTTTCATAAAAAGTTATCATTCCTTAGTGAAGATGGGGCGGCAAAGAAACTCGAATCACTTCGTGCCACCCGTCAACATGATTGCCTCGAAGTTCTACCCAAGCTGGTAGATTTTTGGGCCAAACAATTTCGCTTCGCATCTAACCATTTTGTTCGGCCCAGAGCTTTGGTCCTAGTTCTGAAAGTACAACCTCGTCCGATTTGCCCAAAATTTTACGAGCGTGTTCAGTGCTTCGAGGCAATCATGATTGCGGGTGGTACGAAGAAATTTGAGTGGTTCTAGGCAGGATCGGGCCTCTTGTAAACTTTGAGAAAAAGTTATCGTTTGTTAGTGAGGATGGGGGGCAAACGAACTCGAATCACTTCGTGGCACCCGCCGACATGATTGCCTTGAAGTTGTACACATGCCTGTAAATTTTCGGGCCAAACAATTTCGCTTCGAATCTGACCATTTTGTTTGGCCTAGAGCTTCTGTCCTAGTTGTGAAAGTATAACTACATCCAATTTGCCCGAAAATTTACGACCTTTTGCAGAACTTCGATGCAATCATGTCAGCGGGTGGCACGAACAACTGCGAGTCCTTCCGGCCGGGATCGGGGCTCTTGTAAACTTTCTGAAAAAGTTATCGTTCGTTAGTGAAGAGGGGGGGGGGGCAAACGAACTCGAAGCACTTCGTGGGACCCGCCGACATGATTGCATCGAAGTTCTGCAGAAAGTAGTAAATTTTTGTTCCAAACAATTTCGCTTCGCATCTTAGCATTTTGTTCGGCTTAGGGCTTCGGTCCTAGTTGTGAAAGTACAACATCATCCAATTTTTCCGAAATTTTATGAGCGTGTTCAGTTCTTTGAGGCGATCATGTCGTCGGGCGGCACGAAGAAATGTAAGTCGTTTCGGCCAGGATCGGGGCTCTTGAAAACTTTTTGAAATAGTTATTGTTCGTTAGTGAAGATCGGGGGCAAATGAACTCGAATCA
>NC_081544.1:17930983-17938199 GCF_901000735.1 Corylus avellana | reverse complement strand
TCGAGGCAATCATGTCGGCGAGTGCCACGAAGAGATTCGAGTTCGTTTGCCCCCCCATCTTCACTAACGAACGATAATTTTTTCTGAAAGTTTACAAGAGCCTCGATCCCGACCGGAATTTGGGGAAACGTTATCGTTCGTTAGTGAACTTGGGAGGGCAAACGAACTCGAATCATTTCGTGGCGCCCGCCGACATGATTGCCTTGAAGTTTTGCACAAGCTCGTAAATTTTCTGGCCAAACAATTTCGCTTCGCATCTGACCATTTTGTTAGGCCCATGGGCTTCGGTCCTAGTTGTGAAAGTACAACATCATCAGATTTCCCCAAAATTCTACGAGCGTGTTTCGTTCTTCAAGGCAATCATGTCAACGGGTGGCACGAAGAAATTCAAGTCGTTCCACCAGGATCGAGGCTTCTAAACTTTCAGAAACCGTTATCGTTCGTTAGTGAACTTGGGGGGGCAAACTAATTCGAATCACTTCGTGGCACCCGCCGACATGATTGCCTCAAAGTTTTGCACAAGCTTGTAAATTTTTGGGCCAAACAATTTCGCTTCGCTTCTGACCATTTTGTTAGGCCCATGGGCTTCGGTCCTAGTTGTGAAAGTACAACATCATCGGATTTGGCCGAAATTTTACAAGCGTGTTCAGTTCTTCGAGGCGATCCTATCCATGGGTGGCACGAAGAAATTCGAGTTGTTCCGGTGGGATCGGGGCTTCTAAACTTTCAGAAAAAGTTATCGTTCGTTAGTGAACTTGGGGGGGCAAACAAAATCGAATCACTTCATGGCGCCCGCCGACATGATTGCCTCAAAGGTTTGCACAAGGTCGTAAATTTTTGGGCCAAACAAGTTCGTTTTGCATCTGACCGTTTTGTTAGGCCCATGGGCTTCGGTCCTAGTTGTGATTGTACAACATCATCGGATTTGGCCGAAATTTTACAAGCATGTTCAGTTCTTCGAGGCGATCATATCCACTGGTGGAATGAAGAAATTCAAGTCGTTCTGGCAGGATCGGGGCTTCTTAATTTTCAGAAAAGTTATCATCGTTATTGAACTTGGGGGGGCAAACGAACTCGAATCACTTCGTGGCACCCGCCGACATGATTGCCTTGGGTCCTAGTTGTGAAATTACAACACCATCGGATTTGGCCGAAATTTTACAAGCGTGTTTAGTTCTTCGAGGCGATCATATCCACAGGTGGAATGAAGAAATTCGAGTCGTTCCGGCAAGATCGGGGCTTCTAAACTTTCAGAAAATGTTATCGTTAGTTAGTGAACTTGGGAGGGCAAACGAACTCGAATCACTTCGTGGCTATGATTGCCTTGAAGTTTTGCACAAACTCGTAAATTTTCAAGCCTAACAATTTCGCTTCACATCTGACCATTTTGTTAGGCCCATGGGCTTCTTATGCTTGTGGAAGGAAAATTCGATTAAAATCTGGTAGAAAGCTCTTTATTAACTTGAGATACCTGAGTACACTTGCTTCAAATCTCTTTGGTTAGTCCCTAAGGGGTAGTTAAATCAGTTGGGGGTCATGCCTCATAAAGCGAATGTTAGTACGAATCTCCTCTCCCTCTTCTCTTGTGTGAACATGTCAACAAAAAAGAAAAAAAAAAAAAAAAATCACTCTGAGTATCCCATGTAACCTCTTTTTGTTTTGTTGTGCTTTTCAGGACAAGCATCTTACATTTAAGTTTGGGGGACGTTCTCCAACGTTATGCCCGAAGTGTTCTTCCCATTCGGTATTGTATTTCCCCATATTTGCTATCCAACTCCGCTACCTATATCTGCTCCACTCCGCTAGCAATCTTCTTGGCGTTGGTGCCAGCCACTTCCATTGCCGAGCTCGAGCTCAACTTATAGGCGAGCTTGTGCAAGTCAAGCATGAACCCTATTTCTCGGCTTTTCACGAGCTCGAGCTCGTGACAAGCCAAGAAATAGGGTTCGTGCTTGGCTTGCACAAGGTTTAGCTCGTGAAAGATGTAAATGAGGCAAGCTCGAACAAGGGGTACTCGGTCAAGCTTGGCTCATTAATAACCCTAGCTATCGAACAAAAATGAGATCATTTACTAATCAACTAGTCAACTAGTAAAGAACTATGTAGAAATTAAAAAGTGAAGGATTTATAAATTATAATAATCGCTAGTCAAAACATCCTCAATGAGCTCTTTAAAATTCACTTTTAGCCAAAATTTGGATAAATTCTACAAAAAGCAAGCTTCATCAAGCTTTCTATTCTCCTCTCTATTTTAGGGCTTGTCAAATCTCTCCTCACATTTGGAGAATAAAATCATTTCTCTACTCCATTTTTTATATTTTTATATTTTCCCTCTCACTTTCTCTCTCCCTCACCTTTATGGGTTTGTTACTTTGTATGGTGCTTTTGAAAATAAAAAATGAACGAAGATAGAATTAAAATTATATTTAAATATAATATAGTAAAATTTAGAGAGTTTATTGTTTTGTACTTTTGCATAGCTACTAGTTAAACTAGAAAAAGTGAGTTTTTTAGCCAAATTTTAGCTAAAGAATAGAAAGTTCATTGATAATGCTCTCACTTGTAGATTAAAAAAAATAATAAAAATATATATATTTGAGGGGGGATGCAAAATTAGTCCTTGTAGTTTTTACCTGATTTACAATTAACTCCATATGGTATTAAAATAAACTCAAAGATACTTGAAGTATGCAAAAAAAAAAATTAGTCATTACAATCAAATTTCGTCTACTAATTTAACAGATTCCGTTAGTGTGACATTGACTTAAATAGGACAAGTATCACAATTTTATTTGACTGTAAAGATTAAATTATTTTTTTGGCATACCTCCTGAACCTTTGAGTTCATTTTAATACTGCAAAGAGTTCATTGCTAATCAAGTAAACCAAATTGACTAATTTTACATTTTTTTCCTAAAATTAAAAAAAAAAAAAAAAAAAAGATGAATATGACACAATTCTCTAGAAACTAGAAATTTATGAATGGAGAAAAAAATAAAAGTCAAATTAAATATTTTTCTTTTATAATTTATTTATAGGTGGCAATGGCATTAATAATCAATTTATATTTTGACTTTTATTAGACTACTTTATTTGGCATATGTTATGCCCAGATAATGATAGTTTCTAAAATTAATTAGTGTATGAGGAAGGTAAGAAAAATGTGTTAGTGTAGTAGTACTGGAATTTATTTGGCAGTGTGAAAGCTATGTCTGCCTTTTTTAGTCGAAGTACTAATTAAAATGGAACACCGTAATTTAGGTAGGTAGATAAAATTCCTCCAAATTATATTTATTTCTTTAAAAAAATTATTCTATTGAACTGATACTTGTCTTTAAAATAAGTAATTTAAGTATTTTGTATACAATTATGATTTATGACTTGGTAAAAAATTAAGTTTAAGAATTGTTTGCTTTTTATTTTTTTACATAAATGTGCAGACGTGCACACATAAAATGACTATCTATATCTATGTATTTATTTATTTATGTAGGTTCGGACCCCCACACAAAAAAACCTCTTTGCACCCCTGCTCAAAACCCTTTGCTACGAGTCTAGCCATATATCTTTCAATAGATCAATCAGGTTTCTGTTTAAGTTAATAAGTTTGTATACCCACTTGTTGTGTATAACATTGTGATTGCTAGTTGTTATTATCAAGCAAAGCTTGAAACTCACTCTACATAGCAAAAATGTATTATATCACGTTTATTGATGATTCAAGCGTAAAGGTCTGGGCCTCTTTCTTGAAAAGTAAATCTATGCATTTGAGACTTTTAAAAAGTAAAAGGCCATGGTTGAGACTAAAACGGGCTTGAAATTGAAGTGTTTGAGGTCAGACAATAAAGGAGAATGCGAAGATGGATGGTTTAAATAGTTTTGTGTAGTAAATGGGATTAGGATGGAAAAGACTATCCTTTGAACACCACAGCAAAATGGTGTGACTAAGCACATAAACAAGACCCTCAATGAGCGTGCTAGAAGCATAAGATTGCATATAGGATTGCCAAATACTTTATGAGCTAATGCAATAAGCAATGCTCATTTGTAATAAATAGGGAACCTTTCGTTCCCCTAAGCTCATATTACCAGAAGAAGTCTAGAGTAAAAATGAGGTAAACCTTTTCTTATTTGAGAGTTTTTGGTTGTGTATCATATGTTCATATTGATTCTGATACTCGTAGTAAACTATATACTAACTCTAGAAAATGTTTCTTCATTGGATATGGGAAATGAGGCCTTTGGTTATCAGTTTTA
This sequence comes from Corylus avellana, assembly GCF_901000735.1. Lineage (NCBI taxonomy): Eukaryota > Viridiplantae > Streptophyta > Magnoliopsida > Fagales > Betulaceae > Corylus > Corylus avellana. The sequence continues at coordinate 17,933,942 of NC_081544.1, read as the reverse complement.
AGATGATCAGAACTAGAAGATCGTTAGAAGTTGGAATGTGATTTTTAATGAGTGTGTTGTGTATAAGAATTGATCAAGTGCAGAAATGTTACATAGTAGGAACCGAAAGAGTCTGAGTGTGTACACTTAGATGAGATTTCTGAAGATGTAGTTCCAAACAATGATCAACAAGATGAGGAAAGTGCAGATTCACAAGTTGAACAAGGAACACCTACAACAATTGTTTGAAGGTCTACCAGAACCATTATACCTCCACAGTGGGTTTCACCCTCCCTGTTCCATATTCTATTGACAGATCGCGGTGAACCAAAGACATTTGATGAAACCTTGTAGGTTGAAAATTCAACAACTCATTGATGACTAACCAGACCTGAGAGCTGACAAAATTGCCAGCAAGTAAGAAGGCTTTACTCAATAAATGGGCGTATAAAATAAATGGTGAATATGATGGTAGCAAGTGCTAGAAGGCGAGATTGGTAGTCAAGAGATTCCAACAAAAGGAACGCATTCACTACACAGACATCTCCAATTGTGATGACAACAATCAGAATTGTACTAAGTATTGTGGCGGCAGAGAATTTACATCTTAAGCAGTTAGATGTGAAGACAGCATTCCTTCATGGTGAGTTGGAAGAAGACATTTACATGCGGCAACCATGGGGATTCACAATGCAAGGAAAAGAGAGTCCAGTGTGCAAACTGAGAAGAAGTTCGTATAGCCTGAAATAAGCTCTAAGACAATGGCACAAGAAGTTCGATAGCTTCATGTGTACTACTGGATTTACAAGGTGCAATGCAAATCATTTTTGTTATATCAAGAGTTTTAAGAACTCTTATATCAATTTATTGTTGTACGTAGATGATATGCTTGTGGTAGGGTCTAGTATGGAAGAGATCAACAAGTTGAAGAACCAGTTGTCAAAGTAGTTTGCCATGAAGGATTTGGGAGCTACTAAACAAATCCTTGGGATGATAATCATCCAAGACGGTGCCAATGGTACACTGAAGATCTCACAAACAAAGTATGTGAAGAAAATTCTCAACAGATTTTAGCATAGATGGAGCTAAATCAGTTAGCACCCTTTGGAAGTCATTTCAAACTAACCAAGGATGAGTCACCAAAGACAGATCAAGAGAAGACATACATGAGTAAGGTATCCTACGCCTCAACTATCGGAAGTTGATGTACACAATAGTATGTACTAGACCGAATATTGCACATGCAATGGGAGTTGTGAGCAAGTACATGTGTAATATAGAGAAGCAACATTAAGAGGCTGTCAAGTGGATCTTGAGGTATTTGAGAGGTATGTCAGATACATTCCTTTGCTTCATAGGTGCATTTGAAGTTGCAAGGTTATGTAGACGCTAATCTAGCGGGTTATGTTGATAGCATAAAAAGTACATTAAGGTTTGAATATACTCTGGGTAGTACAGCTGTGTGTTGGACCTTAAAATTGTAAAAAATTGTAGCAATTTCCACTACAGAGGCTAAGTATGTAGCTATGACATAAGTTGGAAATGATATGGTTTGGCTACAAGGTTTTTTGGATAAGTTAAGGAAGAAGAATGAGAATGGCATTCTACGTTGGAAATGATATGGTTTGGCTACAAGGTTTTTTTGGATAAGTTAAGGAAGAAGAATGAGAATGGCATTCTACACGGTGGTAGTCAAGGCGCCATTTTTCTTGCAAAAAAACCCATCTTATCATTCAAGAATGAAGCACATACATTTGAAGTATCACTTCTTTCGCTTTCTTCTCAACAGTGTATTAGGGCTTTGGGGTCTGAGTGATATTCTCCTTACTACTATTTGTAGAGCTTTGGGTTCTTGAGTGATATTCTCCTTACTACTGTTTGTACTCCATCTTTTAATAGTAAATTTTTTCCGGGTCATTTCGACAGTAGATGTAAGCTAGTTAAGCCTAACAACTTAAATCTTGATATCATGTGATTAATTTTTGATTTCTTCTTAATTTTCACATTTCACGGGTCTTGAGAAATATGATAAATTAATATGATAAATTCCAAGCATGATCTCCACTTCAAGAGCCTTCAACAAACGAACACCACTCTTGGCTCAATAACACAAGAAGCTTGTTGTATCAACATAAGCAAGGCCTTGGTTCTGATATCTCAACTCTCCTCGGACTCTGAAATTTTGTTCGTGAGAACTAGTATGAGAGATGAAGAAAACTGAAGCAGGAGTGGCCCTTTTATAACACAAATTTGGGTTTCTACATGGCGGTGTCCAAACAAGATATTATTACTTCATATCAGTTTGAGTTGTATATATTGTTTGCCATGTTAAATTACAATTTACAGATCCAAATGCAAAATCTGTTCATCAGAATCTGAGCTCATGTTAGCTGAGGTCAAGGGTAGTTGGTTAAAAAATCTTGATAGGATTAGGCGTGCTATATTCTCCGCTGCAACAGCACTTGTCTCCATGGTGCTAGCTGCATTCTCAAAAGCATTCACATAGTACAAATGCCGACCATCCAAGATAAATGATGCAAATACTTCAGGAGCATTGTAGTGCGGGTAAGCACCCCAATTAATTCGAATTGTCTCCTGCCTCACGCTAACATACAAGCAAAATAAACATTAATTATAAAGATTCATGGTTTACTTCATCATTTGAAGGGAGGATTAGTATTTGGATAGTCGTAAGCAAAAACCTCTACCAAAAATTATAAAGATTAACTAGAGAAAATCACATTGGTAACTTAAGATCTTTAACCAGGCATCAAGAACAGAGCCAAGATCCTTCCTGAATTACTGATTAGCTACTTTGCCAACTGAGCTAAGCAAATTGACAGAAATCAACTTCCCACATAATTTTAGCTATTAGGTATCAAGAAATGAACCCAGATCCTCCTGTAACCACTACAATTTTTAGCTACTTGGTTAAATGCAAATTGAATCATTAATTATAAAGATTCATGTTTTACTTCAT
>NC_081544.1:17928751-17930883 GCF_901000735.1 Corylus avellana | reverse complement strand
TGACCATTTTGTTCTGCCTAGGGCTTCGACCTTATTAGTGAAAGTACAACATCATCCGATTTTTCCGAAATTTTATGAGCGTATTCAGTTCTTTGAGGCGATTATGTCGATGGGTGGCAGGAAGAAATTCAAGTCGTTCCGGCCGTGATCGGGGCTCTTGTAAACTTTCAAAAAAAGTTATCATTCGTTAGTGAAGATGGGGGGGCAAACGAACTCGAATCAATTCGTGGCACCCGCTGTCATGATTGCCTCGAAGTTCTGTATATGCTTGTAAATTTTCGGGCCAAACAATTTCACTTCGTATCTAACCATTTTTTGTAACCTAGGGCTTCGGTCTTAATTGTGAAAGTACAAACTCGTCCGATTTATCCAAAATTTTACGAGCGTGTTCAGTGCTTCGAGGCGATCATGATGGCGGGTGGCACGAAGAAATTTGAGTCATTCCAGGCGGGATCGGGGCTCTTATAAACTTTCAAAAAAAGTTATCGTTCGTTAGTGAAGATTGGGGGGGCAAACGAAATATAATCACTTCGTGGCACCCGACGACATGATTGCCTCGAACTTCTGTACAAGCTCGTAAATTTTTGGGCCAAACAATTTCACTTCGAATCTGACCATTTTTTCAGCCTAGGGCTTTGGTCCTAGTTGTGAAAGTACAACCTCGTCCGATTTGCCCAAAATTTTACGAGTGTGTTCAGTGCTTCGAGGCGATCATGTTGGCGGGTGGCACGAAGAAATTTGAGTCGTTCCAGGCGGGATCGGGGCTCTTGTAAACTTTCAGAAAAAGTTATCGTTCGTTAGTGAAGATTGGGGGGCAAACGAACTCGAATCACTTCGTGCCACCCGTTGACTTGATTGCCTCGAAGTTCTGCACAAGCTCGTAAATTTCTGGGCCAAACAATTTCGCTTTGCACCTGGCCATTTTATTTGGCCTAGGGCTTCAGTCATATTAGTGAAAGTACAACATCATCCGATTTTTCTGAAATTTTACTAGTGGTTTTAGTTCTTCGAGGCGATCATCTTGACGGGTGGCACGAAGAAAGTCAAGTCGTTCCGGCCAGGATTGGGGCTCTTGTAAACTTTTAGAAAAAATTATCGTTCGTTATTGACGGAGAGGGGCAAACAAACTCAAATCACTTTGTGGCACCCATCGACATGATTGCCTCAAAGTTCTGCATAAGCTCGTAAATTTTCGGGCCAAACAATTTCGCTTCGCATCTGACCATTTTGTTCGGCCTAGGGCATTGGTTCTAGTTGTGAAAGTACAACATCATTCGATTTTTCCAAAATTTTTACTAGGGTGTTCAGTTCTTCGAGGCGATCATGTTGACGGGTGGTACGAAGAAATTCAAGTTGTTCCGGCCGGGATCGAGGCTCTTATAAACTTTGAGCAAAAGTTATTGTCCGTTAGTGAAGATGGGGGGCAAATGAACCCGAATCACTTCGTGGCACCCGCCGACATGATTGCCTCAAAGTTCTGCTGAAGCATGTAAAGTTTTGGGTCAAACAATTTCGCTTCGCATCTAACCATTTTCTTTGGCCTATGGCTTCGGTCCTAGTTGTGAAAGTACAACCTCATCCGATTTGCCAAAAATTTTACGAGCGTGTTCAGTGGTGCGAGACGATCATGTCAGCGAGTGCCAAGAAGAAATTCGAGTCCTTCCAGCCGGGATCGGGGCTCTTGTAAACTTTCTAAAAAATTTTATTCGTTTGTTAGCGAAGATGAGGGGGGGGGGGAAACGAACTTGAATCACTTCGTGACACCTGCCGACATGATTGCCTCGAAGTTCTGCACAAGCTCGTAAATTTTCGGGCCAAACAATTTCGCTTCGCATCTGACCATTTTGGTCGGCCTGGGGCTTCGGTCCTAGTTGTGAAAAAATACAACCTCGTCCGATTTGCCCAAAATTTTACGAGCGTGCTCAGTGCTTCGAAGCGATCATGTTGGCGGGTGGCACGAAGAAATTCAGGTCATTCCAGCCGGGATCGGGGCTCTTGTTAACTTTCAGAAAAAGTAATTGTTCGTTAGTGAAGATTGGGGGGCAAACGAACTCGAATCACTTCGTGGCACCCGCCGATATGATTATCTCGAAGTTCTGCACAAGCTCGTAAATTTTTGAGCCAAACAATTT
>NC_081544.1:17921584-17923651 GCF_901000735.1 Corylus avellana | reverse complement strand
TTGTAAATTTTCGGTCCAAACAATTTCGCTTCGCACCTAACCATTTTGTTTAGCCTGGGGCTTAGGTATCATTAGTGAAAGTACAACATCATCTGATTTCTCCGAAATTTTACGAGCGGGTTCAGTTCTTCGAGGCGATCATGTCGACAGGTGGCACGAAAAAATTCAAGTCGTTCCGGCCAGGATCGGGGCTCTTGTAAACTTTGAGAACAAGTTATCGTTCGTTAGTGAAGATGGGGGGGGGGGCAAACGAACTCTAAACACTTCGTGGGACCCGCCGACATGATTGCCTCGAAGTTCTGCACAAACTCGTAAATTTTCGGACCAAACAATTTCGCTTCGCACCTGACCATTTTGTTCTGCCTAGGGCTTCGACCTTATTAGTGAAAGTACAACATCATCCGATTTTTCCGAAATTTTACGAGTGTATTCAGTTCTTTGAGGCGATTATGTCGATGGGTGGTAGGAAGAAATTGAAGTCGTTCCGGCCGTGATCAGGGCTCTTGTAAACTTTCAAAAAAAGTTATCGTTCGTTAGTGAAGATGGGGGGGCAAACGAACTCGAATCAATTCGTGGCACCCACTGTCATGATTGCCTCGAAGTTCTGTATATGCTTGTAAATTTTCGGGCCAAACAATTTCACTTCGTATCTAACCATTTTTTTTAGCCTAGGGCTTGGGTCCTAGTTGTTAAAGTACAAACTCGTGCGATTTACCCGAAATTTTACCAGCGTGTTCAGTGCTTCGAGGCGATCATGATGGCAGGTGGCACGAAGAAATTTGAGTCATTCCAGGCGGGATCGGGGCTCTTGTAAACTTTCAGAAAAAGTTATCGTTCGTTAGTGAAGATTGGGGGAGCAAACGAAATATAATCACTTTGTGGCACCTGACGAGATGATTGCCTCAAAGTTCTGTACAAGCTCGTAAATTTTTGGGCCAAACAATTCACTTCGAATCTAACCATTTTTTCAGCCTAGGGCGTCGGTCCTAGTTGTGAAAGTACAACCTCGTCCGATTTGCCAGAAATTTTACGAGCGTGTTCAGTGCTTCGAGGCGATCATGTTGGCGGGTGGCATGAAGAAATTTGAGTCGTTCCAGGCGGGATCGGGGCTCTTGTAAACTTTCAGAAAAAGTTATCGTTCGTTAGTGAAGATTGGGGGGCAAACGAACTCGAATCACTTCGTGCCACCCGTTGACATGATTGCCTCGAAGTATTGTACAAGCTCGTAAATTTTTGGGGCAAACAATTTCGCTTGGCACCTTACCATTTTGTTCGGCCTAGAGCTTCGGTCATATTAGTGAAAGTACAACATCATCCGATTTTTCTGAAATTTTAGGAGCGGTTTTAGTTCTTCGAGGCGATCATCTCGACGGGTGGCACGAAGAAATTCAAGTCGTTCCAGCCAGGATTGGGGCTCTTGTAAACTTTCAGAAAAAGTTATCATTCGTTATTGAAGGTGGGGGGCAAACAAACTCGAATCACTTCGTGGCACCCATCGACATGATTGCCTCGAAGTTCTTCACAAGCTCGTAAATTTTCGGGCCAAACAATTTCACTTCGCATCTGACCATTTTGTTCGGCCTAGGGCATTGGTCCTAGTTGTGAAAGTACAACATCATCCGATTTTTTCAAAATTTTTACGAGTGTGTTCAGTTCTTCGAGGCGTTCATGTTGACGGGTGGTACGAAGAAATTCAAGTTATTCCGGCCGGGATCGAGGCTCTTATAAACTTTGAGCAAAAGTTATTGTCCGTTAGTGAAGATGGGGGGCAAATGAACTCGAATCACTTCGTGGCACCCGCCGACATGATTGCCTCAAAGTTCTACTCAAGCATGTAAATTTTTGGGTCAAACAATTTCGCTTCGCATCTGACCATTTTCTTTGGCCTATGGCTTCGGTCCTAGTTGTGAAAGTACAACCTCGTCCGATTTGGCAAAAATTTTACGAGCGTGTTCAGTGGTTTGAGGCGATCATGTCAGCGAGTGCCAAGAAGAAATTCGAGTCCATCCAGCCGGGATCGGGGCTCTTGTAAACTTTCTAAAAAATTTTATTGTTTGTTAGCGAAGA
>NC_081544.1:17774352-17913984 GCF_901000735.1 Corylus avellana | reverse complement strand
GGTTGCGATCAATCGCAGTAACAGAATGTAAAAACATGACAAAAGACTTAAAACACTAAAACACCAAAGTAAAATAAAACACAAAGGAAAACAAATCAAAACAAAAGGATATGCTATGGGGTGCCTCCTATGAGCACTAAGTTTAACGTCTTCAGCCAGATTGTGGCGCTTTAAACTTAAAGCACCAGTCTTTTCTTCTCTTGCACTAAAGGGAATGAATCTTTTCTACTGCAAGGTGATTCTGAGTGTTTCTAGAATGGGGAAGACCACTTTGAGTTTTCTCAAACAGTTGCTCATCCGGTGGGGAATCATGAACTGGGATAAAGTAAGAAGAAAACTCAGGGAGCTTCTCTATCTTGATGTCCTCAATTTGCTCATGTGGTAGCTCTAACAGATTTCTATCTTGGCCTCTTGGTGTTTCAGGAATGAGAGCTAATGGTGAAAAAATCTTAGTGCTCTCTTCTTTTTCCCGATGTAGCTCCTCTAGAACTTTAGTTTGCTCCTCATTCCCCTCTTCCACTTGATTTTCAGCCACCTCTTCACTCCTCAATAATACAACTTGCTCATGATAGTAGGTGCACTTTTCCTCCAGGTATTGTCCATTGGGATTTTCCATCAACTGACTTTGACACTCTTCTTCTTGGTATTGTTGATGCCAGTCGATGGGGGATGCCCTTAGCTCCCTGGCCAATTTTTCCACTTGTACTTCCAATCTTTGAATGGCTTGGTCAGTCTTTGTATTGAATTATTTTTGATCAGCCGTGAACTGTTGTTGTGAGGTCATGAACTATTGTTGAGAAGTCATGAACTGCTATTGAGAAGTCACTAGGGTGTGTATCATACCTTTCAGTCTATTCAGCCTTGACTCTTGCTCCTGATTTGCAGACAAAGGACACGTTTCAGTAGAATGATCAAATCGAGAGCATGTAGCACATACTTGGAGTTGGGTGGCTGGCTGAATAGAAGAGATGTTCCGAGTAGCCATGGATTTTACAAGTATATTTAATGTCTTCTGCATGGTAGCCATCTGATCTTGTAGTGGTGGATCTGATTGAGAGGAATATGAATGATTTCTAAGGGCTTGAGCTTGCCACGGGAAATTTGACTATTGGCTCCATGTTGGGTTACAGGAATCAAAATAGTTATCGTTCCTCGATCTAGAGAACGATGTGTTCTTATGCCCCTTAATTTTGTTAGAAATTTATCTCATTATAAGACATTCTCTAACATGGTAATAAGAGTCATGGCATAAAGAACATGGTTCATGGGGTGTCAGAATACTGCCCCACACGTGTGAAGGTAAAAAAAAAAAAAGATTAAAAAAAAAAAGGAAAATAAAAACAAAATTAAAAATAAAACTTACGAAGATGCAAACTCAACTGACCCTGCATAAAACAAAAGGAAAAAAAAAATCAGATCTATAATTATCGCAATACTGTGCTGCTCTCTGGATGTGCGATCGACCGCACCGTGAGGTGCGCTAGATCGTATTGGTGCGCTCGATCGCCCTGGTTGGGCGATCAATCGCACCTCCAGACGCACAGAAATTGCGGAAAAGACTATAAAACAGAAAAAATTTAAAACAAAAATAAACTAAGGAAAATAATTCCAAACAAAATCAAATAATCCCCGGCAACGGCGCCAAAAAGTTGATGTGCAAAATATTTACCTAAATTAATAGGTAAATAATTGTACGTTTTATCTGCAAGTGCACAAGGTCAACATAGTAGTATATGATGCAAGTACATGATCATTCCCACGAGGATTGCAGAATTTTTGTTTAAAAATAAATTCCTTAAGTAAAACAAAGATTGATTGTCTAAGTGATGATAATAAAGGGTAGTGCTTTGATATCCACCACTAATTATATTTAGCTAATATAACAATATGCCAATGCTTTGATCATGTTATGCATAACTAATGTTTGTCCACCTAAGGGCATGGCGTATACTCCTAAGGCTATAGATTTCCCTAAGCAACAAATTAGGCATGGCGTATACTCTAACTCTTTTCTTTTCTAAGGGATTTAGCATGATGTATACTAAGTTGTTCCTTAGAAAAGCATATGCTCTATGAAAATCGACAAACACATGAGGCCTAGGGCATGACATATACTCCCAGTTCCCTATGTTGATTAACCCAAGAATCGCGGTGTGGATTCTTTTGTTACTTATGTTAAACCCAGGACTCGGCCATCAGAATTGATTTAACTAACTAGTCCATACCACATGCATATGTTGATCAGGCACACACATATGAGGAATTCATGCAAGTAGGCATTAATCAAGTTAAATAGCACAACAAGATCATCACAAAGGCGCTAATATTGAAATATTAACTAAACATAACTAGGGCTTCAATCAAGCACCACTAATTAAATTAGCTACACATAAAATTGATGTTAAACATCTTCATAAAGAAAAGAAAAGAAAAGAAAAGAATAAACCCGAGACTTGACTTAAAGAGCTCCTATTCTTCTCTTTACAAAAGTGTCCATATTCTAGAGGCTTAAGGGTCTATTTATAGGTTTTAGAAGTCCTTGACAAAGTAGTAAACCTAGGGATTTCGTAGTGTTTCAAAACCTATTACAATTGGGAGTTGGAAAACCCTAATTTGGAAAGAGAGACATTCTGGCCGCCACTTGATGTGTCTCCTGTGCACGGGTGCGATCGATCGCAACCCGTGTGCGCTCGATCGCAGGTCTGCAATCAATCCTTCTTCTGTCATGCGCTCGATCACTCCTGGCCTGGTTTGTATTTGATCCTCTCGGGTATTGCGCTCGATCGCAGGTACCCTGTGACTGATCGCAGTGTCAAGGAGCTCCAATTTTCTCCATCTTCTCTCTTTGAGCCCAAATCATCTAGATTTACTTCATTTTCTTGCAAAAGTATGAAAAACACGAAAATGAATCAAAATGCCCTAATTAACTAAAACCAAAGGATTAAAACATGCAAGTTAAGGGCTAAAAATATGAATATTTTAACATTTATCAGTTCTTGAGGAGGAAGAGGAACTTCTTTATAGTGACCCAAATAATTAATTAAGCCTAGGTAGCTTAGTTAGAGGGTTAATTTGGGTTTTGGGTCACTAAGAACAGCTAGAAGGGCACTTTGGTATTTTGGACTTTCTGACCGGACGTACGCTAGGGTTGTCGAACGTACGCTCCTATCGTTAGTAGAGGACGTACGTGGGGGGGACCATCATACGTATGCCTGCAAATAGTACAAGGATGTACGATGGGTGACCACCGGACGTACGCTACTTTTAAAAAAATCTCTGGATAATACCTGGACGTACAATACTGCCTTTGGACCGTTGGGTAAATAGTATCGGACGTACGTCCCAATAGTACCAAATATCCGCTACTTTTCAGAAGAATTGGTGAGTGTCTCCAGCTTTTCTCCTCTATAAATACTAACCCTACCCTCGCCCCTTTCTCGTTCAAACTCTCCCCCAGGCTCCTAGAAACCTCTTGTGAGTGTGTTCTTGTGAGATTGTGTGTTTTGTGGAGAAGGAGAGTTGTTTTCTTGAAGGTTACTTCTAGGAGGTAACCCTCTGTGCCTAACTTTTCTTTCTAATTTTTATACTTTTTTAATGCTTTCTAGAGTAGCTGAGATGTTGGTTTGAAACTTAGACATAGTATACCTTTAATGTTGTTTAGAGTTGGGTTTAGCATTCCATTATGTGTTTCTATTGCATGGAAACATTGTTTTGAGATAGGTAGTCTTAGGAGACCTTGTGGTAGCCTTAGAAATCGATGTGGGAGGATAGGAGGACAAATTGACAAAATAAGGTTCTACTTGAAACATTCTGGGCGGACATACGACATCGAGCCCGGATGTACGGTCAAAAGCATTACAGGGAACGCTATTTTGGTCGGCCGTCCGATAGCTCCTGTTTTCATGCTCTAGGGTTGTTTTAGCCAGACCTAAGACTAATAGAAGGTTTTCCACAAATTTGGAGGATCCGAACTTGTTGAAGGAGTACTCGAAGGATTTAATCGACCCAGGTCCGTTTTAACTCACATAATGCTCGCTGTTATTTTCCATAACTGCATGTCTATTTTGTGTACCGAAACATGCATATTTGCAACTCTCACGATTTACACTTGTTGCACATGAACTCTAGCATTTTTGAGAAAAACGTTGTGCTGAATATGTTAACAAAGTGAGACTTGTAAAAAGCATGCATGTAAAATATAGACAAGATAAATTGCATCGTATGACATGATACACCGGTACGTACGGTATAATGGCCATGTGCTTACTATACATGTTAACTTTATGGTCAAATGTGTGTGTTGTTATATGGGCCTTGGATCCAATAGTTATTTTGTGGCCAGCGTAGACTTAATGGGCGGTCACTACAGGACGGATATCATTAACGGTGTGGGCCACCCGAAGTCGAACTCAGTCATGTCATTAGTGTTATGCACGATAGTGTACAATGGTTGGGGCACTAACATTGTATTACAGGTCCCTCGGGACAACGCCGACCCTGTTGAGAAGGGGTAATATCTTGGGTAGACCATACTATTGAACTATGAGTGTTATCTTATATCATATATCGATATCACATCTATGGAAAATTATCATGATGGAACTGTTGCATACTTTATAAAAACCATAATTCATTATAAAAACTGGCATGGGCATTATATGCATTAACATTCACTAAGTCTTTAAACTTACCCCTTTATTTTATGTTTTTCCCCCTCCATTACGAATAATTGCGTGGTTTAGCTAGCTTAGAGGAAGATGCTTTCGGAGCAGACGTGGGTGATCACACAGGATTTGATTCGAGTAATTTTTGAGGACTTGGATCCAGTTTGGTTACATGATCGAGATTGTTATCTCTTTAGCTTTGCTTAAACTTAGGATTTGATCTGTTGATCTTTTGTTAAGACAATTATATTATGAGTTGTAACCTTATTTGATGATGGTCTAAAGACCAGTACATTTGATGATTATCTTTATAATCTGAGGTATTTTATTTACTCTGGTGCATGAAAGTGTGGTTGTGTATGTAATGCTCTTTATTCATATAGTTTAGAAAGTCTTCCGCTGAGGTCTCTCATCTATGAAATGTTGAAATCCTTGAGTCTTGTTTCGTTAGGGATAGGGCTGGGAAATGAACCATGAAATCAATTACTAGTTAATTGACTTGCCCAACGAGGTTGTTACATTCTTGGAGACAAATCACAAAGGATACCCAAAATCATTAAATGTATCCGTTAGCACAACAAATCATAAAGGATACCAAATTTAAACTAAATCATCAAATGTATTCGTAGAACAAAACACAATAATTATCCAATATTTTGATAAATGAAAACCCAACCAAATCAATTAATAGAAACTATCTCAAATCATGAGAAATACATGATTGAACTCATATCCAAGAATCATCTCACTAATTGAATTGAAGTAGAACAAGTAAAACATCAAACCTCATATATTCGGATAATATCAACTTACATGAAAATATGGTTGCTCTTCTTCGGTGAGGTTTCATCCTCAACCTTAGTTGAGAAATTAGCTACACATAATTATGAAGAATAAATCCTACAAACAAAAATACTAAACACATGGGAAAAACTAAGCTAAAGAGACTGCTGGTGTGCCACTTTTCGTTCTTGGTCTTTAGCTCTTTTTCTCTTCTTTCTTTCTCTTTTTATAGGGGTTTTTACCCTAAAATCGGCGTTGAGCTGGAATTTTGCCAGATAAGTGCACTTGTTCGCATGATAAGTGCGCTCGAGCTCATTCGTGCATGCGATTTCTTCTTGCGGCGCCAGCGCTTGAGCATTGGTGGCTTGTCCATGGGCCCGGGTGCGCACGAGCATAGGATTGTGTGCTCGATCCCTCTGCCTAGGTGGCTTTCTTCCAAACTTTCCATTTCTCCCTTAAATCCGCAATTTTCCCTTAGCAACCTGCAAAACACTAAAATCACAAAACTAAAACAAAATGTTAGATTATAATACAGTTGAAGGATTAATAGATGCAAATTAAGGGGCTCAAATATGCAATATTTGGCACTCATCATGCATCCTGTTCGGACGAGCTGGTTTGGAAGATTCAAAGTGAGCGTTGTTTGCTGCTGCATCTGCATCTCGTCCGAACGAGCTGGTCTGGAAGATTCATAGTGAGCTTCGTCTGCAGCCGCGCCTGAATCTTGTCCGGGCGAGATAGTTTAGGAAGACTCACAGTGTGCCTCGTATGCAGTTTCGTCTGTAGTATGTTCGATCGAGGACTTGATATGGACTTATAGTATCTCTCATCTATATTCCTATCGGCAAGGCATCCAGACACGCCGCACCTAGTAAAAGCATGTTTAACCTAGTTTCGTCTGAAGGAGTATGGATCTCATTCGGATGACCATGTTAGTTGATAGTTCTGTTTAACAAACTTTGTGTTTTAGTTGACTAGTGAGTCATGAATCTTTTTATATTGAACCATTGTTAATTATTGACGCACGAATTCTGAGAGTGAATTCTACTATGCTAAGAGAGCTACTGAGATCTAGAGCATGAGCATTTTGTCTCTCTTAGAGTTATAGGTTATATCTTCATCCACAAATCATGAAAGCCGTATGAAGCCAATCGAAGTTCTGGTGATGGAAATCACATATAACAAAACGGCCCAGATGTTTTGGAAGAGCTACTGTAGTAGCAAACAAGCGGGTCACTTGTCTAGTACACGAGTTTGTCAAGTACAAAGGTTTTGTAAGTTTTGACTTCGTGTAAGTTCTTGTTTTTACTATTTAGAAGTGATTTCATGGGTTTGGTTGCTCCGAAGATGTTTTACTTTTAAAAAGTTTTCTAAAATATTTCTTAAAATATTTCTTTTTGGTTACCAAATATTTACGTTTTTATGATTTACTGCACTTTAAGATATTTGGTGATTGATTGCGAGATTAATGAGTTTAAATTCTACATATCATATTTAAACATCTATTCAACTCTCTTCTAGGTGTAGATTGGAGTCAATTAAGTTTTTTCACAATGCAAGAACTTTATGATACGACATGTGGTAACCTTAAGGAGTTTGTGGTGATGGTGGTGGAAGGTGTTCATGCTGGGTGCTATGTTATGTAGCTTATGCGGACGCATGATGAACATATGAGATCATGGGGTGCATAGATAGATCATAAACAACCCACTACAATCTCCAATTACATATTTTAATAATATCAATTAATCTTTAGATTTGTTCTTGTTAAAAAAATTCAAAAGTTAGTTAAAAATGCTATATTAATATTGTGTGATAATTGTGAAATAAAAATATAATATATACCATTACTTAATAAAAAAATATGTCCATTTATTTGATTAGATAACTCAACATTAATCGAGGCACAACATAGTTATTAGATATTTTTTCTTGATAAAATTGGAAAATACAAGGATTCTTTTAATAGATGTGAAAAGGCAGGAATGTTTTTCATGTTCTCATAAAAATAAATGAAGATACTCTAATCGATTAGAGTTTGCGATTTTAAAATGTAAAATTTAAAAATAGTGATGTTAAATTGTGTGATTTGAAAACATAATTTTTAAAAATGTAATTAAATATTTAATAAAAATCATAGTTCAGCTTATAAAATAATGCGTTTTTAAAAATGTATATCATTGCCTGCTATTTAAAAAAAAAATTCCCTTATTAAAAATACATTCTTAAATAATATATATAGTTTTTATACTATTTAGTTTAGGGTGTGTTTGAGAGTGCGTTTTCAAAAAAATAATCTGCGATTTTAAACCAAATCGCAACTTTAGGGTGTTTGGGATTGCGATTTTAAAAACACAAATTTTAAAATGGCAAAAAAATCTGCGATTTCCATAAGCTGATTAGAGGGTGCTTATTTGAAAAAGTGCGAATTTAAAACAAAATCACGATTTTTATTAAAAAGATATTTGACGCAATAGTTACCTTTTTTATAATGGGAATGAAAAAAATACCAAGAATACCCACATAAAATATATTAAAACCCTTCTTTTCTCATTTATTTTTTTCTTCATCCTCTTTGTCTTGTTCATCCTTATTGGTAATTTGGTCATGAAGCCGCAATTATATGCTAATGTTATCCAAACACTCAATTGATAAAAAAAAGTACTTTTTAGTATGTTTTACCAAACGTCTATGTGATTTTAAAAAGTAGCGATTTTAAAAACGTAATTTTTAAAAACACAATTTTTAAAATCGCACTTATTAAAATCGTACTCCCAAACGGGTCCTTAAAGTCCTAAATTTTTCCTACGAGATCACCATACCAAATGAACTGTAAGTGGTATTTTATTTATTTTGATTTTATTTTATAAGTGACTGTAAGTGCCGTGTATTAGGGGCTGAAGAGGTACCGTGTGCGTAACAGCAAAGCTTGGCTGCCAATCGCATGTATTTTTATTTTTGAAAGACCAATACCGGTAGAGTATTAGGGCTGGTAAACTCCCTATAATGCACTGAAGCACTACTGTCTGCTTAACAGCAAAGCGTCTCTGCCAATCCCACATTTTTTTATTTGAAATAAAATTAATCACTCTCTCTCTCCCTCTCTCCCCTCACACTACTGACACTCTCCTAGAGAGAGAAACACTAAGCAGAGATACAACCAGATTTAAATCACAATCCCTCTAGAGAGAGAAACACGCAAAAGGCACTTCCTTCTCTCTCTTTCTCTCTCACTCACACTATACCACCATTTTCAAGCTCACACTTTCTCTCTCTATCTCTCTTTCTCTCTCTCTCTCTCTCTCTCTCTCTCTCTATATATATATATATATATAGATATCTGTATACCTGTATATCTGTATCAATATCATATATATAATCTGATTTGAAACCCTAGCTTCTGGATCCTGAGGGCGAGGTGCATTTGGATGTGAGATTCGTAGGTAGTAGAATCGGTCAGATCAGCTATGGCGGAGTTGTCCGAAGAAAGGGGAGCGGTGGCTCCGGAGACAAGCAATGGCGGTGCCGAGCCGACGGCTACTCCGACGCCGCCAGCGCCACTGACAGTGTCGGGATCGTTCAAGGAGGGGAAGAGCTCGTCGCGGAGGAGGGCGTCGGTGAGGCCCAGCATGGACGCCGACGAGTTCATAAACCTGCTGCACGGGTCGGATCCGGTCAAGGTCGAGCTCAATCGGCTCGAGAACGATGTCCGAGGTGCGGAATGCGGCTCGATCCGGTTTGCTTCCAGCTGATTTGGATGGGCTGCTTGTTGATTCTCTTTTCTTGGTTTTTGTGTTTGTGTTTGTGCAGATAAGGAGCGAGAGTTGGGAGAGGCCCAGGCGGAGATCAAGGCCTTGAGGTTTTCTGAACGGCTTAGAGAAAAGGCCGTTGAAGAGGTCATTTCTAGTTTTCTTATTTTCCAATACATGTTATTTTGGAGCTTTTCTTTTTTATGTATAGTTTTCATTGATAGATTAGATGTGTGCGTATTTAAACATCATATGTATCTTCAATTTTTACGGTTTCTTAATAAACACAAATAATAGGGATTTGAAGTCCATAGAGGATGGCGAACTTTTGTTTGATTAGTTGGTGGACTTGTATTTTTCGCATTACTTGTTTTTCTAAATTGGTGGAAATGGATTCGTTCCTTAGCTCTATGCATACGGGCTTTATCTATCTCATTATGCTTTGCTTATCGTACTATGTCAATGCTAACTGTCGAATCCTTTTTTTTTTTTGATGAATTGTGCTAACTGTCTAATCTAACAGCATAATATCTCACTTAACTTTCCCTGAATTTTTCGCATGCTTTATGATAGTCTTGACTCTTAGTTAGTATACAACCTTTTAACTTGATGCATGTGAGAAGAGCTTGCTGGTCTTGTTGCTGATCTGAGTTCATTTCTGTTGTTTGTGGTTTAGGCTCCCTCCAAACCTAACTTGGCTTTTAAATTCCAAATATTAATTTGCATTTAATTGTTGAAGTTTATGCATTTGCATCACTTTTATTGTTTCTGTTGATTGTGGGGTCAATATTTATCAATTTGATGGTTTGGTATCTTATCTGTTAATGTTATGGGATATCACTGCTAATGCAGTCACAAGATTAGGATATCAGTCGATGTAGAAGTTTGCAGATTACCATTGGAGTTTTGGCATTCTTGCTTTGTTGTTTATCACATGTAACTTCTTGTTGAAGATGGACTTCTGTTTATTTTAGAGGAATCTGTAATTCCAGCAAGAATATTCTCCTTTCACATATCCTATTATGAGTTGTTTCCCTTGGATTGAAGCTTTGTTGTCTCCTTAACATGCCACTCATATTTTGACAAGGACTTCGGTTGCTAATTGTGAGGCTCAAACTTATACTGGATTTTATTTCTGCGATGTATACTCATATAAGCTGTTTTAATTGGTGATTTAAGTATCTAAGAAAATGTCAGTAGCTTTAATCTAGTACCTTCTATCATTTTTGCAATTAGCTTGTGGGTCCTTTGTTTCTGCTTGACATCTACATTGCTTGTTGATGTTTTGGAGAGTAAATATTTTGGGCTTGCATTGCATTGGCCACTGTCAGAGCAGTCCAAGTATAGAGTTTATCGTTTTTTTTTTCAAAATTTTATGACAAACATGATATATTTGTTCACGGATTATTTTCTTCAATTTTTTTTTTCTTTCTTACCTAATGTTTTGAAGTTATATTATTTCGTTGAAATGGATACTGATTTTGTTTCTCCATTTTTTTCGATCATACCATAGCTCACTGAAGAACTATCAAAGGTTGAGGAGAAGCTGAAGTTGACAGAGTCTCTTCTAGAAAGCAAAGTATTGCTCAAAGACTTTTCAATTTCTGTTCTAAATTTGTTTCTTGTTGTCACAATTCTCTATTTAACCTGCAAAAAATGTTTTGCAGAATCTTGAAATAAAGAAGATTAACGATGAGAAGAAGGCTTCCATGGCAGCTCAGTTTGCTGCTGAAGCCACTCTTCGAAGGGTTCATGCTGCCCAGAAGGATGATGATATGCCACCAATTGAAGCCATTCTTGCGCCTCTGGAGGCTGAGCTCAAGCTTGCTAAGCAGGAGGTATGTCTTGTGTTTCTGAACAAAATTTGTGTTCTGACATCCTGTTGCCAGTAAAAGATTTGAACTATAATCTTTTTCTCCCTTTCTTTTTTCCCCCTTGCTTTCATCATAAAAGGACAAAAAGCATTATAGTGATTATTTTTATTCTGCCATTGATTACTCACCTTAATTCCTTGCAGATTGCAAAGCTTCAAGATGATAACAAAGCATTAGATCGTCTTACAAAATCAAAAGAAGCTGCTTTACTTGAAGCTGAGAGGACAGTCCAGGTTGCCTTGGCAAAGGCCTCTATGGTGGATGATCTCCAAAATAAAAACCAGGAGTTAATGAAACAGATAGAAATATGCCAGGTAAACAAAAACTTGCATGATATTCTTTTACTCGAGTGTAGATCTTGGGATGTGTATTTTTTCAAATGGAATGGATTTATGTCTACTGATTGTGTCTTTTAGGAAGAAAACAAAATTTTGGACAAAATGCATAGACAAAAGGTTGCAGAGGTTGAAAAGCTTACCCAAACTGTACGGGAGTTGGAAGAGGCTGTTCTTGCTGGTGGTGCAGCTGCAAATGCTGTGAGGGATTATCAGCGGAAAGTTCAGGAGATGAATGTAATGTCCCTAACATAATTGAATGCTCAATCTTGGAAGTTGCTTATCTTTTACCCACAATTTTCCTCTAGTGGGAAGCAATCCTGAAGTGGCAAGGTTTGACTTTTGTTCCTCAGGAGGAACGGAAAACTCTTGACCGGGAGCTGGCCCGTGCGAAGGTAACTGCAAACAGAGTGGCCGTAGTGGTTGCAAATGAGTGGAAGGATGCTAATGACAAAGTGATGCCTGTAAAGCAATGGCTTGAAGAACGGAGATTCTTGCAGGTAAATGTTGATTTTGTGCTTTGATACTGAGATCTGATTGAGTTTCTTTCTTTGAAGAAAACCCTTCTTGTTAGGCTTTGTGTAGTTTCCATATTTGAATTATTGCCAAACTATGTTGTTTACAGGGAGAAATGCAGCAACTTCGGGACAAGTTTGCTATAGCTGAGCGAGCTGCAAAGACTGAATCCCAGTTGAAAGTAATCATCTAGTTTTGTAGGTTGTCATAAAGTAACTGTGCCATATGTTTCTTCTGTTGGTGAAAGTATAAATTTTTTCTTTATCTATTTTCAGGAAAAATATCTATTACGATTAAAAGTGCTGGAGGAGAGTGTGAGGGGACCTTCTAATAGTAACCCTCGCAGTACGCCAGAGGGGCGAAGTATAAGCAATGGGCCTTCTCGTCGTCAGTCATTGGGTGGAGCAGATAACATCTCGAAATTAACCTCCAATGGTTTTTTTTCCAAGAGAACACCAACATCTCAATTTCGACCTTCTTTGTCCTCTAGTGCAGTATTGAAGCATGCTAAAGGCACTTCAAAATCATTTGATGGTGGCACAAGGTCCTTGGATAGGGGCAAGATTCTCTTGAATGGAACAAGCCCCAGTTATACATTCAACCAATCTTGTGAGGGAACAAAGGATGGTGAGGCAAATAATAACTGGAAAGGTGGTTCGGATGATAAGCCAAATGAGTTCCAGGTGGTGGATACAGAAGATAGCGTCCCAGGGGTTCTGTATGATTTACTGCAAAAAGAGGTGGTAGCTTTGAGGAAAGCCGGCCATGAGAAAGATCAAAGCCTGAAAGACAAGGATGATGCTATTGAGGTTGATTTTTTGTCCTTACTGTTTTATGATTCTATAACTACACCTCTTGTTAATATTTTGGTTTCGATTGGTGCTTTTCAGATGTTAGCAAAGAAGGTAGAGACATTGACCAAGGCAATGGAAGTTGAAGCTAAGAAGATGAGGAGAGAAGTAGCTGCCATGGAAAAGGAGGTGGCTGCCATGCGTGTAGAGAAAGAACATGAGAATAGGGCCAAGAGGTTTGGTAATGTAAAGGGTCCGGTCAACAGTGCTCAGCTGCTTCCTTCAAGGTACTTCTTAATATCTCTTCACCTCAAGGTTATGACTTGCACTAAATTAGTTGCATCATTAGTCAATGCATCGCCCTTCACATGAACTTATTGTTCTTTGATTCTCAGATTAGCAGTCAATATATGACTTGCATGATTTTTCCCCTCCAGTTATGCATATTGATGTTTGGGTTTTCCTTTTACTCTGAAGATTCAAATTTCATCTTTCTTTCTTTGTTTCTATTCTCAGGTTGAAGTTATTTTAATTAATTTCTAATATAAACCTGAATTTTTCCTTAATAGCTATATGGGCTATATTTGAACTGAAAGGTCTTGTAGTTTACTATGGTTTTTTATAAGCCCTTTCAACAACATGCTGATTTGTCATACCAAATATATATAATGCCAAATATTAACTCAATGTATTCAGCTAGATGTTAGTCTAAATTATAGGCTTTTTTCCCCCCTCTAAATTCTTAATAAGGCGCTGAGGCACGTTCATGTTTATTGCTCCTCTAGTTTTTTGGTATTTTAAATCTACTTTTCATTATGTAACTGTGTGTATTAATTCTGTTAAATGAATCTAGAGATAAGCTTAGTGTGTAAATTATACAACAGTAGTAATGTAAATAATGGAATAGATAAAATTGAGTGACCTCACACAGTCGCATTTGGCGTAGAAAAGGGTAGAAAATGAAATGTATTCAGGTCTTTCTAATTGGCCTTAATTAAAGAGTTCTTAGGGTTGGCCATAGGGATTCCACATTTTGTCATTGAATTGTCTGGATCACCAGTTCTTTTGCGGCCATTGTTCAGTGGTCTCTCTTTCTATCATTTAATTTTTTGAAGAGCCATATTTTTGAAAAGTAAAAAAAAAAAAAAAATTATGGATCTTCAAAAAAGTTGTGGCTACTCTCCATCAAGTATGCATATGCTTCCTTTGCTTCTAAGTCACAGAAAGGGAGGTGATGATGTGGGGCTGGTTTAGATTTGAAGCTTTTGATGTATGTTCTCAATTCCATTGGACACCAATTGGTCCTATCGAATAAAAAGAAAACGGCTGAAACACTTTTGATCATTGAAATTTAGCCTATGTTCGATTCTTGTCGTTGGAAATATAAAAAGTTTCAATTTCCCCACTAAACATTAAAGGGTAGTAATTTCGTTCTTCCTTCGATTACTCATAAATTGAAAATGGTCACGCAACTGGCATAAAGCTAATATGGCCCAATTATAATGTGGCATGCATGGCTGATAGATGGAAGGATGAGATAGCTACATTTTAAATTTTAGGAGCAAAAAACCAAAATTGGGCCATATTTTAAGGGATTGAAAATTTATTTCAAACAAAGAAAGCCCTCTTCATGATGTGTAATCTCATCAATATTGTAATCTACATGATGTAATTTATGGTTAACATATCCTCAATGTCTTCTGTTTACCCCTTAAATTCAGGAAAAAATAATCTTTTATATAGCCAGCCCATATTGCTTGTTGTTACACTTTCCTCGCATGTAGGGGGCACAATAGGCACATGGCCAGATATGCACACATGCACATAGAGACCTGCACTAGATCCTCTACAGTTAGCATTCTATAATTAAACCGGGGTTTGATATTATGATAATCAAACGCATTGTAATTGCTAATGTCTTTACCATAATTAATATTGGGCATCAAAATATACTTTGATTTATATTGTATAAGAATTCATCGGATTGTAAGTTTATAAATGAGACTTACATGTGAAAAACCAAAAGACTCAGTTCTTAAAGAAGGATTTTGTTAGGTTCATTTTCGAGTTCTGTTAAAAATGTATCAGTAAAATATTAGCATGGCACACTAGCTTGACAATTTTATTATGAAGCATATAATTAATAATATATAGAGGGTACATAGTGATTATTATTCTCAACAATTTTTTTTTTTCATATATATATATATATATATATATATATATATATCTATTCTTTATCTAAAGACAGTGAGAAAAGTTTCCAGGTTACGGCTTGGTGGAGGTGGCATCACTTAATTCAAAATTTACAAAATGTCTGTTTGGAATGCATAGTTCAAACCTTTGTTAAGAACAACATAGACCTTTTCTTATTTTCCCCCAATAATTGTAAAACATTTACCATAAATTATAGTTGGTGATAATTATTTTTTGCATGCTTATTAAAGTTGATTAGTCCTTGGATTTTGCAGAAGTGTGGCTCGAGGTGGGTTGACACGCAGCACCCAATGACTAGAAATCTTGATGCAGCGGCAGTAAATCTGCATAGGCCTTGTTCATTTTTATTTTTATTTTTTTAAATTTTCCCCTTATTTCGTTCGTGATTTGACTATATGTAACTGGCATGCCGACGTCTCTACATTGAAATTGGCGGAGAGAAGAAAATCCAAAAATAGAACAGAATCTGAGGAAGAAATCGGTATGCTTCTGACGTAGACTGTAATTCCTCTGCTTAGGGCTCAGTAAAAAGCAAAAAGGAAGATAATTGACTTTGGGCTAACATATTGTCAGGTTTTCTTTGAGTGGGCCAGTGGTGTGGTTGTATAGGTAGCTTATTGGCTTTTACTTGTTCCTCTTCCATTCTCATTTTGCAGTTTATATTTGTATTCTGTGTCTAGTGTGATTGTTGTTGGTTCAGGTTTGTTAATATTTTTGTAATCAGATCAAGATCAGATGTTCTATGGTTGTGTTATTCATCTATAGTTCTCGTTGGTCATAAATCTATTGTAGAATCATTACTCGACGTGCATCTCTTCCTAATTTGGCTTTTCTTGTTTTATTGCAATCATGTTAATGAGGTGGAAACTGGCCTTTTCTTGTTTCCTTCAGACTCCATTAACCACAAAAGGCTGAAAAGGAGCCGAGGGAGCCGCGCTTTTCTTGTATTTATATGTTCTGTGCTTTATGGTTTTATCTTACATATGCGAGAATTGGATAGGCGATTTTATATTTTCTAAGCCTGATAACTGTAAGAATAAAAAGTAAACTGAAATGTGCGAACTAGCCGACATCAATCTCCAAATTCTTGATCAACTTTGATTTCGTTTTGTTTGTCCTAGTCGACGCACCCTGGTAATGATGTTTAGCAATAAAAATGGGAATGTGATATATCAATGCTTATAAGCAAAACAGTGGCTGCTTGACGTGCGTGCGTGTCCAAGTTATAATGCCAAAGAGCAGAACATTGCAGTGTCCTAAAAACATTTTCCGCGTCGGTTGTCGTGATGTGGCTTCTGTTTTGTTTTTATTTCTCTTCTTAATCCATGTTAGAAGACCACAGCTCGAGCCCCGGCTCTCTTGTCCAAATGGCTACATCCTCCATCCTCGTGGCAAGGCGAGAGAAGGAAAATGCCAAAAACAAAATTTATCACATTTTAGCTCCAAAAATTGGAAAATTACATATTCTAACGTGAACATGCAACTGGCAGTCCTGTAACCGTTTTTTCCGTTTACGCTCTCTCTCTCTCTCTCAGATTGACATTCTGCACCAAACTCATTTCTGATTCTGTGATTAGATTTAAGCCCTCATTCTCGATCTCGCATTCTATTCTGGGATCCAAAGCATTCTCTTCCCTCAACCCAAATCCCATCGTGCATTTTTACTACGCTGCTTAGATCTTGGATCGCATTCAATCCCGAAATGGCAACCATGGAGAGCTTGATTGGCCTCGTCAACCGCATCCAGCGAGCCTGCACCGTCTTAGGCGATTACGGCGGCGAGGGAATGTCGCTTTGGGAAGCTCTTCCTTCGGTCGCCGTCGTGGGAGGCCAGGTTTAATTTCCACCTCTTCACGTCCTTTTCTTCGTTTCGCGTTTGCTGCAGGGTCACCCATTTTTCTTTTGGTTTCAAAATGCTTGTTTTTTTTTTTTTTTTTATGTTGTTGGTGGATACCAGAGTTCCGGGAAATCGTCGGTGTTGGAAAGCGTGGTTGGAAGGGACTTCCTGCCTCGTGGATCCGGTAATTCTTCATTGCTGTGGTGCTGATCTTTCTTCTTATTCATTTTGGTTATTCCATTGTTTGTATTATTCTCTTTGATTTGTGACGTTGGATCTAGTTATTCGTGGTACCTTGGTCACCAAGGAATTTGAGCTCAGTGGAGTGGTGCTTTTGATATTTACTCTGTTTTATTTTGGTACTTTTTTTTCTTTTTGATGATAAGCTTCATTTACATTTTTGATATTTTTGATATATTTTTCAAGTGGCCAAGTGGAGCTTTTGAACAATTAATGCTGTGCTTATATTCATGCCTCTGGCGTCGAGATCCTTTCTATTTCAAGTCTTGTTGGTCACTGTCGTCACTTTATTCATTTTTGAGTATGCCGTTGAGATATTAGTCATTTTCAGTGTTAAGGCATATGGAATAGAAGAATATATAGTATGGTAATCTTCTCTTTGACTAACTTATAATGTTTTGGTGTTATTTATCGTTCTTTGATTATAAGGTATTGTTACACGGAGGCCATTAGTTTTGCAACTTCATAAGACGGAAAGGGGGCAGTCTGAATATGCAGAGTTTCTCCATGCACCAAAGAAAAGGTTTGCCGATTTTGGTACGTTGACTGTCTCTTGGATTGTACTTTTTGCCATTATGGGCTAATGTAATGAAAAACTGTTTCTTTTATCTTTCTATATCTGTGTTCCTGTTTTTGGCATACTTGAAACGATTATGTACCATGGTTAAACAGTAGCTTTAAAGAATTTATCTTGAGATGAGGAAGATAGGGGTTGAAGGTGATGTTGGGTGTTTTGAGGCTTCTCTTGACATGCTGATCTGAAATGTAAACCTATATGGAAAATCTATAATGCTGTTACTACAGCTGCCGCAGAAATCTTAAATTGATATATGTTTAGTTCCAACTACTTGGTTTGGCTGCAAGAATGAGATATATAAAAGTGGGAAACTATTTTATTCCACAAATTTGGGAAATGAAAGAAAAAAAATGGTTTATATCTATCGTTTTTGGTTTAATTTTTAAACATTTTTGTATCAAACAATGTTTATGCACTTGAAGAGAGAAACAGAAGGAATTTTTTGGGAAGCGTAAATAATTCCTACAAGATGTCTAGGAATAAACCAAATATGGGAATCTCATATTCCAGAGAATCCTATCAGATTCCTAATCATTTCCAAACGTGGATTTAGTCACATTCCTAGAAATTCAGATTCCCAAGCATCACATTCCTGAGAATGTGGATGCCGGGGGAATGTTAGATTCCCCAAACCAAACGCCACATTAGTATCTTCACTTAAATGATGTTCAGAAGTAGATTGATGGTACATTTCTCTAGTGTTTGACAAGGTTAAGCTGGAAGGGTAAGGAAAGGAGTATGGGGGCGGTACCAAAAGATATGATCACTAGGGATGTTATGGTGACCATTTCTCTCGAAGATTAATGAAACTAAATGGGAATATAGATTTTACAAAGGGTCACAATCAAACAAAAAAAGTAGCATTAAAATAAAAATAACTATAACAAAATTCTCACATAGTCAAATTTTCTTGTATAACCATAATAATATCCACTAAAAAAAAAAAACAAATAGTAGTATCAAAAATTTAATTTTAAGTTAATCAGAAATCTAAAAATAGTAGCGTGATAGTTTATCTTAACCATATCTTTCACAATTAGTCCTGGAATTTACCCATCCATCTGTTCCTTAGTAAGTACCATTCCTCCATCCAACAGACCTATTGAAATCCAAAGTCATCTTACTAAAAGTAGGGGTAAGTTTGTCCACTTACCCTGGGTTAAATCTTCCTTGATTGCTATTGGAAAAGCCGGGCAACTAATTGAAGCACTAAATTCAAAGCAGTCCTGTTTTTAATAACACAGACAATGAACTACTTATCAAACATCCAACAGACCTATTGAAATCCAAAGTCATCTTACTAAAAGCAGGGGTAAGTTTGTCCACTTACCCTGGGTTAAATCTTCCTTGATTGCTATTGGAAAAGCCGGGCAACTAATTGAAGCACTAAATTCAAAGCAGTCCTGTTTTTAATAACACAGACAATGAACTTTTGACAAATTAAAAATTCTTGAGGACTGAAAAAAAAATTCTACCAATATTGATAACAATCAAGCATATCCTACTTAATTCTATTCTTCTCATTTAGTTCTTCGTATCTGAATGATTAAATTTAAGTTGACATTGTTTTGGTGTTCGGTGATCTGTGTTTGGTAAAATTGTATGTGCTAAACTGAAGCATTACACAGGTTACACACACGAAAGCTCTGCATAATTTTATCTTGTTGGATTATGAGAACAATCTAGACACAATAAACTTGGTGCTCTATATGTATGTTATAAACATGCATTCTAATAATAGGATATGAGGGAGAAAATAGTTAACCACTGATCAGCAAGAACAAACCTTTACCAGAGCAACTCTAGAGAGAAAATAGTGGTAAAGGAGAGATTTTTTTAGGTGAACTACAAATTTAAGAGTTTTTTATTTTTTAGTTTTTATTTTTTATTTTTTATTTTATTTTTTA
The DNA here is from genome assembly GCF_901000735.1 of Corylus avellana. Taxonomy (NCBI): domain Eukaryota; kingdom Viridiplantae; phylum Streptophyta; class Magnoliopsida; order Fagales; family Betulaceae; genus Corylus; species Corylus avellana. The sequence goes on along the minus strand of NC_081544.1, from coordinate 17,894,494 downwards.
GTTTTTATTATTTTTTTTTGTTTTGTTTTGTTTTGTTTTTTTTTTTAAAGGTTTGGGGATTGAGAAAGCTTAGGGAGTATGCTATTAAAAAGTAAGTATGGGCATTTTTGTCAGTTTAAAGGGGAAAAAAAAAAACTTTCCTAGGGTGAGGTGAATGTGGCTTCCCACCTCTCTAGAAGGGAATCCAAATTCCCAACAACAATAAGAGGTTGGGAGGGAATCGAGATACCCATGGTCATCAGGATTCCCTTTACTTAAATGCAATTAAGCAAGGATTCCCAGAAATCCTAAAAGATTACCTCCAACCAAATGCCACATAAAAGTCTTGGATGAGCGCATTGGAGGCATATAGGTTATTTTTGTTATTAACTTATTATGCAGTCAAAGTTTCCTTTTAGAGTTCAGATTGTTGAATATATTAATGATTTTACAGAACACAATCACTTATATTTTAAAAAAAACTTTTTTGTCTCATTAACTTTCGGATTTGCTAACTATTGCATTTAAGGGCTAATATTGGTGTTGAATTTCGATAGAATAGTAGTGGAATGGGATATGTTAATGTGACCCTTCAAGTCCTTAAGTCATATAGTAGTTGTAGATATTAGCAAAACTGATTGACCCACTTATCAAAAAAAAAAAAAAAAAGATATTAGCAAAACTGATTGACCCAGATGCTCACATGAGGATATGGAGGCAGAAATCACATGTCTCTCGTGCAAGAAAACTCATTTTTCTATCATTTACTACAAAGGGGATGAATGTAGAGGTGCTAACAATCACAGCGCTTTCTACCATGTTTTGTGTATCCATTCATGCTATTGTTAGTCATCCAATGGACTCAAATACCTAATAATCATACACCATTAGGAGCTACAAAAAGCCTTGGTCAAAGCAGATGCTCTGGAGAAATAAATTGATGACGTTGGCTCAACAACTTTGAGTTGGTTGACATTTTAGTTGATTTATGATTTTATTTCATCTATTACTGTATTTTGTTTGGATGGGATAATTGTGTCTCTTGCTTAGTAAGTGAAATAGTTACTTTTTTAAGTGCACCAAATGCAAGAAAGGAAAGACGAGCTTATGTAAAATTAGTATAAATATTGTACTTTTTCTGTTAAGTACTATCTCATCCACATTATTTGGCTGTCAGTTATGTACTTGGCAATATTTCTTTAATTTTTAATTTTTAATTTTTTTCACAATAAGAAGTTTGACATTTATGAGGTTTATTCATTAATCATTTGCTTTGTCATGCTATCATGGGTTAGAAGATAAACTACACTTGTATACAACTTTCCTCCAAATAATGTGTCTTTTTGCTTATCCAGCTGCTGTGCGTAAGGAGATCCAAGATGAAACAGATCGTATTACTGGGAAGTCAAAACAAATCTCTAACATTCCAATTCATCTGAGCATATATTCCCCAAATGGTTTGTATTTATTTATTTTTTTAACAAAATGTTAACAAGTTATGAAAATGAATTATGTTGTCCTTTATATAAGCTTTCATTCATTCACTGACCACAGTAACTTGTTCTTGTTTGTGTTTGCATCCCCCTGATTTGCATTTTTGTTTTAAAGAAAAAGAAATATTGTCTGTTAAGAGTTTTCTACTGGAGAGTTAACTGCATAGGAAAAGACAAAACATGGTGTATCAACTGAGTAGTTTGATCATTATGATGAGAGATGTGGACCCTCACCTTTAATGGTTTGTGTTACTGTTTTTTCTGAGTAGGTTTTTGTTGTCCTTGACGTCCATCTTCAAACTTGTAAACTGCCTATTACCCTTGTTTGTTAATAAAAAAATTGAACAAAGTTACATTTCTTAAGTATGTTTCTATGTGATATTAATACTCTTACAAGGCACTGGTTGTCTGATTTTATTTGTTGCAGAAACTTTCTTTATTATTGAAGGAGTTACATTCTAATAACTGTTGAGTTTTGAACTTGTGTGCTTCTCTTTTGGAATTGAAAATTATTCTGTCCTAGGGAAATTCACTCAAAACTTTATTGAGATCACAACTAAGAGAATTATTATTTTCGATTAGATTGCATTTAACATCTATGGTGACCATCTTTAAGTTCTTTAGCATCTGCATTATCGTTTCAGTATTAAACTTTTTATGGCTTTACTTTGGTCAGCATTTGTAATATTGAACACTGTGTGATCACAATCTTTAAGAATAAGAGTTAAAGATCATGACTTTGAGTATGAAATCGACAATGAATCTGAGTTAACACAAGATACTTATGTAATGTTGAACCATAATTTATAAAAAATCTTAATATTAGGTAAATGGTGAAGTAGACATGAAGAATTACAAGGCATGTTGACAAGGACAGATGCCGGATTGTGGAGGTTTATAGTTAGAAAATAGTTCCGCTATGCAACTGCAGAAAAAATACCTATTGTGTGCCCACTGCTAAGTGCTTGAAGTTATATGGAAAATCCTAGCTGTAGCATGCACATTTATGAAGATTTCGGGTGACAGAAGCTGTATAAATTTTAAAAGTCATGGACCATATTTATCTTGCGTCTTGTCAAAATGAGATGAGAATTTTTCTTTAGTAAGTATTAAATAGAGGATAATAAGTAAAAGCAGAGAGGCTACAGGTATGATTTTGATCTAAGGGCCAGATTGTGGCTTGTATAAAAATTGGATATTGTATAATAAAGAATGAGTTCATCATCAAATTGTCATCATTATCTATTTCTGTGATTGTCCTAGGAAAGTAAAAAGACAAAGATATTGAAATGAAATTATGCTTTAAATAGTCAAGTCTCTTGCATTGGACCAGAGATCTGGGATCAAATTCTGTCTTCACCAGGGTTGGGGGTTCAAGGGAAGGGAGAGGGCTACCTCCCACTATGTATCCCATTGGCCTATTGAGCCTGCAATAGAGAGAGAAGAAAAATGACTGCAACTCGTGCCCACACTTAAAAATACTTTTTTCAATTAAAGGATTCCATTCTTTACTGGTTGTTTACTATACATTTTAGTAACACTAGGATTGGAAGAGAGTTATTTGTATGTTAGATAAGTTCACAGATATAGTTGACTAATAGAGATGGAATTAAACTGCCTTGCATTCTAGATTTGATATTGACAGAGTATCCTATACGAATTATCCCCTTAAGATTCATTGGCTTAGCAAACTTTATCCAGTGCAAAATTCTTCATTTTTTTGGAGTTGCATCTTTAGGGGAATGGAAGACATAAGTTGAATATTTCTATTAGTTGTACAATGCATATTGATTATAAGTTTTGTTTATCCCAATCTGCAACTGGGAGTGTGATGAACCAGAGGCCAAATTTTAAAGCTAGGCATCTTATGTAGATTCTTATTGGAATTCCTAGTCCTTCATATAGTATGAACAGTGAAGCCCATCCTTATCAGAAGCTTAAAGTGTTAACATCATAGACGTTATCTTTATTACACATTATCTTCTGTTTTTAAGATATACTCTTCTGTTAGTTTCTTGTAAATCTCTGTATTGGTTTGATTTTGTGATGATTAAGTGCATTGTTTTGTCTGGCAGTTGTAAACTTAACCCTCATAGATCTTCCGGGCTTGACAAAGGTTGCTGTAGGTAATTTCTACTTTACTTTTTGGTTTTCTAAGGTTACTGTAGGTAGTTTCTATTTTACTTTTTGGTTTTCTCTAAAGCAAGGAACCCCTACACATTTGGATATGCAATGAAACAATTGTCTTTTGCAGAGGGACAGTCAGAGACTATTGTTGAAGATATCGAAAACATGGTTCGTTCTTTTGTTGAGAAGGTGAGGATGCTTTATATTCTTTATGAAAAACATAAATTTTCTAAAGAAACAAGGCAATGCTTTGGGATGGGGCATCTACAAAATAAAAGGGATAAACAGGATTTCTTTTTTTATTTTTTATTTTTTATGATGGGGAACCTTGACAAGGCAGGGTCCTTCGGATCCACTCCTGTAGAGTAAACCTTGGACCCGTCCATCGCATCCTCGGAAGTTTCCTTACACAGATTAGGGTAAATCGCTGACTTTTACGCTAGGGAGTGTGGCCCCAATGGGGAGTTTGCACCTAGCAAGTCTCAAACTTGGGATCTATGGGGTGATACTCCCTAAGACCACAAGCCTCAACAGGATAAACAAGATTTCAATCAAGACCAACTTAGTAAATCAAGAAAAGAAGATTCAGCTCCATGCTCAATCATCTCCTTGAAAGAGTTAAGATATAAAGAAATCAAATGTTGTCTTGAGATAGGTCATATCATAAAACAAATTATATTTACTTGACTCCTTAAAATGCACCAAAGAAAGCAAAAGGAGCCACCCTTTACACAAACTTGTTACTTCAGATGAATGCCATAACCCACCTCCTACAATAAGTACCACCAATTTATCCCTACAACTCCAAGAGAATTAGTATCCACTGATAACGATTCACTTGTCGATGAAGCAGACTGACCAACTTCTACCTTGCACAATTATAATTTGGTTAGAATTATGAATTCCAACTAATGAAATGATTCAGTTTATCTCACTTGGATGTCGACATAAGTAGTAATTCCTTAGGAGGTGAGAAGCAACAGATTCCACTTATCTTGATATGTTTAATCTCTATTGCCTAAAATCCCACGGAATGGGACAAAAGTTCAGTATATTCTTATTCTTCATTTAGATATGTTATTCACCACCTTCTCAAAATCGCAACTAAGATTAGTTTTTAGAGGACACAGCTGCAATGTGAAACAAGTCCATTTAAAAAAAAAAACTCTTGAGCACTCTTATGCTAAACTTTTATTGACAAACTCAACAACCTTCCATAATTTCACTCTAACACCCACCCCTTTAATAGGTCATCAAATTTTTAATAATATCTATAATCACTTTTAACTTATTTGAACCATCGTTTCCCCATAAAACAACTATATGTCAGCTTTACAAATTTACTTTGTGAATTGTCTTTCTCCTTGGTAAATTATTTTATCAGTTTAAGTATATGGATTATTTCATGACCCATAAATGTGTTAGCCCACAAATTGATCCTGACTATCAGTTCGTACTTTCATTTAGCAAAGATCCTAGTACATGCCTTATTTAGACAAATTTTGAACTTATTGGTGACTGAAAAGGGGATCTAAAAGAGAGATGTAACCATAATGTTGATGTCTTGGGAGAGATCACATTATGTTAGAATGCTGTGAGAAATGACTCTGCAAGTCAAAAGGTAGAAAAGAAATAGCTTTTTGTAAGATTTTGATGCCATATTATGATTTAAGGTTGTTAGCTTCTTTACAAATGGGTGAAAGGAAGTCCTTGGGTTTCTTTATCAATTTATGGGGGCCCCAACAGGACCCCATTCTTCATGCTCTTTCAATTCTGAAAATAAGATGCTTGGTAGATTTATTGTTTCAGTAGAGATCTATTGAATGAAGGGTTTGGAAGAGATTGCAGGGTATCTCTACTTGTTTATAATCTTGATGGAGGTCCTATTCTTCATACTACTTATTTAAGGGTAGCTCCTGAAGCCACCACCAAGCTCTGCTTAACAGTCAGCAATTTTCAAAACCAATCTCCAAGTAGATCCTTGTGGGCCCAACAGTCTCACTCCACCCATTGCTCTGACCTATCTCTCTCTGTTTCAAAGTAGAAAAGCCTTACACCCTTCTAAGAGAGTGTCCAGCTTTTATTCCTCTTCGGTATATGAGTGTTTGGTTGAAAGCCTTCAATTATGTCTATTCATTTATTAACATATATATAGTGAGATGGGATTTTTCTGAATGATGTGTATAAATATGCAGTTTGAGAAAGATGATGTATGGTTTTGAGTTTGCAGTGATGACCTTAAGTTAACTCCTTAAATCTTTTAATTTGCCTTTCTGTCAAAATTATTGTGGCATGCTGGAGCTGGCTTGGCATCTGAAAGGAAAGGGTGGGGGTTCAGTTCTTACTACATACCAGAAAAAAGAGGAATTTATGCTTCAATTTTATTTTCTTAGTTACCTACCAATCAAAATTTTATTTTCTTAGTCAGTGGTGTATTTCTTGTTTGTGGCTATTACTCTTCGTTACAAGCTTGCATTAGCGATATATTTACTACCTAGCATATTTCTAGAATTGTAAGGGTTTAGAATCTAGGAAATTGTTGGCACAATAATTATTTCTTTGTGTTCAAGTTTCTACATATGCTTAGTTCATCTAACAGACTTTCTAATTTTGTAGCCGAACTGCATTATATTGGCCATTTCTCCTGCTAATCAAGATATTGCCACTTCGGATGCTATAAAACTTGCAAGAGAAGTCGATCCCACAGGTACATAATGTAGGTTACATAAATTTAAGGCTAGAGTTCTTTGCATTTAGCATCAGCTTGTTTGTTTTGTGAGCAAAAGGTTTATTTTCTGCTACATTTTGTATTTTCAGGTGAAAGAACATTTGGTGTACTTACAAAACTTGATCTGATGGATAAAGGAACAAATGCTTTAGATGTATGAATTCAGTAATACTCACTGCTTAAATTAATCTTACTGCACATATTAAATTTATGAGTGCAATAACTTAACATTCATCCATGGTTATTTTCTGCCTCTAACCTTCTGTTTGATTTTTTTTTTCCCATTTATGGAGCACTACTGAATTTTAGTCTCTTGAGGATCACATTAAGTCTGGTTGTATGCACAACATTAAAATATGATAGTTGCTCTATACACATGTTTAAGGTTCTTGAAGGAAGGGCATATAGGCTGCAACATCCCTGGGTCGGAATTGTGAACCGTTCACAAGCTGATATCAACAAAAATGTTGACATGATCGCTGCTCGTAGAAAGGAGCGTGAATATTTTGAAACAAGCCCTGAGTATGGACACTTGTCAAGCAAAATGGGTTCAGAGTATCTTGCCAAACTTTTATCTAAGGTCTTATTCATCCATGTTGTGTTCAAGTTATTTTCTTCAATATATGGCTTACGTTACAAATTTATTGAATTATCTTACCTCTCTAATATTGAATAACCTTCATTTTTTCCCTCTTCTTTCTTCATCTTTTTATCTTGTCAGCATCTAGAGACTGTTATCAGGCAGCGGATACCAAGTATCATTGCTTTAATAAATAAAACCATTGATGAGCTTAACGCAGAGTTGGATCGTATTGGAAGGCCTATTGCAGTAGACTCAGGGGTAAAAATTGGACCTTATATCAGTTTTCTTATATAGAAATCAGAATTTTTTATTGTCCTGACTCATAATCTGTTAACAGGCCCAGCTGTACACTATTTTAGAATTGTGCCGTGCATTTGACCGTATATTTAAAGAACACCTGGATGGAGGGTAATTACATGATTATTATTTTCATAATTTATTATGAATTTCAAATTAATTTTTCTTTTTTAGGTTCTGGTTGAAATTGTTGCTTGATTTAATTCCTCAAGACTACAAGATTACGAACTTGATACTTATTGAAAAAGTTGTACTTGATTCATTGTTTTAGTTTCTGAACCGAATTTCCTAGTAGTGGAGAAAAATGATGTTCTTTGAAAAAGGTTACATTAATATTAAATGTGTTCAACATTTTAAGGCAGAAACACCTATATGTCCCCACTATTTAGCAAGAATAGTTTATTGGATTGGATAACTTCTCACTTTTAAAGCTCTTTGCTCTTTGCGGGTCCTGATGTAGGTTTAAATCCTTTGCAGTCAGCCTTTACTTTAGTGCTAGAATTGTGTTTCATAAAGAACCAGTTCTTGTTATACTTTGCTCTTGTTTGAGGGGAAAAATCAAAGCCCCTCAGAGTACATTGTAATGCTTGTAATTGCAAGAGAAACAATTAATTGTTCAAATCACACAAAGACCATTTGTCTCCTAATTGTAGGAACTAAACTAATCTTAGGATGTTATTAAGCCTCTCCATAATGGCACCCAGGCCAGTATAAGAAATCTCAACTGAAGTGACCACCTGTTATGTGTATATGAAGGGAATACTGCCTTTCTTTACCCAATATGCATGGTTAACTTCAGCTGCCTTTTAGAAGGAGGAGCATTCAAGAATTGAGAAGTTAACTTCTGACCAAGAGGATATAGATACATCCAATAGTATGTAGAAAATAGGAAGAAAAATAAAAAGGAAAAAAAAAAAAAAACAGCTAGGGGATTGAACCCTTCTCAAATTTTTCTACTTTTCAGTCACAATCATTCCGCTTTTGTCAGCCATCCCTTATGTTTATGCTTACTACTTTTACTAGTCAACAAGCTTAGGCTTGATTCTTTGGTTATGTTTTTTCTTTAGCTTACCATTTATTTGTAATCTGTGGAATAGGATACAAAGGTCCACATTCCGAATGGAAAAAAGGTTTTATGCATGACAAATCTCTAAACCTTAACATCGGAACACAGCTATTACTGAACTTGTAATTTTGCTAAATTGGATGCACATATACAAACACATATGCCTGTCATATAGCTTGTATTCATATTTATATATATGGTGGAGAACTGATATAGAGTAGTAGTAGGTTTAGTACAAGAGAGGAGGCATAAGATAGTAGTCCATTGCATTTTCTATTTCACTTTTTATAATTTTAATAAAGGCCATGTCTTTTATATCTGTCCAACTCAATTTTAGACAGGTGGGAACGGATGTGTTGACCAATATCAATGACAGAAAACTGTTTATCCAATTCTGGCAGTCCTTTCATGAAGAACATTTGTCAAAGAAACAGAAATTATGTTTTTAATAGAAATTAGTTTGTTCAATAATATAGTTCATAAGAAAAGTCTCATCTTGTAGTATCACCTGGTTTGAACATTGTGACAGACTGGATGTCTATTGAGTTCAATTAGATACACAACTTATCATAGTGCAATTTTGATTTCTGCCCAGAAAGTTCTGTTTAGTTGAATTAATTTTTTTTTTTGGGTAGATATTTATAATCAAGTTAAAATTTGATTTTTTTTCCTTTTTTGGGTCTCCTTTTGGGGTGAATATTTATAGTTAAGTAATTACTTGCTACTTCAGGAGGCCTGGTGGAGATCGGATTTATGGAGTTTTTGACCATCAACTACCAGCTGCTCTAAAGAAGCTCCCCTTTGACCGTCATCTTTCTTTGAAAAATGTCCAGAAAATTGTTTCTGAGGCTGATGGTTATCAGCCCCATTTGATTGCTCCGGAACAAGGATACAGAAGACTCATTGACGGATCCATTAGCTACTTCAAAGGCCCAGCTGAAGCCTCCGTGGATGCTGTAATTTTCTTTATTTTGTCATATTCTAACTGAGGATTTTAGGTTTTTTTCCCTTCTAATTCTGCTAAAGTTGTTTTTTTTTTTTTTTTTGCCTGCCCTGCTGTTTACTGTTTAGACATGTAAAATATGATAAGTTAGATTCTCTGAATGTTCTTTTAATTTTTGAATATGGATTGCCATGTTCTAACTGATGATTTTATGTTTTTTGCACTTACGTTTTGCATAAGGTATAGTTTTCCTAGTTTTATAATAGGTAGTATTGACCATATTATGATATGCATTTAATGTATGTTATTATTTTTTTTCTAGCCCTTGTTGTTTGAATTTTCTTTTAATGTGTGAATAGCAAAATAGCAAATGTGATGGGTGTGCTAATGAACAAATGGTTGTAATTGAAGAGAGAGAGAGAGAGAGAGAGAGAGAGAGAGAGGAGGAAGGGGAGGAGGAAACGTTCTACACATGCTTTATGCTTGAATGACAGACTTCTAACCTCGGTTTATGAATCCCTTTCTATAATTTATAGAATCTTTGCATGCTTATTTTCTTTTTCTTTTCTTTTTTAAAATTTATTTTTATCATTTAGCTTTGTCGTTGGTGCTTGTTTCTTACGAAGAGGAAATGGTCAAATGAATCATGTGGAGAATAAGAGTTTTAAATTTATTTGTTCCTTCATGCATAAGGAACTCTACATGGAGCGAGTGTGTATGAAAAAAATTATTTTTCAAATATGCACTCAACCTACTCTCAATCTGTTAAATTTTTCTTTTCCAAATTTGGATTACATCAATTTCAAGATATATGTTAAGCAGGGGCTTCGCTACTCTTAGAGCCTTGGTTGGGGAGAAAGCTAATATTAGGACCTTTCTCAACATTTTTTCATACGTGAAAGGATTCAGGTGCTTGTTGGAATATTTTATTTAGTGAATGATGTGTGGATAATACAATTAGAAACCTGGAAGGGAAAAAGAACAACAATATTGAATTGGGACTTGGATTCTTTTCTTGAAATCCTAGAACTTTGAGAACTAGAAAATTAATTCATCACTCATTATTTGGGATTTTTAGTTACTTTTTTGAGAGACTATGATCCATTATTGGGATGGTAAAGAGATCATTGAGGTGGTGGATTTGAGTGAAATGGTATTGGTACACCACAGTTTCGTAAGCAAGAGTTGTATTTCCTACCAGTCATTTTTTGTTTTGTTCGAAGTAATGCTCTTCACTGAGGCAAAATTCTTAGTTTACATAAAATCCCATAATTGATTTTTTTTTTTTTTTGATTCTCTTCCTCAGGTGCACTTTGTCTTGAAAGAACTAGTGAGGAAGTCGATAGCTGAAACGGAGGTAAGATATTTTTAGTTAGTAATTTTTGCTAGGTCCAGTAAGATTTATTTAACTGTGTTTATTTTAATTTCTCTATGATTTGGTTTTCCAGCTACATCTTTTCTGCTTTTGTTTCTGTATCAAACCGTTGTCATATTTCTGTCACAGACTATGGTTGATTTCTTTATAAATATTTCTACGTCTTTTCCCATCATGAAAAGTCAAATAGTGTGAATTTACTTTTTGTGAAAGCAACTTCTATAATTGCACCCATCTCTTGATGTCAAGTCAGTCTACCTACCAAAATTTGAGACTGAGGAACATGACATGGTAGTAAAAAAAAGAGTCTCATGGTAGTAAATAGAGTTCTAATCTTCAGAGCAAAATAAAGTGTTTGATTTCAGAGAATATCTAAGATGGTCAATTTACTCAGTTCCAAAAAAAATCACAGGAATAGAGTAAGATAATATCCAAGGGATGTTTTAGCAAATGCAGCTATTTCACAGGTTTAGAATTATTAATGCAACATAGGAGCCAATTAAGAAGATATACAAGATAAAATGTAGCATAACAAAATTTTTGTATTCTATACCATTGTTGATATCTTTGATAGTAATGTCTCCAATGACACCTTGCCCTGACATAAATTCATGTTTGACCAAGACACTTCATACATATTGAAGCGTCCTTGAAACATAGATGTTACTATCTTGAGCTTCGGATGGATATGATGAGAATAGACTCTTGTTTGTCATTCCAGGAAAGTGATAGCCATTTAGAATATGGCTCCACTAGTTTTTGTTTCTATTGTAGAAGTTCAGCCGATGGATAAAAGTGAGAAGCAAATAACAAAAGCACTTTATAGTCTTAGTTATGATATGATCCTGCTCCCGTTCAATGTAATAAACGGTGATTTTTGTGGTCTGGAGTTGTAATATTCTTAGGAACTTTTTCTTCAACTCAGCATTTGTTACAATATGTACTGCTTGCAGCTGTCACGCAAATTATTATTTCAAATATTCATTGGGAATTTACCTTTTTAGTAGTGACTTGTCCAGTGTCTCAATGTTTTTAATAACAATATCCACTTACTTCACAAGACATGATGTCATTGAATACAATGGGATACATGATTTTGTAATCGGGGGGAGATTTGGGGGGGTTCTTAGAGCTATTTGTTTATACATGGTCTCTTTCTTTGGCATCATGAGTCCCACCTGAGGCAAAATGCAGAGTAAAGAATAAACAAGGACTCGTGTCTTTGAAGATGAAAGAGAATACACACAATCAATATGTTCTTGAATGGGTATTCATGAACCCCTTCCTGATTTCTGTTTCTTTTTAACGAGTGTAATCCTGGCCTTTGAAAAAGAACTGGAATGGTTTTTGTCCTTTTAATACCATTTTAAGGTATATGCATGTCTTTGTCTTTAACTAGCCTCAAAAGATTGGAATGCTTAACATTTGGACAGAATTTATTATACTTGATGCAATTCTACGATATGGCAAGTGCAGGAATTAAAACGATTCCCAACGCTTTCATCTGACATAGCAGCTGCTGCAACAGAAGCATTGGAAAGATTCCGTGATGAAAGTCGGAAAACAATTCTGCGGCTGGTGGATATGGAATCTAGCTACCTGACAGTGGAATTTTTCCATAAGCTTCATCTTGAACCAGAGAAAAATTCAAACCCATCAGGCCCAAATGCAGACCGTTACTCTGATAATCATTTCAGGAGGATTGGTATGCTATTTATCTCTATGTAAAGTTCCTCATTAAAGCAATTGGCTTCAAAGGATGCAAGCTGTAAGTGCTGACAGATTCTCTATAATTTGAATATAGGTTCAAACGTCAACGCTTACATTAATATGGTTTGTGAGACACTGAAGAATTCTATTCCCAAGGCTGTGGTGTACTGCCAAGTTCGAGAGGCCAAGAGATCACTGCTCAACCACTTCTACACTCAAGTTGGGAGGAGGGAGGTAAAGTTTTCAAATCCATTGTTTACTTTATACTTGAATCCTCCATCTCTCTCCTTAAACTTCATTGAATGATTTTTTGTGAGGATACCTAGATGAATAATAAATAACTAAATGGGAAAGTTGTACATGAACAGTATGAAGGATTGCATGGTCAGGTTTCCTTTCCCTAGAGTTCCAAAGGAAGTGAAAATAGGCATGGATGAAGTTATCAAAAGTGATTAACAATATTGTTGTGTGGTGTATGTGCAGAAGGAGCGGCTTGGTGCGATGTTGGATGAGGACCCAGCGCTTATGGAAAGAAGAACAACCATAGCTAAGAGGCTTGAACTGTACAAGTCAGCCAGAGATGAGATTGACTCTGTAGCATGGAAATAATGGAGGGCCAATTGCATAAGAATCAAATCTGGCAGACCGTTTTTTTTTTTTTTTTTTTTTCAACCACCAGAAGGTAGACCACTCTGTCAACAAACTAATTCCATATTCTTTTTGTTCTCAGAAAATAATAATAGCCTATATTGGTTGCGAGTGCTTGATTTGTGTAATAGATTTGTAGTAAATCAGTAATGTTTTTATAATTTCGGATTTGTGAATGAATGAGATGGTTTTGGTGATTGAATGAATTGATGAAATTGGATTTGAGAATGGAAATGGAGATTCGGAATTGACTAAACTGGTTATTTAGAGGATAACCAGACCTTTGATTACAAACTAATTTCTTTTAACAAATCAGATAATATTTTTCTGGATATCCGAGTACAAAGTCCTTTTATACTAAAAAGAACTACAGAAAAATTATATCCAATTGTAACCATTTGAACTAGCCTGTTTATTACAAAAGAGCTTTAGCCTAATAATCCAATTGATTATCTAGACCTTCGTTCTAGCTCGACGACCTATCCACTATTATTAGACTGATTGCAATTTGCAGCAAGGTTTTTACTGCCGCGGATTTTGAGCATGTACTTGGCTTGGTTGGTTCTCATTCTTCTTAATTAGTATGCCATCTTACTCATTATATAATTTTATTTATGGTTTGCATTATATGACTAATTTACATGATAGCCATTCTCGACAAATGGGTGCTCTGCTCAAAATTCACATTAAAAAAAAAGAAAAAAGAGAGAGATATTGTGCCCAACTAACGTGGGACTAAGCAATAGTGGGTTTCGATTCATTTGAACCAGATAATATCCGGTTAGTTATATTGAAGGGGTATTTTTGTACACTTAAAAAGTGAAAAGATAAAAATACCCCTCCAATATAACTAATTGGAGAGGATTCTGCTCTGATTTGGTAGAGGTATAATAACATCAAATGTGACTGTATTTAAGAAGCCTGTTAAGTCATTCGAGAGTTGGATGGAATGATGAAACGAAAACGGTTGAGGCATTGAAAGAGATGTGGAATAGAGGGTGGAGTATGGAGGATATGGAAGGTTTAAAAAATGGACATTATTCTAAGCTTCTAGGAGAAGCCTGAAAGTGTATCTCTAGGACACAGTAAATGTAATGGTTTCTTTTTTTGTACCATTGTATGGTAACATTAAGACTACTGCGGTATGATTGTGATTTTATTGTGAATGCTTATTTAGACTTTGATGTTTGTCCTCAACTATGTTGATTTACTGCTGTGAGTTTAATGTCATGTTCACATTGTGCCTATATTTGTTTATATTCCCCTAGCTAGTGGCTTGTCATGGATGTTGTTTAATTCAGTTTGGAAATCACCCAATAGGTGGAAAACTATTTTGAAAACAATTGTCCAAACGACTTAATCACTATTTAATGTTTTCGAAAACTATTTGCCAAACACTTTTTTAACGAAAAAACAACAGTGAAAGGTTTTCTGTTATTGTGTTCGAAAACACTTCTTAAAAATGAGAACAAAAACTGATTTGCCAAACGAGACTCCCTTTTGACACCTCATAGCATTTCCTTGGTGGTTTAACAAGGGAGATGCGACTATGAGAAGAACGCTAGGACCTTTGGAGTTTTTAAGTTGTATGTGTAACTTTGGTTGTTTACATGTTTATGCATATTGTATGATACCCTTTAGGAGTGTTGTAATCTCTAGGAAGGAGTCTTGGGTAAGAGATAAATTAGGTTCTGGTATCATAAAATGGGGAAGAAAAACACATTTTGGGGCATAACGATTGAATAGTCCCCGAGGAATAATAAATTGTTCTGGGTAGAATGTGCTTGATCATTAGGTTTTTAAGTGTATGATTAGGATTTTTGAATAGTGTTTTGACTAATATTAGAGTATGACTTGCAAAGATAACAAATTTGACATTTTGGTAAGTCCGTGGTTGGATTTGAGCATTCAAGGTAAGTACTTGCCCATGGAAGGGTAAAAAGTCTTGTCCTTAAACATGGATAATTTATTTATAAATTGTTCATTTTGATACTCATGCCTTTCATAAAATTATATTGTGAGCCTAACATGTTATAACATTGATATACTACTGCTTTGTTATTTATTGCTTACAATGAACTATTTCATTTTAATACTCACGACTTTCATAAAATTACGTTGAGACCTAACATTTTATGACATTGATTTTCTACTGCATTGTTATTTATTGCTTACCACGAACTAAATTATGTTTTCCAATTGGTTATTTATAAATTGTTGTGTGTCGTACCACCATAGAAAAAAATTTAAAAAAAAAAAAAAAAAAAAGGTGCATAATCTGGGGTACATACACACTATTATATAGGCTTGACCTTATGGCCTAGATTTAGTAGATTTAGGATGCCATATCCATTGGCCAGAGTGACAACTGCGACCATCAACGGATGCGGATCACAACTTGTGGCATTACTAGTGGTGTGGATCACCCCGGGTTTGAATCATTAAGGATGACTTGCTATGTACCTCACTAAAGAACCAGTATTGTACCAGAGGTCTTATAGGACGTGCAAATCTCACCATAAGAGGGTTAAGTGGTAGGCCTTGTGAGAACGGTTATGGACTGTGAATGGTTTACAAATATTATGTTGCACACTTCATCAACATTATTTTATGCATTAAAGCTACAATATGTTGTTTATGAGATTATGACTCAAACCCCTTTACAAGTGTACTATTTTTCTCTAATGGTGTAATAATGCAAATAACAATCACTGGCATGATGTATTCAAATATCATACTATTATTACTATTTCTAACATGCCCAATCTTACCATTTCCTTTCAATTAAGCCAAGCTCACTACATGCGCTAGGTTCCGTTAACGATCTACTTACTGAATTGTTAATCTAAGCTGAAAGGCTAAGTACTTCCGTGTCAATTATTATAATCAATTCAAACTAGAGCCTCCAAGAACAATACAATCATAAGTATACAATACCATCTCAAGTACAACTATACACTAATGATATGCATAAATCTGCTTCTACAAGCCTTCGCTCAGCATCCCAAGCCTTGCGAACGACCCTAATCTACTCTCCTACAATAACCTTGCTAAACTATAAAACAAAGATGTTTTGTAGGAGGAAAAGTAACGCATTTTATTATGATATTTGTCATTACGGGTAGTACCTCTAATTAATTAATTTTATGGATGCTACAAAAATTTTAGTAATTTTAGAATCATCGTTGAGGAAGTTATTAATGTCGACCAATCTGCTTGCTTAGATTATTATTATCATCGAGAATATTGGTAGATGGCCTCAAGCTTTGGAAGAACTGACTTAAGCCAACTCAATGGTTATTTTAGATATGTATAGATATTGCGTGTGGCATAATACATGTATTTTGATGGTAATGTATTAGCAATATGTTTATTTGATGTAATGACTTGTATTTCTGTAATAGAAGCTCTGGTATGTTTTGTACTTGAGTTTGTGGAGTCAAAAAGAAAAGAAAATTTTATTACATGATTATTTCTGCTGCGAGAATTTTAGTAAGCAATATTGTTGCATGGGAATTCCAGATAATTTTTACTTATAACTTGTATTTTAAGTCAGGTTGTTACATCTCTCTCTCTCTCTCTCTCTTGGTTTGAAAGAATGGGTAAGGGGGCTGCAACTAAAGAGGGATGGGGAGGGGTGTGTTTCACACATCCAACCTATACCCTCACCCTCAACCATACTTTTCCTTTTTTTCACCATTCCCCATTAATTGAAATCCACCAACCCTTTTAGATTCTAACTAAGAGCATCCTCAATGAGTTCTCTAAAATTTAGCTAAAATCAGCTCTTTAAAGTTCAGCTAAAAAATCTACTTTTGTTAGTTTAACTAGCTACTTTTTATAAGCACCAAACATCAAGCTCTCCAAATATTTCTTTACTTTAGCTAAATATATATTTTTTTAATTGATTGTTAGTTGGCTGAAACGGATCCGACTTGCATACTGTGATTAAAATAAGAGGACAACTGCTGTTCAAAATTTTAACAGATAGGATTTAATATTAGAGAAACGATGTCATGGCACACATAACACGCGAAACAATACAAACAACGTTTGTTTTTGAAAAATCAAAACAAAGACGAAGAGTTGTTGAGGCTTAGCATTTACTATGCACATAGAGCCCCATTGATTTATAAAGATTACCCTTGCTACAAAACATAGCGAGGGTAACATGGATGAGCATCCACTAATGCAAATTTTATGGCTGAAAATGTCAATAAGAACAAATTGGTAAATGTCATGAATTCTTAAAGTAAAAGCAAAGAGGAGGACCATCCATAAGAACCAGATAATCAATTATAAGAAGGTGAAATTGACTAAAAATTATGGTCCTCTGTTCGTACATTATGGAACAGGGGAGAACAGTGGGTTTTCTAACTCCTTTATCGTGGGTGATTCCGTGGTTGAAATCAATTTTTATGTTCCACTACTCTTCACCCCTAATCAAATTTTTATGTCCCATTTTTATCGACTATTTTGATGAACCACTAATACATCCTCACAAATATTTTCATAGGAGATTTCAAATGAGTCGTCCTCTTTTTCACCATATTCAATATGCAATTGAAGCTAACGATACTTATTCTGTCCAACGAAGAGATGGTTTCCAAAGGCTCGTTTTTTCTTCCCTTCAGAAGATCATGGCCACGGTGAGGATGCTTGCATATGGTGTTACAATTATTCGCTTTAACTAACCCAACAATAAAGGCATAGCTAAATTGCTAGCGGAAGTGAAAATCGTGGATTTCCAAGCATGTTGGGGAGCATTGACTGCATGCACTGGAAATGGAAGAACTGTTCGGCTCCGTGGCAAGGTATGTATTGTGGTTATATCTGCGAACCAAATATTATTTTGGAAGTAGTGACTTCATACGATCTTTGGATATGTGATGGAAACCCACAATAATGAATAGAAATATGCTAGAAATAATACCTCATTTAGGGTAAGAGAGACCACAATACTTCGATTAGGGTTGAAGATAAACCACAAACAAGTTTTTGCTTAAATATTTTCTCAAGCCCCTTTTGTTTGGTAATGGCCTATTTCTAGGAATAGGTATTCCCATGGGAATAACTAATCCCTTACATAGAGGAATAGTTATTCCTCTAAAAAAATGAGAGGAATAGCCATTTCTTAAGGAATATAATACATTTTCTAAAAATACCCATGTTATTTTTTATTTTATTTTAAACTTCAAAAAACAAAAAACAAACAATAAAATGGGTGTGGTCACACCACCCCCGTTGCATTTTGGGGTGGTCGCGGCCACCCTTGTTGCTTATCGGGGTGGCTGCAGCCACCCCCGACTGCTTCTGTGGGTGGCCGACCACCCACTTTATTTTTTTGGTTTTTTTTTTTTTTTTTTAAAAATATGAGTTGAAAAAAAAAAAAGTAAATAATATGAGGATTTTAGTAATTTTGATTCAATTCCAGTTTTTGCATGTATTGTTACCAAACTAAAGAATAAGAATAGCTATTTCATTCCACTCTCCTCGATTTCCAATAATAACTATTTTCTTTCCTAGTGGAATACGCATTCCGTGAACCGAACGAGCCCTTAACTTTCATCAGTTACATTGGATCCATATTTATTCTATTGAGACATGAAAGAAAGAATTAGACTTAGACTATAATATGAAGACTACGTAATATGAATTAAACTATAACTACACTATGGCTAGGCTAACGGCTTCTTAAATAATAAGGCTTAGACTTAAAATAGGACATGACTTCCACTAGTTCACCCAAATAGAAGTAGGACTTTGAACTTCTTCTATTGCTACGTTGATGTTGATATCTATCATTCCTCTCCCCTTAAAAATAACCATGTCCGCAAGGTTGATCCTATAGAGAGATTAATGGTTTCTCATTGTCGCCTAACTTCTCCTTATTGGCATCATGGTCTTCAAATCCTGATTCTGGTATGTATGCTTCAATAAAAAAAAAAATGCCTAAGGGACTTGACATCTATGGCCCAGAGTAAATTTTTTATTACAATTAAAACAAAGACCCTTTTTTGCCTCATCCCAAGAAAGTCTCTTGGCTAGACGTGATGGTGTTACCCGTTAATTAGTAGGCATAGTAGAGTTGTGCGGTGTTTCCTCTTGCTTGGAAAAATTGGATTGTCGTGGATTTTCGGTTGATTAATTTCTTTTTTATTTGTTGACCGTCTCATCTCTTATACATGCTAATTCCATTGCATCACAAAGAGTGCGCAGTTTGAACATCGGCACTCATGCACTATTCTCTTCCTTCACTCTTCCAAGAAAGGTTCCCACAAGTGCCTTTTGAGGCCATCCACTTACATGGTTTGCAACTCATTTGAACGCACATTGATATTCCCTCATCGTCCCATGTTGTTGAATTCTTGGCAGTGCTTCGTCATAATCCTCTACTTCAATAGGCTTGAAACGGACTATTAGCTCCTTAAATACTTCCCCAGTGATTGTAAGGTTCTCCTCCCTATACACCTTCTTCATCCATTGCCACCATTAGTTGGCTTCCTCTTCTAAGTGAAAGGCAGTCAATGTCACCTTTTGATCATTAAGTATTTGTTGGTACTTACTGCACTACCCGATCCAACCAAATCGTGGGATCATCCCCCGCACATTGATGAAAATTCAACTTGGTTGCGCGTGGCATATTCAGATGGTTCTCTACACCCGTCACCTTGGGCCCACTCGAGTTAACGAATTTCTCCTTTGGCGAATGAGATGTTGACCTCTAATCATTGTTGTCCTTCTGTGTCGAGGATTAAGTTTGGAAAATTAATCCCCTAAGCTCATGGAACGACTCCTCCATCTTTGACTCTGTAGGCACCTTTTGCATTGCTTCTTTCAGCTTAAGAACTTCGGCTTCTAGTTTCTCAATATGATCTTTGTTGGTAGACATAGCTTTGATACCACATTGATGGAAACCCACAACAATGAATATAAATATGCTAGAAATAATAGCTCATTTCGGGTAGGAGAGAGCAAAATACTTCGATTAGGCCTGAAGATAATCAACAAAGAAGCTTTTGCTTAAATATTTTCTTAATGTTTACATCGGTTATATTGGAACCTTATTTATACTATTAAGACATGAAAGAAAGAATCAGACTTAGACTATAATAGGAAGACTACGTAATAGGAATTAAACTATAACTACACTACGTATAGGCTAAAGGCTAAAGAAGATAAATAATAAGACTTAGACTTCAAATAGGACTTGACTTCCACTAGTGCACCCAAATAGAAGTAGGACTTTAGACTTCTTCTATTGCTACGTTAACGTGGATCTCTATCAATATGTCATACTTTTTTTTGGGTTAACCGGGTTTTATAATGATATAAACATGCTAGAAAGATCATTTATATTTTCTAACCTCGCTCAAGGGTGTACTCCTCTTGTCACTTATGCTGTGAATAGTCATGACTATAATATGGGATACTACCTTGTTGATGGCATATATCTGCAGTGAGAAACATTTGTGACAACGATTTCATTTCCACAAAGGAATGAGAGAATAATTTGCTAAAGCCAAAGAGTCAGGAATGAAGGATGTGAAGCGTGCCTTAAGAGTACTTCAAGCATGATTTACAATTGTGCGTGGAACTGAACGATTTTTCCATCTTGAAACACTCAAAGACATTATGATGGCATGCGTAATTCTACATAACATGATTGTTGAAGATGAGGGGGCTAATAATGGAGCAGAAGACCTTGAATATGAACAAGTCAATGAACCACTTGAACCAGTGACACTCGAGGATACAAATGACTTTAATGAGTTCATTGAATGCCATTATTATATTAGAGATAGGAAAACTCAACTATAGTTGGACCTCTTCGAGCACTTATGGCAATTGCATAGTGAGACATAAGAACTATAGATGAAATTTATTCAATCCAACTAAATCTTCTTTTCTTTTTCTTTTTAATTATTGGGTGTAAGCATGTGTGGCATGTGTTGTCAACGTTCACTTGCTTATTGATTAATGTCACTTGATCATTTTCTTTTTAATTCATACTTGTTGATAAAAATCTTTAGAGCTATATACTTGCTTCCTGTACATCAACGTTCATTTCAGGACTAAAGAGAAAAAAAATGACTTCCAAGTTCACATTTAGTATTAGATTAACGTTACATTTCACATCCAGACTCATTTATTTTAACAATACAAAAAAGAAGACGCAACATGAATCCTTCATTTGTTACTAAATTTCAATTTCTCTTTATTAACATGACAAAACAATAGAATTTTAAGCCATTATGATAGTAATCCTGCTCAACAATTCATGTTCACTATATCATATCCCAAAAAATAACTTGGATCAACAATGTATTAAGCAAAATTCGCACAAACAACTATTAAACTTGGGATTACCAAAAAAAAAAAGATTGTAGACATCATCTTATTCACATGATAGCATGAAGTGCCCAACAAAGACAACTTAATGTTTCATAAACCAAATTTAAAAAAAAATAAAATAAATAATAGACCTTATTATCAGCGACATAACAAAGATCTTTGTATCATATTTACTGCATTCCCTAAACAAGCCCGCTGACATTAAATTGAAAGCCTTGGCAAACAAAGCATTATCATATAAACTCTCAATGAGCAAATCCTATGACCAAAATAACTACATTCTAATTTTGTTTAAACTACATTACCACAAAATAGACTTGCATGTTAATTGTTCAAACTACGTTACAATATTGGACCATGTTCATAACCTAACTATTTAGTGCACAAAATAGACTCTCCACAAACTACATTTAAGAAAATACATCAAACACATGTAAAAAAAAGCCTTGCTGGAAGAAGTATTCCTCGAGATGTTGAAAAGGTTGAACTCATGCGTGACTAAGTGATTGTCATCAGAGTGCTTGCTTTAATCAATAACTAATCAATCAAAGTGATTATGGAAAATAAATAGTTGAATAGAAGCTAAATTTGTACAATCCTATCTCTATCATAGAACATAGGAATTACTAATGAGCACATCTAACATGCAAAAGAAGTAAAGTGGACAAATGTGAATTACTAAGAGTGCATCTACAAGATAGTGTTTTAGGCCTTCAATGATTGCCTTTCTGTATTGACGAACATATTCTTGTCCATATTCATCCAATTAGCTTAATCTATCAACATAAATTCTTTTACCTTTCTCTCTTCTTTCAACCGAAGCACTTTTTCTCTAAGGCACAATTCCCCCTCTCTAAGGTGCATTTCCTCTTGCTTAAGAAGAAACATCTCTTTATCTTGCTCGCATGCTTCCTCAAAAATTTTTACTTTATTCTTCTTGTCTTCATTCATGTCATTTAGTATCACTCTTTGCACTTTCATTTTTCCTTTTTGGCTTTCCTATTTATTGGTTGCTCCAAGTCTTCAAAAGTTCTATGGGAGGCCTCGTCTTCCCCAAGATTTACCACAATTGGTTTTTTATTTGTATTTAAACTGTTCAAACAAGCCAGCAATTTTGGGTGAATCCTCATGATAAGCCAAGGATGTTCAAAGTGAAATTTTGTTTTTTGCATTTTAAAATACAACAGTTTTGCCTAGCCAATCTGAAATATTAGCAAATACAACATAATTAGAATCTTTTGGAATAAATAGAACATCATCCAAACAAAATGATGGAAAACCATACCATACCTTGTCTTGCTCAGTCAAACCACTTAGTTGTCTATCTTCAACTTGTTCTAAGAAGGTACAAAACTTATTTACCACAAGTTGAATCGTTGACCATCGATGCATCTGAGAAGTTTGACTACGGTCAGATCCAGAGGTCTGGTGCTTGTGAAAATAGTCACAAATTCTTTTCCAATAAACCTTGTGTTTTTGTTGATTTCCTTGCACAACATCCATGCTAACATAAATCGACCCCTCCACAAGCATATTGTCATCAACCATGGTGACGTTGCTACCCCGCTGTGATATTTTAATAGCATGTTCAATATTAACCTAGGTTGGAGTCTCTTAGTTGTGGCGTCCTACATCGCCTGAGTATGGATATGTAGATGTGCTTATATGTCTACTTACACCCTTCATGACATCAATGCGTTTTAAAGCCGTGATAGTCATGAACCCATCAGAACTCCGTAGTTAAGTGTGCTTCTGCAAAAATAGTACCAGGATGGGTGACCTTCTGAAAAGTCTGGTTTCGGAAAGCCAAAAGCGGACAATATTATGAGTCATTGGGGTAGGGTGTTAGTAATGGTATCAGAGCCATTGCCCAGTCTGAGATGGGGGGAGCGTGCACAAGCCCATGAAGGTCGCTAACAGGCACTCGTTGGGATGCTAAGAATGGGCTAATCCCATGAGGGTCACCACTGGGGACGCTGGGTCCTAAGGGGGGGTGATTGTGGTGTCCCACATCGCCTGAGCATGGAGATGGAAATATGCTTATATGTATACTTACACCCTTCATGATAACAATGTCTTTTAAAGTCATGATGATCATGAACCCATCAAAACTCCGTAGTTAAGCGTGCTTTTGCGAGAGTAATACCAGGATGAGTAACCTCCTGGAAAGTCTGGTTTGGGGGAGCCAAAAGCGGACAATATTGTGTGTCATTGAGGTGTGGTGTTAGTAATGGTATCAGAGCCATTGTGTAGCCTGAGATGGGGGGAGCGTACACAAGCCCATGAAGGTCGCTAGCGAGCACTCGTTGGGACGCCAAGAATGGGCTAATCCCATGAGGGTCGCCAGCAGCGACGTTGGGTCATAAGGGGGTGATTGTGGCGTCCCACATCGCATGGGTATGGAGATGGAGATATGCTTATATGTATACTTACACCATTTATAACAACAACGCATTTTAAAGCAGTAATGATCATGAACCCATAAAAAATTCGCAGTTAAGCGTGTTTCTGCGAGAGTAGTACCGAGATGGGTGTTCTCCTGGGAAGTTTGGTTTGGGAGAGCCAAACGCGGACAATACTGTGTGTCATTGGGGTGTGGTGTTACATTAGTATTCACCAATCTCAATAGTGGATGCTATAAAATTGGGGTAGTAACCGTGTTGGTGAGTTTGCGAATCTGTCCTAAAGAAACAAGTATTCATAATTAAAAAAAGAATTAAAATATATGTCTCATAACCTTATAAGGATACACAATCCTACCAAACAAGTATTCACAAATTATGAAATTAGGATAGTAACCGTGTTGGAGAGTTTGCGAATCCATCCTAAAGAAACAAGTATTCATAATTAAAAAAGGAATTAAGAAATATAACTCATAATCTATAAGGATACACAATCCTACAAAAAAAAAAAAAAGAAAAAAAGAAGCTTTTAGCATTTCTAATCCTAACACAACTAGGATGCTTGTTGGGATTGTTTGCGCAAATTTCAAAACTTTTGCTTTTTACGCAGCAGAATAAAACACAATCCCTAAGACCTTTTCCCATCAAGATAAATATATTTAGATTCAAGAACAAACACATAAATTAGATTAATTACATGTTGCTACACACTCTCCCCTCCCCCCCCTCAGGACACCTAACCATATACTCCCTGATGTGCCATATGCCTCGTCAGATTTCACTTTTTTATTTTTCAACATGACACTATCATAGTTAGATCTTAAGTGATGTGATAAAGGAGAAAAGATAATATGCGTTGAAAAATAATAGTTTTGGGTTAAACGAAATCTTTCTTCGTCTCTTTCATTGCAAGCTTTCTTCTTTCTTTGAAATCACTACAAAAAACTTAATTTTTACCAACTCCTGATGTGCCATATGCCTCGTCAGATTTCATTTTTCTATTTTTCAACAAAGACACTATCATAGTTAGATCTTAAGTGACGTGATACAGGAGAAAAGATAATATGCGTTGAAAAATAATAGTGTTGGGTCAAACAAAATCTCTCTTTGTCTCTTTCGCTGCAAGCTTTCTTCTTTCTTTGAAATCACTACAAATAACTTAATTTTTAATGACTGCCCATTGATGACGTTTTAAGACTCAAAAAGTCACTAATGTTTAGTGACGTATCAGTAGCAACGTGTGTGGCAGGTCAAAAATCGAGGTGTCACTACTGGAACTTTAGTGACGAGTGAAAAACTGACACGTCACCAATTGGAGACGTGTCAATTTTGGCACGTCTCCAAAAATGGTGATGTGCCATTTTTGACAAGTCACTAAAGTTTAAAAAATTATTTAAAAAATAATAATTTTTTTTAAAAAAAAAATTTTCTGGAATTTATTTTTCAATTAATTTTGTCTTGTTCTTCCTTTCTCTTTCCCTCATATGACTATCTACTTTTTCCTTTGATTTGCTCATCTTCTCCTTTTGGCTGAATGCTACAGCCCCTCTACCCCATTCTTTTTTCTCCACAACTAAACCAATTACTTCATGTTTTATCATCAAAAATTCAGTACAACTCAAAACCCATAAATCCCTACAAATGTTGAACAACCATATCTAAATATAAAAGGAAAATTCCCAAAATCTCATGAGTTCACTACACAACTTCGATCTCTTAACATTTGGTAGAAATTCCTAAAATACTTCAAACCCCCAAATAATGAGGAAAAACAAATCTAAAAGTGGGTTCACAAATTTAACAACGAAAAAAAAAAAATCTTTTATAAAAGAAACTAATAGAATAACTAAAATTCAAGCATTTATACCTTAAAATCTCCAAATATTCAGACCCCTTCCCTTCTCTCTCCATTTCTCTTTTTGCAAGACTGCTCGAGAGGGAGAGAGACCGCCAGAGAGGGAGAGAGAACGGCGCCAAAGAGGTGATTGCGTGCTGGGAGAGGGAGAGAAGAAGAGAAGAAGAAGATCGAAAGAAGAGGAAGAGAGAAGAAAAGAGGAAGAGAAAAGATGTGATTCGTACGCCTAGGCCCGTAGACAATAGAAGATATATGCTGGTTCCCCATGCAGCTAATAGTGACATTCCAAAGTGTGACATGTCACCCCTTTAGTGACGTTTCACTTTTGCACGTCACCACTTTGGTGACATGCCAAAGTGACACATCATTGACGTGCCACTTTGGCAGTCACCAAGTGGTGAAGTGTCATACTAACATGTTACCACTTGGTGACGTGTCAAAGTGGCATGTTAGCCCTTTAGTGACGTGCCAACATTTGACACATCACAATTGTTTTTTATTTTTTTATTATTATTATTTTGGTTTAATTTGATCTCCCTCTCGAAAAAATTTAATGATTTTTTAAATTGGTGGCGTGTTAAAAAAATGTTACTGTAGACACATCACTAAAATAACAATTTTTTGTAGTGAATCTTCCATGAATCTATTTTCTTTCTTTCTAAGAAATCCATGTTTTTAATGTTAAGTTGCTCAAGGTTTCGTGCTTTGGTTTTGTGGAATATTGAGTTTTCTTTGGTTTTAGGTAGTGTAGTTTCTAAGAAAGATTTAGGTGAGAATAGCGGATTTAAAAGATTGGAACTTGGGTTTCTAATTATGTAAAAAAAATAAAAAATAAATAAACAGATGGATAGAAAATTTGTTATCAAATATAACCAGAGATGCAGAGATTTTTCATGCATGTGGTTTTTTAAAGATATTCAAAGAGGTGCATAGATGCATTTTTCAAAGATATGCAATTCGCAAACATTTTTCAACGAGAATAAAATAGCTAGCAATTCCATTAAACCTAATTAAATTAATTAATCCAATCACTAAATATTATTCTAGTTTTCTTGATATTATTTTTTATCTATCATTTCTCACTTTTTTAATGCTAAGCATTACATTCCCCTATTCTTATAAAAATTATCCTCGAAATTTAAGAAAAACTTGGCCAACCATAATCTAAAGGAAATGAATATCACCTCAATCCTCAAACAGGTGGGATGTCTGTTTCTCATGTCTTGCTCTAGTTCCCACAAGGCCTCTTCAATCTCGTGATTTTGCCATAGAATCTTCATCAGTGGAATCCTCTTTGTATGCAATTCTTGCTCATTTTGATCCAAAATTTGAACTCGTATCTCTTCGTAGGTTAGGTTTCCTTGGATTTGCAGGGGCCTCTAGCTAACCACATGTACAGGGTCGTGCATGTACTTTCATAGGGTAGATACGTGGATCACATCATGTACTCCCGCTAATTCTTGTGGCAAAGAAAGTCTATATGCCATGGGGCTCACCCTCTCAGTCACTTCAAATGGCCTAGCGAATCGTGGGCTTAGTTTTCCCTTCTTGCCAAACCACACCACACCCTTCATTGGTGAAACTTCCAAAAATATCTAGTTGCCAACCTCAAATTCTAACTCTTGGCAGCACTTAGTCTTAGAGCCACCTAGTAACGGCATGCCATATAGTGCTGGAGCACTGTATGACGTGTTCCTGATGAAGACGTTAGGAGTTTAAGAGAGAGATTTGAAACACCCCGGTCTCGTATTAGAAAGATGAGGAGTAGCCCACATAGAGTGGGTGATTTATAAAGATAATCAAGAGTACTAAGTTTCACATTGTCGAGTTACTAGGTAAAATTAGGCTTTATAAGGAATTTTAGGGAAGCTCTAAATTGAATAGTCATTTTTTGGTGATAGTGCAGATATGGTTAGTACTTGTCCCTGGTTGTTACAAATGGTGCCAGAGTCACTAAGTAATGATAGGTCATTTGGTATTAGAGCACTGCATGACGTGTCCATGGCCGGCATATTAGGAGTTTAAGAGAGGGATTTAACACCATGTTCCCATGTGGGGAAGATAAGGAGTAGCCGACATAAAGTAGGTGGTTTATAAAGATAGTCATGAGTATTAAGTCTTATATTGCCTACTTACTAAGTGAAACTAGGCTTTATAAGGAATTCTAGAAAAGCTCCAAATTGACTAGTTTTTTTGTGGTGATAACACAAATGTGGCTAACGCTTTTCTCTAGTCATTACGACAAATGCTATTGTTAAAAATCTTGGAGAGTCATTGTTTGCTATCATACTTAAGGAATCCTATGATATATCTGTTAACGAACATTTGACAACCACTTTGTGTTATGTAAATAAATATGGCCATGTGATTGAACGCTTTTAGGCATTACACATATTACCAATATTGCAGTTGTAGTATTGAAGATGGAAATTAAGTCAGTGCTTAGTAAGTATGGGTAAAGTATTAGCAGATTGTTAGGGTAAGGATAGGATGTAGCTAGTAATATGAAAGGTGAGTTGAGTGAACTTAAAACACTTATTGTAAACGATAATCTACTTGCTTATTATATTCATTGATTTGCACAGCAATTTCAACTAACATAGTTGTTGTTAAAAATCACATCCAAATTGCAACTTTGTTTAGCTTGGTTAATGGTGCTTTTAGTGTTGTTGGAGCATCAGGTAAACTCCGTAACACTGAACTACTGAAGTTGTGGAAGCACTACTACATAATAAAATTTCTACTTGTTGTGGCTTAAATCAAGAAATGAATATAAAGGGACTTGGGGATATACGTTGGAATTCTCATTATGATGTAGTTGCTAATTTTATACACATGTTTTCTTTTGTCATTGATGCGCTTGAAGATATTGTGGAAGATTATTTATATTCTGAACAAAGAGCAAAAACAAATATACTCATCCATTCGCTTTAGAATTTTGAATTTGCTTTCAATTGTATTTGATGAAAAGTGCTTTGAGGATTACACATATGAGTTATTTCAAGCATTACAACAAAAAAGATTAAAAAATTCTGAATGCAATGAAGTTGGTTGATGTAGTGCCCCGAGTAATTACTAGACTGTGTTTGGCCTAGTTGGAGGGATAGCAAGTTTTCTCGGTTCATTAGGGTTCGTTGGAAGTAAGATTTTTGGATTTTTGGTTTTGGCCGAACATTCAATAGGGGAACCATCGAATGTTCGATCTGCAACCCTAGAACCGTTGGGTAATAGTATACCGAAAGTTCGAAGGGGGACCACTAAACGTTCATTGACCAAATTGAGAACTACTGGGCAAGGACCAAACGTTCGACCTACAACCTTAGAACCATTGTGAAACAGTACACCGAACATTCGATGAACCATCAAATATTCGATGACTTGCTGAACTATCACAACAGTGCCATTAGCTTTTCCAGCCTTATAAATACCCCACTCCCTCACCCTCTTAGACCTCATTCCACCCTCAGAGCCCTAAAGCAACCCTGCATGAGTGAGTTTGGAAGATAGGTGGAGGGCGTTATAATTGAACTTTCAAAGTAGCATTTACAACTTACAAGCTATGAGAGAAGATGGGTAGAAATTTCTATTTGAAGAAGTTCTTGTTTTTGTAGCAAAAACAATATAGTTGTCCCCACTATAGATGATCTATTCCAACAGTGGTCATAACAAAAAGCTCAAAGCATAAAAATTCATGTCATTGACATGTTAGAGCTTTTATTATATTGTTATAAACATGCAAATCCAAGAACTTATTAGTTGTTTTGATGAGATGAATTCCAAATTATTACTTTATATTGTGTGCTTGAGTCCAAATGACTCATTTGGTGCTTTTAACAAGGAGAAATTAATTCATCTTACTAAATTTTATTTGAATGATATTTCAGCAATTCAACTTATTTTTTTTGATAACTAGCTTGAAACTTACATCATTGATATGCGTTCTAGTGCAAATTTGTAGCACTTCAAAGAGATTTTAGACAACTTGTTGAGGAGATGATCACGGTAGAGATGAAAAATGATATTGTGAATCCATTGTACATTCGTAACATTGTCATTAATTCTACTAGTTGGGATAGTTAATATTGAAAGAGCATTTTCAGCAATAAATATTAAAAATGGGAAAATCCACTTTACTTCCCATTCCCTGAAGTTTCAGGAGTTTTTCAATTTGAATCCCAAAGTTTAAAAATTGGCAATGTAACCCCCTAATGTTTCAAAAATTTTCAATTTAAACATTCCGTTACTAATTTCCGTTAAATTAGACGAAAATTGAAAAGAAAAAGCCCAAGGGTAATTACGTAATTTTATATATTTTCGTCCAATTTGACGGAAATTAGTAACGGAAGATTTAAATTGAAAATTTTTGAAACATTAGTGTGGTTCATTGCCAATTTTTAAACTTTGGTATTCAAATTGAAAAACTCCTAAAACTTCAGGGGGGGTAAAGTTGATTTTTTCCTACTAAAAATTATGAAAAAAAAAGTCATACAACGATTTCAAAATATAAAAACTTGTTGAAAATAAATTTACGCTAGACTAGGCATGACAAATAAATTGCAAGTTACATTATATGTTTTAAACAATAATTTAATTTTATTGAATTATTTATTCCGTTAATTATATTCTTTAATATTTTTGTTCAACTCTATGCTTAAATCTTGCCCCATGATAATTAAAAAAATTTAGCCAATTTTATTTCTCAAGGAGTTGTTGCCCTCAAATATAATTAAAAATACTTTCATTTTCAATACAAATTACAACAAAAATGATAAAATCTTTCCATTTCTATTGTACCAAAACAGCCATTACAAATATTTGGTATCCAGGAAGAGTCCCATACCAAGATAGAATCCCATCATTGCCTTGGCAGAAAATGATTTTTTTTTTTTTTTTTCATATATTTTTAGGATATTTTTCTAGAGCCAAGAAGCCCATGGTGGTTGGTTGTGCCGGGGGGGTGCCGCAGGGTGGGGGGAGGAACTGTGGAGGTATTTGGATTTTAAAAGGTGAATCAAAGGGAGTTCTGATTTGAAATAATTTTCCAACCAAGCTTGGATATAGAGCCTTGAGATTGAGATTCCAATACTTAATGCATTTGTTACTCAAAAAATTATAATTTTCATATGGAACTCACAAATGTGGGATGGCAGCGACTACAGAATGGGATGAATATCTTAGCATCTAAAACTGAAACTACATCGTATATGAATACTGCGAACATAAACATGTCTCCCAACATGTGCCTTCTAACAGCTAATTTGGTGTAATATTTGCAACACTAGTCATCTGTATGCTAGAAACCATCATGGATGATGCATAATATACGAGTTTGGATGGTATAAGTTGCTAAAAACCCTTCCCTGCCTAACATCAGATCTTGAAGACAAGAGTCACTTGGACTCGATATCGCCACTGTTTGGGAATACAGCCATCAAATATATACATTAGTATTTTATGTTCGCATTTTACAAGAGTCAAAACAAGCAAGAAAAATGGCATTTGTAATGAACAATACAAAAAAGAAAGAATAAAACACGTCGAAGACTACGTCTGGCGGAGCTCAAAGAAACGAGCCACTATCAAAGAAAGCTTCCGCCCAAAGAAACGAGCCACTATCAAAGAAAGCCATTGCGCTAGCATTTTTCACCGACTGTTACGTTCGTTGTGGCGTGCAACAATGCAAGGGCTACCCTCAACAATAAAAGCATGGCATCCAAGTACATGAGTGAAAAATTGTAGGAGGAAGTACCTCAACTGATAGCACAGAATATGAAGCAAAATATTCATCCGGAGGAATTGGTGCTAATCTCAAGTCCTTTGGTAATTTGGGCAACTGATAATTACACTACTACAAGTCTGAGTCCTGTCTGCTTGCTAAACACAACTCATGCAATTCATTAAGTATCCATTCCTCCCCGGTATGCCCACCCAACACTAGAACCCTAGTCCCTCCAACCACACAAGTGCTATGACCCCAAGCAAATTTAGGTGGTTGTCCAGGAACATTGAGTATCCTCCATGATGGTTTCTCTTCAGAAGGATCCAAAAGGAAGAGCTGTGAAGGAGAATGAAGCCCAGCAATTGAACCACCAAAAATGATAATCCTCCCGCAAGGCATGCTGACAGCAACATGATCAAGTCTAGGAGGAGGAACCACAGCACTCTGGCTGCCTATGCCAGTGAATGCACTACACTCAAGTTGCCTCCACTGAGGCTCTTCATCTTCTAAATCAATACTGTATGCCTCACCTGATCGCAACCGTAAGTTGCCACTCTTGGCAAGCCCACCAAACATAAGAATTTTGGTCTTTCCATAAACTGAAAGAGAATGCCCCAACCTTGAGGGAGGAGCCCATGACGTTGGAATCTCTCTCCACATTGGTTTGTCTGTAGTGAGATCCAACAAGAATGTGTCACTAAGTAGTACCCCTGCATCTGTGCAACCACCTGAGACAACCAATTTAGAACCTTCTATTATGCAAGAGCTATGCCAAGATCTAGGGAGCGGCGGAGTTCCACCAGAGACTTCTCTCCATGTTGGCTGTTTGGCATCCAAGTCAAGAACAAAAACATCATTGAGCAACCCTTGCCGCCCACACCCTCCAAAAACCACTAGCCAAGAATCATTTACGCATGAGAGAGTGTGGCCCCAGCGCCCTGGTGGGGATGATTTCACACTCATCCTACGCCATTCTGGACTTGCAGCATCAAGATTGAGAACAAACGTGTCATCCATTGGCTGCATATCAATTCCTTCCCCTCCAAACAATACAAGTCGATTACCTGCTGCACAAGCACTGAAATTGCATCGTGAAGGCTCCACTGCACCCCCAACTGTCAATTTTCTCCAGCAAACAGCCTCAAGAGTAGTCAGTTCCCTGGCTAGACGCCCCCACCCTAACTTCTTAGTCATCAGTTCCAATGTACCTGTGACTTCTCTTCCCCATGCATTTTGACATACCATCTTCCTCACATGTTCATTCTTGGTCAATTGACGAATCCTTCTGCAAACAGATCCAATGGATGCCACATCCCTTGGTGTCAAGCGCGATAAAATGTTGTGAGCCAAGACTTCATCTGAGAGCTGAAGAATTCCACATAATTCTTGATCCTGGCAGAATGGTGATTCTCTGCTCGTTACAGAATATTTACCTGACTGATCAAACTGCTGATTGCAAGTCTCTTTGAAAACTGGATATGATACATGGTTCAGATCTATTTTCGCTTCAGAAAAGACTTGAATACCAATTACATGTGTGATAGTTCCATCGTCATCATGTATAGGTGCAAGTCTTAGCCTGTTTACCATAGGAGTGCCATCCTTCCTGAAATTGAGGAGCTCACCTTGGAATGCAACACCTTCCTCGAGACATCTTACAATCTCAGAAACAACAACAGGATCTACCATAGGGTGCCGCCGTTGAGCATGAGGATCCCGATATTGCAAAAATCGACTGCAGCAAAAAAAAAAAAAAAACTCTAATACGTTAATAGAGATTCTTTGCAACTTACAATTATCAGAGCAGACGACCACATGGTCAGAATGCTGATAAAATCAGAAACATAAATTTGAATACCTTACGACTTTATAGAGACGTGAATGAAAAATGAATAATAACAGTAATAAAAAAAAATTAATTAAAAAAAAAAAACCTTCACTAGAGACAGAGAACATCAGAATAATCCATAGAATCATTAGCTGACACATCAGAAATACAAAGTTCCACACAATATCTTGGATATGAATTCCTGCAGAAGATAATAGTCTTCCTTTTGAAAACTGAGGATATTATCGACAAACTTTAATTGCTTCAAAGGAAAATTTAAGAAGGTCCATGTAATGCAATATATTTTTTTTTAAGTGTGATGCTGTTTCAACGCCTAGTGACACTCGGATCTATTTTCTTCTTTTTACTTCCTAAATTTACTATCATACCTTGATTTATCACGCTTAGAACCCTAGATCTCTATGATGGAGGCTAATAATATGCTATGGTTTTATTAACCTCCAAACCCATAGAACCAGATTTGTTTTCCTGAATTAAAGTTCAGAACCACAAAACAAATATGATTTTCTTCCTTTTTCTCATCAGTTTGAGCTCCAAAACGCACCCATTTTATGACCCCATAATTGAACCTTGACCTGGTCAGCCTTTTCCACTCCAATACCGGAACCCAACCAAACATAATTTTCCTCGAATGACAGCTGCCAGGGATGATTCATTTGTCTTGCACTAGAGCAATTTCTCATTTTGAACCTCTTTCAAAGCATCACAAGTGACAAACTTGTGGCAATTTAAGCTAATAAAGCCAGGAAACAATTATTATTCATTTTTTCATATCAACTTCACTAATTGTTCCTTCCCTTAGCAACATTGTTAACCAGGTATGCTCATTAATCTTTGACATTCGAGAAATCCCAGTGATCCACATTCCCAAGTACAATCAACACGAACAAATTGTAGCGAATACATTTGAAACTGGAAACCATGACAACAGCTTTATCAGACATAAATATGCATGCGTACAACCCAGATGTTACAGCTAATTCACATTAAAGAATCGCTGGAACAAGAATAAGAAACGCTACATAGATCGAGGAAACAGTCATTACCAGTTCCGGCCGAGGACCTCGTCGGCCCGGTAGCCGGTGAAGAGCTCGAAGACTTTGTTGACGTAAATGATTGGAAAATCGGGATCCAGAGCATCGGAGACAACGAAAGACGTGGGTGTCATGGGATAGAAGAGCCCTGGCTTCAGAGGAAGCCCGCTTTCCTCCTCCTCCTCTTCCAGCTCTTCTTCTTCGTTTTCTTCTTCTTCTTTTTCGAAGGCCACAAGCTCTTCTTCCCTGGCGCATTTCAGTCTCTTCCCTGAGTTCCGAACCTCCTTCTCTTCTCGTCGCTCCTTTGCCATGGCCATTCTGAATTTGCTCTCTCTCTCTCTCTCTCGCCCTTGTGTTGCGTCTCAAAATGGCTGTGACAGCGTT
The DNA here is from genome assembly GCF_901000735.1 of Corylus avellana. Lineage (NCBI taxonomy): Eukaryota > Viridiplantae > Streptophyta > Magnoliopsida > Fagales > Betulaceae > Corylus > Corylus avellana. Next base: position 17,859,947 of record NC_081544.1, on the reverse strand, counting down.
GTTTGCAGGACATATATATATATATATGTTGACAGCCTCCATTAAAAATACCCCATTTAAGCACTTTAATTACGACAGCACCACCGGCTATAAAATCAGTTTTTATCCTCAAGTTTATTGGGAGACGGTGGGCGAGTGGGCAATGGATAATTTATATTTATATTTGTTTCATAAACTCTTAAAAGTTAATTAAAGAAACACTAAATCAATTAAATTTTTATTTATAAATGCAGTTTTTTTTTCATAAATAAGGGGACAGATTCATAACATTTTTTGTACTTCCAAAACAATTATAACATTATCCCATCGGTCACCATGTGACGAATAGGTAAAAGAAAATTCACTGTAACTGATTTTCAGAATAAGGGTAACTAATTTTCGGTAAAAAGTTTGTTTGAAAAAAGAATTTACTTGGTAAAAAATTTGAAAGTGTTTTTTTTTTTTTTTGACATATCCGCACAAGAGGGAGGGGGGAATTCGAACAAGTGACCTCCGCTTCATTAGACGTGGTCTCAACCAATTGAGCTACCTCTTGGAGACTAAAAGTGCTTTTAAAAGTCTAAAAATAGTTTAAATGCATTTTTGACAAAAGCTTAAAATAACATTTTTGCCCAAAAAAATATTTTAACTTGAAAAATTTATTTCTCAAACGTAATTTCAAACAGTATCTAAGAATAATAATTGGTCTCAATCTATGTCCGCCGTCAAAATTTAAAAAATAAAAAATAAAATAAAGTTATGGAGACTCATGAATTGTCCAAGTCCGTGACGTAACATACATTTCCATGAAAATTGTTGGTCTATGTACCTGCCGTTGCTTTTCATTGTGATTTTTTTTTTTTTTTTTTTTAGCATTATTGTAAATACGTTTATTATTGCATTATGCTTTTTAAAAAATTTAAATGAGAAATGCTATTTATTTTTTTAGTGTTTTTTTTTTATGTCTTTTTAGTTATGATGTGGCTTTTAAAAACACCAAAAGATTAATGATAATCTCAAATTTAACGATAATTTTAAAAGTCACATTATAATTAGGAAAACACCAAAAAAAAACACTAGAAGAACACCTAATATTTTTCAATTTAAATTATGTAGTATCACATATATATATATATATGGTTGGATATACTAGTTTTAAACTCTATTTCAAATTAAATTAAGAGGATTCATGTCCTTGTATTTATTGTATTTATTATAATTTCAAATGTTTTTATTATCACTTCTCGTCTCGTTTGGGGGCAAAAGTGATTTTTTTTTATTGAAATTTTTTTTTTTTTTTTTGAAAAAAAAAAAACTAACAAACAAACAATTAAAACACAAAACATAAAAACGGTTTTTAATTCTATCTTGGACAAAGTTTTCCTCCAAACTGTGTTAGAGAAATTTCCTTTCACCTAATCTATAAAAGTGACATGTGTCCCTTTTTTTAATAACATGTGAGATGCACATGAGTTTTTAATAAAATTTATTCAAACTTTGTTCCTGCTATTAAAAAAATATATACATCTCACATGTTCATGAGACACATGTCACTTTTATAGATTAGGTTGAAGGAAATTCTTCCAACCCAGTTTAGACGAAAACTTTGTCATTCTATAATTTCTATCTTAAGTCAAGACATTTTTTTAAAACTAAAAAAAAAAAAAAAAAAACATAATATAAAATACATTAAGGAACAGTTTTTTTTTAGGAAAAAACACAAAAAAAATCTATTTTATGAAAGGGCTTGTACCTTCTAGACGTCCTAGATTACTTGTAAAAGTTGTTCGGCACTTTATATTATATATTATTTTTAAAAAAAATGGAATTTTAGTGAACTTTATGTTGTAGAGTTTTTTAAATTTAACTATTATTTTCAAATTATATAATTCAAAATATTATTAGCTATTTTTTAATAAATTTATAGGTGATAAATTTTGAATTATTTAATTTGAAAAAAATAAAAATAAAGATAAAAATTAATCTGTAGGACAGAGAACTCTACTCTACGAGGTAGCGACAGGAGGAATGGCAATATAGCAGTTTAAGAAACAATGGAGGGCTAAAAATGGCAATGGAAGTCGAAGTCGGTGCCGTGGGAACCACGTGTCCAAGCGATATTTTGTGGGAAAATATCTAGACCTAACTTGCCACCATATAGCTTCCATCCTTCCACGTCATAGGCGGGTTTAAGAAGATATTTTGTAGCTTTTGGGATGTGGTGGGAATCTTTTTCCTGGTATATTAGCATGACATGCTGTCACCAAGCGAACAACGTCTTTAGATATTTCTAGAATGTCTTAGTAATAATCGATTTTTTCGTAATAAATTCCAAATTTTATATCTTAACAGATAGTATGGAATAATGCCACTTCACTTAGACCCCCCAAAAAAAAAAAAAAAAAAGTTAGGTGTTCTCCTAGTCTTAGGTAGATATATATATTTTTTTAAAAAAAAAAGTAAAAAAAAAAAAAAAATTATCCCTTATTTCTCTATCTGTTATGAATGCATTCATGTATTTGGTGGATAACCATTTAGTTGCTTCTTTTGGAATTCTACACATTCAGATCATCTTTTAGAATTCCTAAAACATTCATGTAATATATTAATATACCATTTTGATTCATGTACTACCTTTTCATATTCTTTAACCTCCCATTATGATTCTATATCTATAAAATGAGTATTGAGTAGTATGTAAAGTACACAAAATAGAGAAGAATCATACATAATTCCTGAAGAACTAGTTTCACATACTGCAATCTCTTTATCTTGTCTTGTCAATTTTATTTTTATTTTTATTTTTTATTTTTATTTTTTTTGTGTTTTACAACACGTTATCAGCATGAAACTCTAACCAATTGTTGTTTTCTTTTGATCTTCAACATCAAAAGCTATTCGTGAGATATTCTCAATTCATTTGTTTTTTGAATCATATTATAACAAATGCATATTATAATCCATGTGAGATTTATATGAACTAGAATGTTATTATACTAATGCTATGAATATAATGTCTTATAGTTTATATTTGAAAATTTTTGGCTTGCGTATAATATCACTTATTTTTAAATAATGTTAATTTATTTAATTCTTGATATATATTTGTATAGATAATGTCAAATCTTACAAAACTTGAGTTTGTCACTCTTGACGTTTCTGGCAATAATTACTTATCTTGAATCCTTGATGCTGAGATTCATCTTGAAGCTATGAATCTTGGAAATACTATTAAGAAAGATAATCAAACATCCTAACAGGATCGCGTTAGAGCAATGATTTTTCTTTGCCATTATTTGCTTAAAGAATTAAAAACTGAGTAGCTTACAGTAAATGATCCCTTGACCTTGTGAAATAATTTAAGGGAGAGATATGAGCACCAGAAGACAGTTATCCTCCCAAAAGCTCGTTATGATTGGATGCACCTGAGGTTGCAAGATTTCAAGAGTGTCAGTAACTATAACTCTGAACTCTTTAAATTCAGCTCACAATTAAAATTGTGTGGAGAAAAAGTCACTGACGTGGATATGTTAGAAAAAACATATACCACATTTCATGCCTTGAATGTGCTCCTGCAGCAGCAATATCGAGAGCGTAATTTCACAAGATATTCTAAACTAATATCTTGTCTTCTAGTGGCTGAGCAAAACAACGATCTATTAACGAAAAATCATCAATCTCATCCAATGGGTTCTACACCATTTCCTGAAGCAAATGGAACCTCATTTCATGGTAATAAAGGAAACCATGGTCGTGGACGTGGACATCGTAGAAAAAATTATAAAGGTCAAGGGGAATGTATTCAAAATTCTTACAAAAGAAATCCTCCATACCACCAGAAGTGGAACCACTTTAAGGCGAAACAAAATGAAAACAAAGCTTTACAAAATAAACCTACAAAGAACTATGAAGATAAATGTTACAGGTGTGGTATGAAAGGACATTGGCCGCGTACATGTCGTATGCCTAAGCATCTGGTGAACCTATATCAAGCCTCCATAAAAGAAAAGGGTATTAAAATGAATTTTGCTAATCACAGTAATTATGAAGATTCTCCAATTTTTCTTGATACTCTAAATGGAGAGGGTAACATTCATCTTGATGTTTATGATTTCTTTGTAGACTCTAGCACAAAAACTAATCTTTTGAATGGTGATAAATATGTCTACAACAATTAATATGTTTTCATTATGTCTTAATCACAATATGTTTACATTGTCAAATTTGATTGTATTTTGTTATTTTCTTTTTGATTAATGCAATTTAATATATATTTTGTTTATATATGAAGGCATGGGTCATATTAATGGAATGATTAATTCCAAGATGATTGGTGAAGATTTGTATCTAGCAGACAGTTATACAACGCACACAATTCTTAGAGATAAGAAATATTTTCAATACTTGATATTAAACAAAGCTAGTGTTGATAAGCGCCGAATATTGTACATTCAAGCCCCCTAATTTGCATATGTTAATTCCTTAGCATTATTATTTGTTTCATTTTGTTTTGTTTTTGTGTTTTCAGGTGTTTAATAAAGATATAAGAAAATCATTGATTTTGGACTCAAAATGCATTTAAAGTATTGTAGCAAAGTTACTGTAGCGGGGTTACTATAGCAAAGTACTGTAGCACGTTACTGTAGCTACAATACGCTCGAGCGCAGCTATAGTGTGCTTGAGCACACACGGGTGGCATAGACGAAAAGGAGTCCGAAATTGATAAGGAAAGTTTTTCTAGGTCTCCCAATCCGACTAGGAGACTGAATTACGATTTTTCTGGAATTCCTAGGGCTTCTAGGGTTCTCCTAATCCCTATAAATAGGCCTCTAAGCATTGAGAAAAGAGACACTCCGCTTTCTAGAGTTAGAAATCAGAAATTTGTCTTTAAAGCTTAGAAGATCATGAGCGGCTAAACCCCTTCATGGGGTGTTGATGTAACCCTATCTAAGCACAATGGTTTAATTGTATTTAATTTCTAGATTTTCAATTTATATATATTGATTGTATAACTATGAGAATTGATACCTTTTGATTTTGTTCTTAATTATTAAATGCAATTGTTCTTAAATTTCAAATTCAATATTTGTGAAATTCTTCTTTTGTCTTAGAAAGTATTTTACTTTTGTTGATCTCAAATCATTATTGTTTTCTGTGATTATGAGGATGATGGTTATACAATGGGTTTAATTGACATATGATCAGTAGGATTTGATAGGCCATGCATAGAGAAGACGGATTGTATAACACCCTAGTTTAATGTAATTTAGGTAGACAGTTTGTGCCAACCGAAGATGGGTTACACTTATTCATTGATTGTATGTATTCTATTAAATAATTTGATAATTTATACTTAGGGAAGACGGGCCGTACCGCATCTTAGTGGTTAGGTGGACGATCTGTGCTAACCGAAGATAAATGATGCTTATTCTTTAATAAGGTAGTTTCTTGTTTATTTATAGCATGCATAGAATGAATTTCTGAGATTAATTATGATTAGCCATTGTTATGCGGATAGAGGTGAAGTCAATATCCTACACCCTCTCTCTTATTTTAAATCTCTTTTATTTTCATGCACTTTAGTTTTAAAGAAAATCAAATCAATTCTCTTTTTAATTAAGTTAATTTTAATCTTTCGAATTTGATAGCAAAACTCATGCAGTCCTTGAGGTTCGACACCCTCAATATAGCCCTATCCTACGGGATTCGTCCTATTGCGAGTGGTAATTTTATAATTGATATTTTTTGTCACAAAAATACCACATCAATTTTTGGCGCCGTTGCCCAGGACTGCTTAACGGTTTCATTATCAAATTTTAAGGATTGATTTTAGCTTAATTTTTAATTTTCTGTTTTTCTTTATTTTACGGTTCTAATTTAATTCTTTTTTCTTTTTTTCTTTTTTTTTTTGTGTTTTATTTTGGTTTTGTTGAGTTTTTCACTCAGGTCCGTAGCTGCCCATCCCTGTGACTGTGATCGAGCGCAGATCGCGTGCGATCGAGCTCAAGTACGCACTCTAGCAGGAATTCAGCGAACTGTGCTCGCACCCATTTGCGACAGTACACTCAAGCGCACCAGCAGCAGTCTACATCCAAATTCCAGCGCATCTAAGGGCTATTTGTGAGCTTTAATTTTTTTTTTTTTTTTTTTTGTCTTAGTTTGTCTTTATTTTATTTTATTTTACTTTATTTTTGTTTCTGTTTTTATTTTCTTTTTAGTTTATGTTAGGTCGCCGTTCTTTGTCTTTGCCATTAATTACTTGCGACCTCGACATTGAACACACTCTTAGACAACTTAGAGCCGAAAGGAACTCTGAATTGCTAAGAGCACACACCACTGAGACCATGGGTGACCATGTGGCTTTAAGAGATCATTATCTCCCTGCCACATACACTTCCCCCACATGTCTCAGGCTACCGGACATTACGGCAACCCACTATGAGATTAAGCCTAGCACCATACAAAGTTTACCATCTTTCCTAGGGCTTAGCAATGAAAACCCTTATGACTTCCTCAATGAGTTCTTAGCAATCTGTTTAACCATTAAATTGACTAGATTCACTGAGGATGCTCTAAGGATGCGTCTCTTCCCTTTCTCCCTAAAGGAAAGAGCCAAACATTAGTTTAATTCCATGGCACCAAACTCCTTTACTTCTTGGGCTGAATTGCAACAAGAATTTTTGAAGAAATACTTCCCCATAGGAAAAACCAATGACATTAGGAGAGCTATCACTAGTATTTCCTAATATGAGGGCGAGCAATTCCGTGAGACCTGGGAGAGACTGAGAGACCTTCTTAGATCATGCCCACACCACGCTATCCTAAAATGGCAGCTAGTGCAAAGTTTTTATGATGGCTTGACCGAGCCTCATAGACAAATGGTAGATGCATCCTGTGGGGGGACATTTATGTTGAAGAGTGAGGATGAAGCATGGGCCTTGTTTGAAAATTTAAACAGTAATTCTATTCATCATGCTTCCACTAGACGTATGGCACCTGCACCTAAAGCACCAAAGGCCGATGGTCTTTTTGAGGTAGGAAATTCTGATATAGCCACCCAAGTAGTTGAGGCTATTACCAAAAAGCTAGATCAAATGATGACTGCTGGTTTTTCTCCTAATACTGCTCACATGCACACACCACATGAACCATGCTCATTTTGTTCTAGTCCTATGCATCATGTAAATGACTGCCCTACTGTTGGAAATTATACTGGTGTTGCTAATGAGCAGGTTAATGCAGCTTTCTCCAGACCGGGTAATGATCTGTATTCCAATACCTACAACTCGGGTTGGAGAAATCATCCCAACTTCTCATGGAAGAATCCAAATTCAGGCAACTTAGCCTCAGGGCCACACAATCAAGCTCAATCTAACAGGCAACCCTACCAACCTCATTCCACTTACCGGCCTCCATAGCAGCAATACCAGGCCGCACCATCTCCTCGATCGGATTCCGACTTCCAAGATCAAATATTGAAAAGTCAAGATCACTTGTTGAAAATTGTGAGCGAGATAAGTCAGTCCGTCAAATCTCAACAGGAGACAGTGAACTCACACTCCCAATCCATTGCCAAGCTAGAAGCTCAAGTCGGACAATTTGCCAATGCCCTCAACAGGAGGGACGAAGGAAGGCTTCCAAGTCAGCCAGTGACCATCCCTAGGGGACTATACATGGTAGAAGGAAGCACATCTGATCTGGAGCAAGTTCAAGCCATCACCACATTGCGAAGCGGAAGACTGGTTGACAATCATGTGGAAGGAAAGGAGGATGAGCAAATTGAGGCCCCACAAAATTTGCATCAGGACAAGGATAAACAAGTAAGCATCGAGGCATCTTCATCATCTGCCCCCACTCCTGAGGTACCATATGAGCCTAAGGTCCCATTCCCAGAGCGGCTTAAGGCACCCTCCCACTTCGGGAAACAAGGAGAGAAGGTACAAGACATGATGGAAACCTTCAAGCAGGTTCAAATCAACATCCCACTCCTTGATGCCATCGGGCAAATTCCAAGCTATGCAAAATTTCTCAAGGACTTGTGCACTCAAAAGAGGAAGAATCGGAAGCACATTTCGAAGAAGGTCATTCTCATCGAGCAAGTAAGCTCTCTGGAGTGGAAAGTTTTTCTAGGTCTCCCAATCCGACTAGGAGACTGAATTACGATTTTTCTGGGATTCCTAGGGCTTCTAGGGTTCTCCTAATCCCTATAAATAGGCCTCTAAGCATTGAGAAAAGAGACACACCGCTTCCTAGAGATAGAAATCAAAAATTTGTCTTTGGAGCTTAGAAGATCATGAGCGGCTAAACCTCTTCGTGGGGTGTTGATGTAACCCTATTTAAGCACAATGGTTTGATTGTATTTAATTTCTAGATTTTCAATTTATGCATGTTGATTGTATAACTATGAGAATTGCTACCTTTTGATTCTGTTCTTAATTATTAAATGCAATTATTCTTAAATTCCAAATTCAATATTTGTGAAATTCTTCTCTTGTCTTAAAAAATATTTTACTTTTGTTGATCTCAAATCATTCTTGTTTTCTATGATTATGAGGATGATGGTTATATAATGAGTTTAATTGATATATGATCAATAGAATTTGATATGCCATGCCTAGGGAAGACAGATTGTACTACACCCTAGTTTAGTGTAATTTAGGTAAATAGTCCATGCCAACCAAAGATGAGTTACACTTATTCATTGATTGTATGTATCCTATTAAATAATTTGATAATTTATACATAGGGAAGACGGGTCGTACCGCATCTTAGTGGTTAGGAGGACGATCCATGCCAACCGAAGATAGATTATGCTTATTCTTTAATAAGGTAATTTCTTGTTTATTTATAATATGCATAGAATGAATTTCTGGGATTAATTATGATTAGCCATTTTTGTGCGGATAGAAGTGAAGTCAATACCCTACACTCTCTCTCTTATTTTAAAATCTCTTTTATTTTCATGCACTTTAGTTTTAAAGAAAATCAAATCAATTCTCTTTTTAATTAAGTTAATTTTAATCTTTCGAATTTGATAACAAAACCCTTGCAGTCCTTGAGGTTCGACACCCTCAATATAGCCCTGTCCTACAAGATTCGTCCTATTGCGAGTGGTAATTTTATAATTGATATTTTTGGTCACAAAAATACCACATCAAGTGTCAATACAATTTCAGGTTCATCAAACCTAATCGAAGGCTCTGAAAGAGCGAATATCATATTGCCAAAAGGAAGAAAATTTTGTATGGACGATGCTTTGTATTATTCTAAATCTAGAAGAAATTTAATCAATTTTAAGGATATTCGTCTAAATAGTTACATGTTGAAACCACTAATGTAGGCAATAATGAATATCTTCATATTACTTCAACAATATCGCGCCAGAAGGTCATATTGGAAAAACTGTCTGCTTTCTCTTCCGGCTTGTATTATACAACAATAAGAACAATTAAATCACATGTTGTGATGCACCAGAAGTGCTCTAATCCAAAGATGTTTATGCTTTGGCATGATCGTCTTGGACATCCGGGAACAATTATGATGCGTCGAATAATTGAGAACTTTCATGGGTATCCCTTCAAGAACCAAAAGATTCTTTTACCAAGTGATTGTCCTTGTGATGCATGTTCTAAAAGTAAACTTGTTATCAAACCATCCCCTTCTAAGATAATTGTTGATTCTCCATCTTGTTTAAAAAGAATTCAAGGGGATATATATGGGCGGATTCATCCTCTATGTGGGCCATTTAGATATTTTATGGTTTTAATAGATTCATCAACTAGGTGGTCACATGTTTGCTTACTTTCTACTCGTAATAGTGCATTTGCTAGACTTCTTGCTCAAATAATTAGATTAAGAGCACAATTTCCTGATTATCTAATTCAATCTATTCGGATGGATAATGCGGGTGAATTTACATCTTGATAAGTGCCAAATATTCCATTTTTCGACCCATTTATTTACATTAGTTAATTATTTAGTTGTGTCGTTATTTAATGTTTTGTGTTTTTAATATTTTGTAGGTCGTTGAAGAAAAACTACAGCTTTAAAGGGAAAAAATGCAAATTTTGGAAGAAAGCATACTTTGAGAAGACCTAGATGATGTGGTTAAGTTTCACCAAATCTAAGAAAAATGTTAAATTAGATTAAAGATCAGATTGGATAAGATTTCGGATTGGATTCAAATTCAGATTCTATACATGTATAGTATTTCGATCATAACTTTCTGCTCAAATATCAAATTGAAGTGATTCAAGAGGCATTGGAAAGATAATTCAGAATACTACAATTCATTATGAAATAGGATTTTCCCATATGGGACGGTTACTATGCCAAAATCGCTCCGCAATAAAAGGACACAAATGTGGATGAATCCTATTCCGATTTCAGACTTCTATTTTGACTGGGAGACAAACCTCCGAATTATCTAAGTTTATTTGGGCTTCTAGGACTTCTCTAAGCCTACAAATAGACTTCTTTGCATTCAAGAAAAGATAGAATTTCAGAGAGAAAAATTCTATAATTTTTCTCTTTTTAGTTTAGGTTTTCTTTAGATTTAGGTTTTATTTTTATGTGGAGCTAAATTCCCAACTAAGATTGGGGATGAAGCCTCACCAATGAAGAACATCAATAAATTCATGTAAGTCTTTATTTATCTGATTTTATTAGGTTTAATATTTCAATTGTTTTACTTCTTTTCAATGTGAGGAGTGATTCCTGGATATCTTTTGTGATTCAAGGATACACTTGATAATTTAAGATAATTTCACATAATTGATTGCTTGATTTTTTTTGCCTAAATAATTGGATATCCCTTGTGATTTGTTCTACGGATACATTTGGGGTTTCAATTAAGATTGGATATCTTTTGTGATTTACGGATACATTTGATGATTTAATTGATATTAGATTCCTCTTGTGATTTGTGCAATGAATGGATACATGAGATGGTTTTGATTAATTGTTTGAAGCATAGTAAAACATATTTAAGATTTTAATTGTGAGAACTGCAGATTAATATGGATAAACATGGAAGTATGTTGTTATGATTCGATGAGTGTGAATTCTCAAACCTTAGTCTTTTATCTCTTAGTTTATTTTAATTAGTTTATATTTTTCTGTTAATTTCAAAAAATCAAAATTCAAAACCTTTTTGGAACTAGGTTAGGATTTAATTAGATTTAAATTGCTCTTTCAAGAATACAATTCTCTGTGGGATCGACCTTACACTTGCAATCCATTAAACTACAATCGATTTGTACACTTGCGAGTTAAATAAATTTGCACAACAAGTTTTTGGCACCGTTGCCGGGGACTTGTTCAATTTTTTAAACCAATTTATTTCTAAATTAGTTTTATGCTTCTACTAGTTATAATTAGGATTTTATTTTTCTGCAATTTGTTTTGTTTTACTCGTGTTACTAATAAAAAAAGAAGAAGAGTTTTTTCTTGTTGTTTTTTGTTTTGTTTGGCTTGTTTTACAGTTCTGCCGCAGCACCTTCCGCACACCCCTGCTAGTGCGATCGATTGCAGCCCTGCTACGATCGAGTGCACTCGGGACCAAGACAACAAGCTCAAATGCATCTGCGCTCGTTAACTGCCACATCTTCACTCAAGTGCGATTGAGCGCACATCAGCGCGATCGAGCACACTCACAGCAAAGGCAGGAACTACACCAGTTCCGTAGATTTAAGCCAAAATTTATTTTTGGTCCTTTTTGTGAGTTTTTTAGTTTTAGTTTTTATTTATTTATTTTTTATTTGTGTTAGTCTTTTTTTTTAGTTTATTTTTTAAAAATTTTTTTTTTAAAAAAATGGTTAATATTTTATGTAGGATATATGCATGCTGAAAAGTGAGGGGGAAGCATGAATTTTAATTTTAATGATTTTAATGCCTCTCCTAGTTATAGGACACCAGCTCCTACCAACTATCCTCAAAAATTTTACCCACATAAACCATGTTCATATTGTTTCAATCCTTATCATGAGGAAAACAAATTTTCAGATCTGCGAGCTGAGCTCAACGACTTATGGGACAAATTAGATCAAATCAGAGCAGCTAGATCTAACTTTTCATATGAACAAATGAGCACCAGTTTCTCCAGCCCGAGGTTTGATTCAAATTTCAATTGTTATAACCCGGACTTGAGCAACCAATCTGATTTCTCAGGATCAGCTCAAGCTACAGGAAATTATGCTCACCAATTTGATGAATTGCACCATTCAGAATATCCGCAGTTCGATCATCAAGCTCAACCTCCTGTTTATCAGTCTACTACTCAAGTGCCACAGCCTGCACCACAGTCATCACTGGAAGACATGATGAAAGCATTCATGCAATCAATGGATAAGAACATACAAGATATGAAGAATACTACCATGAGCAATTCCAAAGATATACAAGATATGAAGAATACTACCATGAGCAATTCCTAAGATATACAAGATATAAAGAATACTATCATGAGCAATTCCCAAGATATACAATAGCTAAAAGGTTTCACCAATCAAGCCGTATTGGAGATGAGGAATTCCAACATGGCTAACAACAGAGACATACAAGAACTTAAGCAGGCCGTGACCAAGATAGAAGGACAGATCGGTCATCTAGTTCCTAACTTCAACAAAATAGAGGAAGAAGAGCTTCAAAGTCAGCTGATGGCTGAAAGGCACTACATGATTGATGAGGATGATTCCGAAAATTCTTATCATGAGCATGCCCAAGTCACCATCACACTAGAGAGTAAGGAAATTGTGGATAACAAAGAGGAGGAAAAGAAGGAGGAGCAAGTTGAGCACCCTGAGCAAGTTGAGCACCATGAGAACAGTGAGCCACCAACTGATCTTGATCTACCCAGTGGCATGGAAGTGAGTACTGAAGCTCCTGCTTGCATCACTGTCCCTCTTGAGACATATCAAGAGCCCAAAGCTTCATCGTCTGAATGTCTCAAACAGCCATCTTATGTCAAGATACTCAAGGACTTGTGCACACAAGCACACAAATCTAGGAATTACTTTCCTAAGAAGATCCTTCGAAGCAAGCAATTCTACATAAGATGGAGAAATATTCTTCTAGATGGGTATGAAGTTTTGAAGAAGAAGGGGTGGAAGGGATTGGTTAGACATTCGCATGATAGGAGGAAGCGCTGTAAAGTTTTCTCCTCCAGTTTATTTTCTGCACTTCACTCCACAAATTATTTCTTTCCGTTTTCATTATATTGTATTTCTTTTTATTTGTTTTTGTTTCTAACAGCAATTAATCTTTTGATGTTTTGTTTCTGTGAAAGAAATATTCCTGTTAGATTTTGTTGACAGGTGTTTTGGTGTTTAAGTTTGGCGGACGCCCTGACCTTGTTCACACTCAGATTTCTTTACTTCCGGTAATGTATTTCAATACTACACATTGAGGGTAATGTGTAATTCAAGTTTGTGGGTATGAAAAAAAACTTTGTCTGTTTATTTTTGTTCTTATTTGTTTATTTTTATTTGTCTTTTTGCATTTTAATTTTTTTTTGAAAAAAAAAAATTGAAAAAAAAAATGTGCTATGTTGTTGTCAAGTTTGAGTTAAACTGTCACTGTGATTTACATTTCATTAGCTTACTTAAAGGGTTGAACACATCATTATGTCCTTTGAAGTCTGAGTCCTTTGACTTATTTTTGGGTAAAAGAGATTTCACTTGTTTTCAGATAAATTTTTTATGAGCACATTAGCATGTTTTCTATGAGGTATGATGTTTGAGCTTAAGCTTGTTCTCTTTGAGATTTTTCGGATGACCTATTGATGAATAACCATTGGCTTGCAAGATATAAATAATAAAGAGAAGGAAAAAGAAAAGAAAGATCATGTTGAATTTTCTGCTGAATAACCGGACCTCTTGCCTCATTAAGCATTGAGTGTTAGCGTCAAAAGGTGTGAAGTTCAGTGTTGATTTATGATATAGCTAATCTGACATCATAGCCTTTTTGACTTAAGTTAATTAGCCCTTAGGGATGTTTTACATCTAGTGCCCTAAAGCCACATGGCTTGAGAGTCACTGGCCTAATACTTATTACATGGGTCAATTAGAAAGCTTAAGGGAGTTAGATATTGCATAGCCTGTAAAAAAATAAAAATAAAATAAAAAAAGCATATCTTGCCTTAGTTGTTTCATTTGTTAGGGATTCTTACAAATTTTATGGAACTTATCTTGAGTTTAAGCTGAAAGCTTCATAATTGTATGCTAATTACACTTTACACTTTTCAAAAAATATGAGGTCTAAATTGTCCATTTATGAGTGATTTAATTCTGGATTACCTTTTGACTGTGATGATGATGTTTGTCTTTTTACGCTTGCTCATGAATAAGAAACATGGTTTATGTAAAAATTCTTTCTTGTTAACAACATAGTGCACAATGTTTGTGGGTGTCATTCCTGTTAAGCTCTCATGAGACTTCACTCGTTCACTAGGGATGCCTAAGGGTTTAAAAGGCTTGTTGCGTATGCTAAATACAATCGTCTCTCCCATAAAAGAGGATTTATGTTTCTTATTTTTATTTTTTTGTTTCATTTTGTTTTGCTAAGGGACTAGCAAAATGTAAGTTTGGGGGTGTTTGATAAGTGCCAAATATTCCATATTTGGACCCCTTTATTTACATTAGTTAATCCTTTAGTTGTGTCGTTATTTAATGTTTTGTGTTTTTAATATTTTGTAGGTCATTGAAGAAAAACTACAGCTTTAAAGGAAAAAATGGAAAGTTTGGAAGAAAGCATACTTTGAGAAGACCTAGATGATGTGGTTAAGTTTAACCAAATCCAAGAAAAAGGTTAAATTGGACTAAAGATCAGATTGGATAAGATTTCGGATTGGATTCAAATTCAGATTCTGCACATGTCTCATTATTTTGACCATAACTTTCTGTTCAAATATCAGATTGAAGTGATTCATGCAACATTGGAAAGCTAATTCAAAATACTACAATTCATTGTGAAACAGGCTTTTCCTAATTCGGACGATTACTATGCCAAAATCTCCCCGCAATAAAAGAACACAAATGTGGACGAATCCTATTCCGATTTCAGACTTCTATTTTGACTGGAGACAGAATCTAAGTTTATTTGGGCTTCTAGGACTTCTCTAAGCCTATAAATAGACCTCTTTGCATTCAAGAAAAGATAGAATTCCAGAGAGCAAAATTTTAAAGTTTTTCTCTTTTTAGTTTAGGTTTTCTTTAGATTTATGTTTTATTTTTATTTGGAGCTAAATTCCCAACTAAGGTTGGGGATGAAGCCTCACCGATGAAGAACATCAATACTTTCATATAAGTCTTTATTTATCTGATTTTATTGAGTTTAATATTTCAATTGTTTTACTTCTTTTCAATGTGTGGAGTGATTCTTGGATATCTTTTGTGATTCAAGGATATACTTGATGATTTAAGATAATTTCACATGATTGATTGCTTGATTTTATTTGCCTAAATAATTGGATATCCATTGTGATTTGTTCGATGGATTAATTTGGTGTTTCAATTAAGATTGGATATCTTTTGTGATTTACGGATACATCTGATGATTTAATTGATATTGGATTCCTCTTGTGATTTGTGCAATAAATGGATACATGAGATGGTTTTGATTAATTGTTTGAAGCATAGTAAAACATATCTAAGATTTTAATTGTGAGAACTTCAGATTAATATGGATAACCATGGAAGTATGTTGTTATGATTCGATGAGTGTGAATTTCCAAACCTTAGTCTTTTATCTCTTAGTTTATTTTAATTAGTTTATGTTTGTCTATTAATTTCAAAAAATCAAAACTCAAAACCTTTTTGGAACTAGGTTAGGATTTAATTAGTTTAGATTTAAATTGCTCTTTCAAGAATACAATTCTCTGTGGGATCGACCTCACACTTGCAATTCATTAAATTACAATCGATTTGTGCACTTGCGAGTTAAATAAATTTGCACAACACATCTCAAGCATTTTATGACTATTGCATGTCAATTGGAATTAATGTTTAACATCATGTTGCTCATACTCATACTCATACTCATACTTAAAATGGTTTAGCTGAATCGTTTATTAAACGAATTCAGTTAATTGCTCAACCTTTGCTTATGAAAACAAAATTACTTGTTTCTGTTTGGGGACATGCAGTATTACATGCTGCATCATTAGTTCAGATCAGACCAACAACTCACCAAAAATATTCTCCTTTGCAACTTGCATTTGGTTAAGCACCAAATATTTTTCATTTTCGTATTTTTGATTGTGTTGTATATGTTCTAATTGTGCCACCTCAACACACTAAGATGGGACCTTAATGTAGACTTGGAATTTGTGTTGGTTTTAATTCTTCTTCTATCATTAGATACCTAAAGCCTTTAACTGATGATATTTTTAAAGCACGTTTTGAAGATTGTCATTTTGATGAAAACAAATTCCCATCACTAGGGAAAGAAAAGTCGCTGCCAGAAGCACAACAAGAAATCACTTGGAATAATTCGATGTTATCTCATTTTGATCCTCGTACAAATCTATGTGAACTAGAAGTTCAAAGGATCATTCAATTGTAGAGTATAGGAAATAAATTGCCGGATGTATTAACTGAAAACAAGAAAATAGTTAAGTCTAACATTTTAGTTGCTAATACTCCAACAAAGATAGAAGTCCTATAGAACAATCAATTAATACAACAGCAAATGAGTCTAAGGCACGCCTAAAGCGTGGAAGACCTATTAGTGCAAAGGATAAGATTCCCGGGAAGACAAAAGCTCAAGGAAATGAAATCGGTGCTCTTGAAAAGGCCTTACCCACAAAACAGGCAACGAAAATTGATCCATCCAAACTTTTTGTACAAAATTCTTCTGGAAAGGAATCCCTCGAAGAGGAATCTCCTGAAGAGTTACCCCCTAAAGAGGAAAAGGTACCTAAAAATAATGAGATCTTAATAAATTATGCAAGTGCATGAGAAATATTGGATATAAATAAAATTGTTGTCAACAACATATTTTCATTTAAAGTTGCATTTGACATTACCAGAAGTAATGATGATACTAAATCACAAACTGTCGAAGAATGTCTACATAGAAATGATTGGCCAATGTGGAAGGAAGCAATTCAGGCAAAATTGAACTCACTAGCAAAACGTGAAGTATTTGGACTTGTAGTCCAAACACCTGAAGGTGTATTGCCTGTTGGATACAAGTAGGTATTTGTACGAAAACGTAATGAGAAAAATAAAATTGTGAGATACAAAGCAAGACTTATTGCACAAGGATTCTTGTAGAAACCTGGTATTGATTATGAAGAAACATATTCCCATGTAGTGGATGCAATTACATTTAGATTTTTGATTAGCTTGTTAGTTACAGAAAGTTTGGATATGCGTTTAATGGATGTGGTTACATGATATTTATATAGATCACTTGATAATGATATATACATGAAAATCCCTTAAGAATACAAAATGCCTGAAGCATATAATTCGAAATCCCGAAGCATTTATTCTATCAAGCTACAAAGATCTTTATATGGGTTAAAGCAATCCGGACGCATGTGGTATAATCATCTTAGTGAATATCTATTGAAAGAAGAATTTGAGAATAATCCAATTTGTCCCTGTGTTTTCATTAAGAAATCAGAATCTGGATTTGCTATTATTGCAGTTTATGTAGATGATTTAAATCTTGTTAGGACTCCAGAAAAGCTCATAAGAACTGCCACTTATTTAAAAAATGAGTTTGAGAAGAAAGATCTCAGAAATACAAAATTTTGTCTTGGCTTACAGATTGAACATTTTCCAAATGGAATTTTTGTTCATCAATCAACATACACAGAAAAGTCCTGAAGCACTTTTACATGGAGAAAGCCTATCCTTTGAGCACTCAAATGATTGTTCGATCACTTGATGTAAAAAAAAAAAGACCATTTTCGCCCTCGAGAAGATGACGAAGAAATTCTTGGTCCTGAAGTACAATATCGTAGTGCAATTGGTGCTGTGGTGTACCTTGCAAATTGCACACAACCTGATATAACATTTTCAGTTAATTTACTAGCAAGATACAGTTGTGCACCAACTCGAAGGCATTGGAATGGGGTCAAACATGTTCTACGTTATCTTTATGGAACAACTGACATGGGATTATTTTATTCAAGAGGTTTAAATTCACAATTAGTTGGATATGCATATGCGGGTTTTCTTTATGATCCGCATAAAGGTAGATCTCAAACAGGATATCTATTTACATGAGAAAGTACAGCTATTTCATGAAGATCTGTCAAGCAAATACTTGTTGCTATTTCTTCAAATCACTTAGAGATTATTGCAATTCATGAAGCAAGTCGGGAATGCATATGGCTAAGATCAGTAATTCAACACATTCGAGAAAAGTGTGGTTTATCCACAATCAAAGATACCCCGACAATATTATATGAAGATAATGCTGCTTGAAAATTCTAAAACGACTCCAAACAACACATATCCAAATGTCTAGGTGTTTCACAAAGATTATTCAGAAAAAGATCTAACCTAGCAGTTAAAAGATCTGCCAAATACAGATATGAAATAAGCAATCAAGAACATAGATATTTGGTTACGAAGAGGAAACCATTTAGAGAACTCTCTAAATGTAAAACCTCTCCGGGACAGCCAAACCCAGGAAATCAATCCACTATAAGAAGAATAAGGAATACAAGAATAATTACAAAACCTTTGACTCTTCCTTGCACACGACAAGTGACCCACTTGACTTCTACCTCAGTAGCCATTTCCAGAACATTTGGCCCAATTCTTCTAAAAGATTTCCTTTCACCGGAACTCCGATTGGCTTCACATATTTTCTTTTCACAAATAAAACTAGAACAATATCTCTCTTTCTAAGCTCTCTAATTTTGCTCTCCAAAATACGTACCTTTCTTAAGCAAAATAAAAGGTTTAAATAGAGAATAAACAATACATCAGCAGCCATGTCCGGACAGGGCTAATTAGGGGTTTGGACATGGCTAGGGTTACATATGCGTAACCTAGTGGTGTCCGGACCTCTAACTCTTGTGTCCGGATAGCCCATATAAAAAAGGGCTTGCTGGAAATTTGGTCCGAACCTAGCTTCCGGTCCGGACCTCCCCTTCAATATGAGGTTTCTGGAAATGGGGTCCAGACTCAACTTCTGGCGATCCGGACCTCCCCCTCAGAATGTAGTTACTGGAAATGGCGTCCGGACCCAGCTTCTGACGGTCTGGGCATGTCCTTCAAATGGAGTGTTTTGGAAATTGGGTCCGGACTTGGCTTCTGGTGGTCTGGACCGGCCCTTCTAGAATCAGTTTTCTGGACATGTTAAGATGCTTCATTTTCACCAACTTTACAAGCAAACCGAATGAGCCAAAACATAACCCAACAAACTCCCCCTTTTGGCCATTTGAGGACAAAAAATAATTTGTACATGAAAATGACATATCAAATAAACTCCCCCTTTTTGTCTCGGAAGGACAAAAGGAAATACACAAAAATGAAATTCTAGAGTTTTAAACAAACAAACCAACAACCCATGAAATCTTAAGTAAGTAAAACCAGACAACACAAAATAAATTATTCTTGCCAGAAAGAAAAACAAACCAAAACAGGAGGGAAAAATTATTCTTGCCAAAAGCTTTCCTTGATAGACTTCACATCTTTCTCCAAATTCGTCAGGCGAGTGTTGATGGCTTCAATGCTTTGGCCTTGAGTTTGAAGTAAGTCAATTATTTTAGTTAATTGACTTGAAATATCTGATGATCCCGAGGAGGACGCAGCTAGAGAATCTTGAACGATCGGTGGAGCATGGTCAGCTGGAGCGTGAAGCCTAAGTTGAGCATTTGACTTCATCACTGTTGCTTTGCCAAAATAACCTTCAGGAGATTCCACATGTTCATTTGCTGCAATTTTGGGCAAAGTGGCGTGCAAGATCTTTGTGATGAGGCCGCCATAAGGTAATGCAATCAAGTGATCTTCATGGAGCTCAATCATAGTCAACACCATATGAGTGCATAAACAGAACTCTACACGGATAATTATGCCATAAATCATCATTGCGCGTTCAATTGTCACGTGACTCTTTCGAGAGATTGGCCAAATATTCTGCAGCACAATTCGTGTTAGCAACCTCTCTGGAGCCCGTACATAACCAATCGAAATTTTGTTCTTGTCTTCGTCCCATACAAGCTCCCGACTCGGATTAAGAACCGCTATGACTTCCGCTTTAGTTGGTTATGGCTCAGTCTCCAAAAATGGAAGCGGCTTCTCATTTGTCAAAGGAATCCTAGTAACTTCACTTATCAACTCAGGAGTGACATTGAGAGTTTTCCCGGAGACCTTGGTCTTGAATGACGAAGGACCAACCAAGTCAATGTCTTCGATGTTGTAGTAGAATTCCCGAACTAATCGAGTGTATGCATTAACAGGAACGAACACCGAGGTCCATTGATTAGCATGGAAGATATCATGGATGAACCGAAACGGTTCAACTGTAAGATCATTTTGCTCCACTCCACGCTCAATCACAATGTTTCATGTCAGAATTTTGTCTTGTAGGATTGATTTTTCTTCTCGAGTGCACTTTCTTCTTGGTGTGGATTCCGAAATTGGATACACCATTTTCTGCATTCACACCCCAAAAAAAATACAAGCACATATTATTCTTGAGAAACATCATTGTAAACAAAATTTTGATATGAAATATGTGATCCCACAAATGAGATAGATGCAACAGAAACAAATTTTAAATGTTGAATATACCAAAAAAAAAAACTTATTACAAGAAGATAAAGAAAAATAAATGAAAACAATTTCATTTAGACATTTTATCAAACATGTAATAGGTATTGAGATATTGATGATCCCATTTAAAAAATTTGCATGAATATTGAACATACCTTTCCTAGACAGTTCTCAACTAACATCTAAAGATCAAACACATTGGAATAAAGCAAGCCAGAGTCTTTGAGACATTTGAGCAAACACATGGTGTGCAGAAAAAAATATAGGCATGAAAAACATATGTCAAGATGAAAATCCCATTCCTAAATGATAGTGTATTTATTTTGCAACAATGATAAGAACTAGAAAGAAGGCACAATGGGAATCAAAGAATCAAGTAATTCGGAATGGCAATATTAAACCCAAACATTCACAGTTGAGAATTTTATTTGAACCAAATTGAAAAGGAGAAGGAAAGAAACCATACCTGTGATTGTTGAAGCATTTTTTGGATCTAACAGTTTCCGTTTGGTGTGATCTTCACGTTCTTCGAGGCGTCTCTAACCAGTGACCTTCGGGCTCCTACAAAATAATAAGAGAGTCAAAGGGGTCTACGGGAAAGGCCCTGTAGACCCTCCGATGCTTAAGTTAGCAGTCCTATATGGGGTCAAAATATAGCCGGAGCTAGCAATGTATTAAGAAATAATGACCGATCCCTTTTACCTATGTCTTGAGTTCTCTTTTATAGGGTTTTATCTCTGTAACTACTTCCTTGATCTTCTCCCTTCAGACGATTGAAGAATCATTTGAAACAGTGGGGAGATAATGTGAGGTAGTTGAGATGACATAGGACCTTATGAGATAATTAAGGGTTGTTGAGAGATAATGGGACCCATAGTGGATTTTATCCCCAACAGTTACCACCCGATTCCCATGGTTGACTAGGCCAGCTGGTGGAGCTCCCGAAACTGGCCCTTCTGTTTTGTAATTATATACTTGGAATAATAGGACTTTTTGGGTTGATCAAACTGCTAGTCCTTTCATTTGCTTGCAATGATATTATTTATGCATCACTCTTAGCAATCTTGACAGTAATTTATGAATTACCTGTGATTGCTTGGTAGAGTGCTTTTGGCTAAGTGCTAGGCCTCAGGAAATGTTTAACCTTTTTTCGAACACACCTTCTTTAAAGGATTTACGTTCTTGACAGGTTATTTTTCTCTGTGGCTATTTAACCTTTTTTGAACACACCTTCTTTGAAGGATTTAGTTCTTGACAGGTTAGCTATTTAACCTTTTCATGAGCTCAATATTTAGAGCAATTAGGAAGCCCAGTTTTTTCTCATCTTGGTATGGAACTCCTTGGTGTGCTTGGGGCTCAAGGCTTTAGTAGGCAGAGCGTCTTGTCGGCAGCCATTTAATGGCAGCTCGGGAACAAACTCCTCATACATTGAACTTTTCCTGCATGTATTTCGTTATAAGATGCATATAGTATAAAAATAGAATACGTACCCCCCATTCTATGTGGCAGGAGTGGCATCAGTGACGAGACACTTAAATTGAGTAATAAGTTCAGTGGATAGGGGTTGCTCTAGCCGATACTTCCTAGCTGACATTTGCTCATCTTTGTGCCCAGCCACTTTTGGCATGCCTTCACGCAAGCTTTTATAACAAGCCTTGGAAGAGTGATTGTTAGCTTGGGGCTGAGCTGATAGTATGTCTGCCGAAATGGACAACTTCTTCTTGCCATTCTTTGCTTTCAACCCACATGGGTTTGTGCAAGAAGGGTTTAACCATTAAGCCATTGTTTTGTTTTGGGGTCTGCACAAAACGACAAACACTAACCATACGAGTCCTTTTAGACTGCATTATAAATTAGTGATGGAATATAAAAGTTCATCATCTACTGAGACGAAGTTTAGTATAAAGATTCCACAATTATCATGAAACACTTTTAATAGCTAGTGTTAATGAATCATATCTTGCAAATAAAAGAGGATGCAAGGGAAAGCAACCACTTATCTCAGATGTTGTTTATTGGTATCTATTAAATGTGTTTCTTTACTTCTCGGTGATCCAAGAAGTCACCGAGTGTGGATAGCCGTTGGTGCCAAAGAGGGGTCGGCGCCGGTGGCTCTAAGGAGGGCTTGTTCATGGAAGCTTGAGAGTATATCTGCTTCTTTGAAATGAGTTACTCGGTTGAGTTTCTTTCAGAAGGTTGGGTGCCACACTCTATTGGGCTTGAGTAGAGACATCGGATTTGCTTTATACTGCTCAGATTTCAGGTTTGTGTCATCTTGAGATGGCATGAAGTGCTATATTACTCTAAGCCACATTGTGCACCTTTTCCTCTCTGTTATTCACTGCACAAAATTGAAAGAAGAATATAGAGCATGTTGCACTAAAATCGAGTCACAGTATGCCTTCTTATGGTGTATGAAACACAATTGACTATTATCAAGCCCAACCAACCATAATCCTAGGAAATTAGAACTATGGGTGTAGAATGCTATTAAAGCTAAAATATGACAAAGTTGTTCTCACGAGAGGAGCATGCCTCTCACAAAAGGACATATTAGACACCCAATGATTTTTGAATTGCCATTGGCTTTCATCTAGACCAAAATTCGGTATTATTCTAATCAGGCATGCATTTATTTTAATACATTAAAACACATCTTCAACAGAGACATTCTTGTATTATTGTCTTTTCATCAAGAGCCACGAGCATATGTATTTAGAATTGTAAATTGTGCTTTGATTCTGGTAAATTACAAAAGCATTTAACAATTATAAATATAAGTATACTTATTTATGGCCATTGATGTAAAAAGACATTGTTTTTGGTTTTAAATGCAGAAGGTATTTTCTTTTTATGAATCCTGTAGTCATCAATCTGATGAGGTCAATGAGCTTTTGCTTTTAAACAAAGCTTGCAAAAAGGCAAATTATGCATAAAGAGATATGCTTTTATTTTAATAAAAAATTAAAAAAAAATTAAAAAAAAAAAAAAAAAATTTACACGTGTAACCTATGCACTCAATAAAATAAGCTCACAGAGACTTATCTGGCGGGCCGAGGCATCCTCGGGAGGCAGAGTGATGTTCAGGCCTCGAGAGGTGGAATGATCCTCAAAATATTTCTCCTCGGGAAATTTGCACCTTGGGATTTTTTGCTTCTCGGATTTTTGACTTGGAAATTTCTTCTCGAAAATTCATCCTCGGACTCTCGGAATTTTTCTTCGAAAGTAAATCTGGAAAATTATTTTCATTTTGGTTCCTTGATGCTAAGGACTTGGTGCTCTCAAAGTAGTTGGCTCTTGGGATTTTTTACTCGGAATTGTTCCCTCGGAGTTGTGACTTTCGGTTTTCTTCCTCGGAATTTTTCCCTTAAGAGTTCTCTTGAGATCCTCGAAATTTTTCCCTTAAGAGTTGTCTCAAGATTTTTCCTCGGAATTTTTCCCTGAGTTGTGACTCTCGGAACTTTTCCCTTAAGAGTTGTCCTTAAGATTTTTCCTTGGAATTTTGCAAGATGATCCATCCTCGGGAATTTGACTTTCTGGACTCTTGGAATTTTTCTTTGGAAAATTTCTTGGAGTTTGTCTCGGAATTTTATTCCCGGATTTTTTCTGCACAAAATGCGAACTAGTGCATGCATCCAAGCAAAATATAATTGATAATTATAAATCCGAGAAGAGGTGTTGGTGAACCTGAGTTTGGGTTGGCGACCCGAGGTTGTTTTGCCGAAGGTCAGACTTGGCAAGACTTGGCGTCCAGCGAACCTGAAGTGGCGATCGGCGTAGACTAAGGGGTTGGCCACTGTGAAATGTCTGATCTTGCTCGCTGCCCCAGTTTTAGGACTCGCAGCGGGAGATCGCGACCCCCCGGAATAACATTGCAAGCCCATTTGCTTGAGCCCGTAAACTTAATTTAGGACCGTTTCACCACTCATCTCAAGGTGAGTCAGCGGCCATTCGCGTGGATCGACAAGCTTGAGGGGAGTTGGTCAGGTGCATCACGTCATGCAGTAATGCTGATTCTAACTTACTCTCATGAACTTAGCTTGGCAGTATCTTTCAAGCAGATGATGGTATTGCTAACGAGCCTCTGGAGACTGAACCATGGACATCACCCATGAGACAGCTTCATCAATAGCCACATCCATTTTCTCTTTGCGACATAAGAATGTCATCATCTTCAGACCGTCCGAGGCAGGCTTTGCAGTCTCGACAAAGCTTAGAAGCTTTGTGACTCGGCACACCTGGTAACTCGGTGGACTCGGGTCCCGGCTTTCAGTAGGCGTAGGTCTCGCCTTTTTGCAGTTTGGGCCTCGGGTCTCGGCTCTCAACAGACTCGGGTCTCGGTTTTCTACAGACTCGGGTCTCGGGTCCCTTGAGCCTCAAGTCTCGGCTCTCTGCAGACTTAGGTCTCGGCTTTCTACTGACTTAGGCCTCGAGTCTCTTCAGCCTCAGGTCTCGGCTCTCTTCAGCCTCAGGTCTCGGCTCTCTGCAGACTTAGGCCTCGGGTCTCTTCAGCCTCAAGTCACGGCTCTCTTCAGCCTCAAGTCTCGACTCTCTGCAGACTTAGGTCTCAGTTTTCTGCTGACTTAGGCCTCGGGTCTCTTCAGCCTCAGGTCTCGGCTCTCTACAAACTTAGGCCTCGGGTCTCTTCAGCCTTAGGTCTCGGGATTTTTCAGCCTCAAGTCTCGCCTCTCTGCAGAATTAGGTCTCGGCTTTCTGCTGACTTAGGCCTCGGGTCTCTTCAGCCTCAGGTCTCGGCTCTCTGCAGACTTAGGCCTCGGGTCTCTTCAGCCTCAGGTCTCAGCTCTCTTCAGCCTCAAGTCTCGGCTCTCTACAGACTTAGTTCTCGGCTTTCTGCTGACTTAGGCCTCGAGTTTCTTCAGCCTCAGGTCTCGGCTCTCTGCAGACTTAGGTCTCGGCTTTCTGCTGACTTAGGCCTCGGGTTTCTTCAGCCTCAGGTCTCGGCTCTCTGCAAACTTGGCGACTGGCATGGTAAACAACATGGTTTGTTGCGGAGAGGGCAGAGGCCTGGGCTCGTGGGCTGGCGATCGTCGAAGAGGCAAGTCTGCCGAAAAGAGCCTGTACGTCCGAGGAGGGCTCAGTGACCCCTAGTCCAAGTACAGCTCGGTCACTAGCAGCGACGAGGCAAGTTCAAAGCTAGCGAGGCCTCTAGAAGGAGCTTGCTGGGTGATGGCTCACCGACGAGGCGAGGTCAGGAATCTAGAGGGAGTTCGCCGGGATGCTGGTTCACCGATGAGGCGAGGACGAGAATTTGGAGGGAGTTCGTCAGCATGTCTGCTGGCGCCGGAGGGCTTGCTCATCCTCTTCACTTCCGTTTATGAGGAAGGGTCTGACGACTTTGAGCTAGAGTCCATGAACGGCGGCGAGCCTGAAGGGCGAGGTCTGGTGACCTTGATGCGAGGGTCAGTGTCGTCGGCGAGGAACTGCATGGTTTTTTCAGAAACCTTTTCCCTAAGCTTGGAGATGACAATAATGGCATAATAGTAATATTTGAGCTTGTGATTAAAAGGGCACATAAGTCTGACAGCCATCATGTTTTTTAAAAAAAAAATTACAAAAAGGCATCACAGTAAGTTTTGCCACAATTGTTTATCCTTTTTATCAATTCATGAAAATATTAGTAAAATAATCCATATTTAAGGAAATGGACTTATCTTTCCGAAGTACACCAATTCCGCCTAGGAGCCCGTGCCTTCTTGCCTCTCAATGAAAGCACCTTTATTTTTTTTTAAGGACATGATAGAGATATTTTCTCTGCTTTTTGACAGCTATAGTGACAATCGTCTCCTTGCATGGATTTGTTTTGCCCACAGCCACGCCACTCTTTCTTTGACTTGGCTTAGTCCACAAATAATTATGAAATTGCCTTTGAGGGTCTGTTAAGGAATGATTGCTTCCTTTCCTCCCTTCATACTTCTTCCACCTCTTTCATGTAAAATTAAAAGTGAAGAGGAAATAAACAGAGAAATCACATTCTTTTTGTTTATAAATCTTGTGTTTCGAGGGATTGTTGAAGCAACTTATGCGTTTAACGATACTCATAAAATTTAGCATCCATTTAAATCACTAAATGTTGAATATTAGAAACTTTATACCACGCTTGCCTTTAACAAAGAAAGTAGAAAAGCTAGGTAGCACGTGGTCCTAGATAAGCATAGGCTCACATGTTTTTCAGATTCCCTTTAAAAGTGCCTACGTAACAGCATATGAGGAAGCAACATAATATTTGCTTCTTTTAAAGAAAAGTCACCTTCATCAAAACCAAGACACAACATTATTTAAATAACTCTATGTCAGATTAGTATATACTTATACGTTTATGACAAATATGAGTAGAAAAAAGAACAACTTATCTAATGATTCAGCGTCGGTGAGTGCAAATTTGTCGCCTTTTGCCTACCTCGAGCATAAGATCCGTACGTAGGAGAATTATTTTTGCGAATCCGACGAAAGAAAACACCGATTTGGTGTATGGAGATCGGAACATAGTGGATCTAAGATTTATGATTGTAGATCTGTGCAGACCCGTCAGATAAACGTAAATCTGGCGACAGCAAACACGATTTGGTATATGTACACGCAGATCGCCATGGATTGGATATGGGATCCATGAGTATAGATCTGTGCAGATCTAGTTCCGGTTGGTCGATGTATCGCCTGAACGCATGATCACCATCATAATGGATTTTGATTTTGTAAGAACGTCATAGTTCCCACAGACGGCGCCAAACTGTTAACAGTTTTCGTTTGGTGTGATCTTCACGTTCTTCGAGGTGTCTCTAACCAGTGACCTTCGGGCTCCTACAAAATAATAAGAGCGTCAAAGGGGTCTACAGGGAAGGCCCCGTAGACCCTCCGATGCTTAAGTTGCCGGTCGTATATGGGGTCAAAATATAACCTGAGCTAGCAATGTATTAAGAAATAATGACCGATCCCTTTTACCTATGTCTTGAGTTCTCTTTTATTGGGTTTTATCTCTGAAACTTCTTCCTTGATCTTCTCCCTTCAGATGATTGAAGAATCATTTGAAATAGTGGGGAGATAATGTGAGGTAGTTGAGATGACATAGGACCTTATGAGATACTTAAGGGTTGTTGAGAGATAGTGGGGCCCATAGTGGATTTTATCCCCAACAGCGATGATGGAATGTGTATATGGGACTGTAAAGCAAAGAAATCAGAGATAAAAAGAGAGAAAAAAATGAAACAAGGAAAAAAAATTTTAGGAAGAAGTGATTCGGCCGAGAGAGAGAGAAATATGAAATGGAGAAAAAAATAAGGGTTTTGAAAACAATGCGATGGCCGTGTCCGGATAGGTAAGTACCATGTCTGGTCCGCATCCCAAAAAAATAAAAGCCAAAAAAAATAAATTCATCAAAAAAAAAAAAAAAAGGAAAAACAAACAGAACTTGTTTAGATATCCAATAAACCATGTGTGTCCTTATGAATATCTTAACAATCCGGAGTGATCAACAAATTACACTTACACCATAAATGTACTATATGCAAGACACAACCTTGTTCTGTGAATTTAGTCAAGTAGGCAATAATCAGAAATCTCATGTGAGGGTGTAGTGTGTGAAAACTCCCATTAAATAAGATTTCATTAGTGAAAGGTAAATCTAGGCAGACATTTTGTAAATGAAAGACAAACAGTCTCATTCAAGCCACAGTAAAACCTTATAATGTTAGGACCTAGATTCACTCATCCGATACACTCCCCCTGAGACTAATCATTCGCTTTTACCATGTCCTTTAGTAATCATCTATTTCCGCAATGATTTGATCACTGATTCTTTCTTTAGGGACATATAGAAGCAAAACTAAGTCATCTGAGCTTATTTTATGCCCTCCTTTTTTTTTTTTTTATGGAAGAAAATGTTGGAATTTTTAGAAGCTAGGTTCAACTAACGAGTTGGTCAAGTGGATAGAACTGACACTACCTATCTTCCAAAAAAAATGTTTGATCCAAATTCCCAAAACACACAAAAAAAATCTAAACCTAATGATGGCAAATAGTGCACAACTTCGAACATGAGAAAAACTGACTTTTTACTCCTTTAACAGTTTTCAGAAGAACAAGGTATATCATAAACATATGGAGCTTGAGATGTAAATTGGAGAAATATTGACCCCACTTATATGTAAAATATTCATTTGAGCACAAGACATGAGAAACTGACTATCCAACAAATAAAAACAATCCCAAAAATAAAAGAATCAAAGAAAATAAAGACAAAGCAAACCAAAACAAACAAAAATGCCCTAGAACAGCTATAGACAAATATCAATATGTTCAATTTCTAGGCATGTTCTATGTATACAATCAAGAGAGATCGCATACACCAATTGCATTCCTGAGATACTCAAACCTAGATCCATCTAGAGGTTTTGTAAACAGGTCAGCTAATTGGTGTTCAGTAAGCATAAATTCAAGAGATACCACTTGGGTCTCTACCAAGTCACGGATGAAATGATGATGAATGTCAATGTGTTTCGTGCGTGAATGTTGAACCGGATTCTTTGAGATGTTGATGGCACTAGTATTGTCACAGTGGACAATCATTTTTCCTTTAGCAAATCCATAGTCCGCAAGAAGTTGCTTCATCCAGATGAGCTGTGTGCAGCAGCTCTCAGCAGCTATATATTCGGCCTCAGCAGTAGAGAGAGAGATGGAGTTTTGTTTCTTACTCATCCAGGCGACCAAATTTGTTCCCACATAAAAACATCCGCCTGATGTACTTTTTCGATCATCAGCATTACCAGCCCAGTTTGCATCAGAATATCCTGCAAGTTCAAGATTTGTGTTAGTAGAAAAATAAATCCCAAAATTGATAGTGCCATTGACATACCTGAGGATTCGTTTAACTGCTGTTAGATGAGATTCCTTTGGATTAGCTTGGAATCGAGCACATACACCTACACTGAAAGATATATCTGGTCGACTAGCTGTAAGGTAAAGTAGACAGCCTATCATGCTTCTGTATAAGGTTTGGTCAACGAATTTCCCAGCCACATCTGCACACAGCTTAATACTCGTACTCATGGGTGTGCGAGCATGACTTTTTCCATCCAACCCGAATTTCTTCACAAGATCTTTTGCATACTTTGGTTGAGACACAAAGATACCTTTGTTGGATTGTTAAACTTGAAAACCTAGAAAATAGGTCAATTCACCAATCATACTCATTTCGAACTCTTGCTTCATTTCTATAGAAAATTGATAAGCCTGTGAGTCGACCGTAGAGCCAAAGATAATGTCATCTACATAAATTTGGACAATGAGTAGTTCACTGCCTTTCCTACGGATGAACAACGTACGGTCAGCCTGTCCTCGGATGAACCCATGTTCAAGAAGATATGTTGTCAGACATTCATACCAAGCTCTCGGAGCTTGTTTCAATCCATAAAGTGCCTTTTTCAGCTTGTAAACATGATCTGGATAAATTGGATCTTGAAACCCTTGTGGCTGAGCTACATATACTTCTTCTTAAAGAATGCCATTGAGAAAAGCACTCTTGACGTCCATCTGATACAATTTGATCTGGAGATGACATGAGATGCTCAACAAAATTCTGATATATTCCAATCTAGCTACCGGTGCGAACAACTCATCAAAATCCACTCCTTCAACTTGAGTGTATCCTTGAGCAACCAATCGAGCTTTGTTTCTTACCACTATACCATGCTCGTCGGATTTATTCTTGAAGATCCATTTAGTGCCAATGATATTCTGATCTTTTGGTTTTGGAACCAAATTCCAAACATCATTCCGAACAAACTGATTGAGTTCATCATGCATAGCCGCAACCCAACTCTCATCTTCTAATGCCACATTAACCTTCTTTGGCTCAATCTCAGAGAGATAACAAGAATAAGTGACTTGATTTACCACCTTGTTTCGCAGTCGTAACCCTTCATTAACATTTCCCAGCAAATTTTCTTTAGGATGATTAAGTTAGACTCTAGAGGATGGTGCATGAGAGACCAAGTGTGGAACTGGTGAAGGAGTCATGCCTTCTGTATCTGAAAGTATTGATGTACGGACTGCTGAAACATTCGGACTAGGATGTTCATGAGTTTTATCAGACATATCAACTTGCTCCCCCTCAACCTGAGGTTCTTCTTCTGCAAAATGCTCCTTGGTAGTTTCATCATCGATGACAACATTTACTGATTCCATTACTGACTTGGTCCTTTTGTTATACACACGACTAGCTCGACTTGTATTTGAATATCCAAGAAAAATTCCTTCGTCACTCTTTGCATCAAACTTCCCCAAGTTCTCCCTATCATGAAGAATGTAACATGTACTTCTGAACACCCGAAAATATTTGACAGTGGTTTTCTTGCCTCTCCATAGCTCATATGGTGTCTTGGTAGTTGTTGGTCTGAGAAAAACTCGATTAACAATATGACATGCCGTATGGACTGATTCTCCCCAAAAATGTTGTGCCAAATCCTTAGCATGTATCATAACTCTAGCCATTTCTTGTATGACTCGATTTTTTCGTTCAACTACTCCATTTTGTTGAGGAGTTATGGGGGATGAGAATTCTTGTTTGATACCTTGCTGAGCACAATAATCTTCAAAACTTGAGTTCTCGAATTCTCTGCCATGATCGCTCCGGATTCGCTTGATGAAACAGTCTTGTTCATTTTGTATCTTATGAAACAAGATCTGAGCATGTTCAAAGGCTTCAGATTTTTCACTTAACAAAATTACCCATGTGTATCGAGAGAAGTCATCTACGATCACCATAATGTATTTCTTGCCTCCCAAACTGGCTGTCCGTGTAGGGCCCATGAGATCCATGTGAAGAAGCTCTAAGTTTCGAGAGGTAACAATACCTGAGATCTTTTTGTGAGGAGTTCTAGTTTGTTTCCCCAGTTGACATGGGCCACACTTTCCTTTATCAGCCTGATGAATCTTGGGTAAATCAGCTATAGCTTCTGTCATTGAAATTCTGACCAGATCATGAAAATTTAGATGCCCTAACCGTTGATGCCACAATTCTCCAGCGTCCAGGGTTGCATTATTGCATTTTATTTGAGAAGTTGAGGAGAGACAATAGCAGTTGTCAACCGTGCGCTCTCCTCCCATCAACCATTTTCCTTGAGAATCAAATATGCTACATTCTTTCTTAGAAAACTGGACCACTAGATCATAATCACAAAATTGACTGATGCTCAATAAATTTGCCCGGAGTCCTTCAACATACAGCACTTCTTGTGGAGTAGGAGCACTAGAAATTTCCACAATTCCTTGACCGATCACCTTCGATTTGCTGCCATCTCCATAAGTGATGCTTCCACCTCATTTGCCTTCTTTAAGCTCTTTGAATAGAGACTTATCACCTGTCATATGTTTTGAACAACCACTATCCAGAAACCACAAACAAGAGTTAAGCACACTTAAGGTAGTATGAGCAACAAGGCATAGATGATCTTTCTTTTTAACCCAGACCTATTCCTTTTGAGGACGAATTTGCACATTCTTGTCAATCAAATTAGACATATCTTTTATATCAACAGAATTTGACAAAACAGCTAACTTCTCACTAATAAGTTTCACTTGAGCAGTTAAAACTTTTAGTTGATTCCCAATTCCAGGTTCATCTAGTCTAGGGATATTCTTCTGAGACCATGGTTGTTTAGCCCTAATTTGAAAATAGTTTGGTCGAGTATGACCTTTGACACCACAGTGAAAACAAGTAGGGATGAAGTTAGTCCTTACCGGAACTTTGAATTTCAACTTATTTTTCTTCGTCACATCTTCTGAACTTTCTTGAAGTAAGCAAGAATTCTCAATTGCCACATCTTTCATTTTAGGTTTCACAAACATGATCTTAGAAGTGGTTGCAACATTTGAAGAAGATGAATTAACATGTTTATTAAAACCCAATCCAGTCCTATCATGTGAATGTTTCTGATTTCCTAACATTTGATTCAATTTATCACTAGAAAATTTCCTTAAATGATCATTCGAATCATTCAAGTCCTTTTCTAGAGATTTCACTTTAGCAATCAGCATGAGGTTTTCAGAAGTCAAAGTGTTTCGAATAGCTAAACATTCATCCATAGATTTCATTAATCTTTCTTTCTCAAGTTCAGCTTCTTTCAGATTTTTCAGATTTCTCCTATTCAGCTTGTTCAATTTATCACATTCCACAAACAAGTTATTATAAGCAGTTTGTAAATCCACCTCATCATCAAATTCAATTTCAGATTCGTTTATCATATGAGGTGAGTTAACAGTCTTATAATAATTATCATAAGAAGCAGTAAAAGCTAAATAATTCACTCCTCCTTCAACTTCTTCTTCGGATTTTTCATCATCCGACTCATCACTCTGAGTGACATTGAAAGCTTTACCTTTGGACTTTTTCAGATTAGCACATTCAATTCGAATATGACCCCGACCCCCACATTCATGACATTTTCCTCCACTAGTGAACTTATCCTTATAATCAGTCTCTAAACAAAAATCAATTTTCACAAACAAACAAATCCCCGGCAACGGCGCCAAAATTTGATGTACAAATTTAATTGTACTCGCAAGCGCACGACTCGTATGCAATATAGTGTGTGTGCAAGTGCGAGGTCGATCCATAGGGAATTGTGTTTGTGAAATTTAATTTATATCTAAATCAATTATATCTTAACCTAGTTCCGAATGATTTTGATTTTGAAAATAAACTAACATAAACTAAATAAAATAAAAATAATCAAAAGATAAACAACTAAGGTTTTAGAATTCACCTCACCAAATCAAAGCATACATTCTTATGTTTTCATTCATGCATCCGACAAACAATTAAACCCTATATATATGTTCTATTGTTTTTTTATAAACCAATTGAATCATTCGATGAATCCATCTCTATTACAAATCACAACGAATATCCAATTGAGATCAAATCATCCATTGTATCCGTAAATCACAATGGATATAAGTCTCAATCAAATCATTCGATGTATCCGTTGGATGAAACACAACGAATATCCAACATTTTCACGATTTATAAACAACAATCAATCACAATTTTGTCACACAATTGAACTGAAACGAACATACATTACATTAAACGACGGATTTGTACGAACGAAACATAAAAATATAAAACTAATCAATGGTGAGGCTTCATCTTCAACTTTAGTTGAAGAATTAGCCTCTCATGACAAAAGAAATCATAAAGAAACTAAATTACTTCATTAAAATTAAAAACTTACAAAAGAATTCTAGTTCCAAGCTACAAAAACCCATAAAACACGGAAAGCGACCAAGAACGGCGCCCCCGGCGCGTCTTCGTCTGATCCCCCTCAATTGTGAGGCTTAGAGGTCTATTTATAGGGCTTATGAGAGTCCTAGAAGCCCTAGTAATCCTAGGAATTTCGGAGATTTAAGTCCAAGCCCAATTAGGTTAAAGAAAACCTAAGCCCAAATCGGAATAAGATTCGCCCAGAATTGCGGTCCTATCTTACGGCGTGATTTTGGCCTTGCGGCGCTCCGAATTGGGAAAATGCTATTTCACAATTAATTGTATAAGTTTGAGTTATCTTTCCAATGCCGCTTGAATCACCGTAATCGGATATCAGAGCTGAAAGTTATGGCCAAAATACCGAGACGTATTCAGAATCCAATTTTGCATCCAATCCGATTTGACTTCAAATTGAGAAATTCCGAATTAATTCTTTCCTTTATTTGATTAAACTTTAACGATGATTGGTTAAGCTTAACCATATCTTCTAGATCTTCCCAATTTGCCCTTTAAGCTTGGAATTTTTCCAGAAACGCTTTATTTTCTTCCAAAAGCCTATAAAACAAAGAAAATACAAAAAGGAAGTAAAATGGCCTAATTAACCAAAACTAAAGGATTAAAACATGCAAGTTAAGGGCTGAAAATATGAATATTCTAGCACTTATCATTAGTTATCCTAATAAATTCCTTGGTTGTTACATTCTCCCCTCCTTGTTGGAATTTCATCCTCGAAATTTAAATGTAACATATATGCTACCATACCATGTCAAACTATAACATTTATCTATGCATACTTATAACTTGAGAACACTCAAACTACTAGTCTCGTGTCAAATCAGTCCCTTAACTAGTATACTGCATATCACAATATCATATAATTTTTTCTTCTGACTTTTGTCATCGTGCCATCCTATCTGAGATCACCCTATTGTATCACAACCTATTCTAAGGTCTCCAATTTATCAGCTTTTATTTGACATGCATTTGTCAACTAAAATTCCTCAAGCTCTATCATCATAAAGTACCTTGTATTATATATCAATGCTAGCTATAATCCTTTAAACTTGTCTCAATTGATATGCTTATGCTTATATGCTATTATACCCTCTTTTGTGTATCCATCATCTACCAAGACACTTGATAAAATCTTTTTCCATCGTCACTCTTTAAGAGATTCATCTCCAAAGTACAATAAGTGTCATAGTATCACCCTCATCCGAGGTTTAAATGATAGTCTTACTACTTTATTTCACCTTATGACATCTACCTATTATCAATAATACTTTCTAATTTCTCTTGTTAAATTGACTACCACAAGGTCATCAAGTCATTTCATTTGGGATAGTTATTCTACGCATTGTTTTCCTCACCCATGGTTCTGACATACACATATGCTAACACTAGGACCAGTCTTACACGCCTCAATTACAATGCTCATATGCATATGTAGAATGTATAGGCTTATTAAATCTAGTGGCGTTAACATCTTTCAATATCTATTTGTTTCTATATCAGACACTCTATTTTCTATCTCTCAATCCCAAGAAAACAATCTACTACATTGATCGTTTAACTCTAATGTGTTCATCAAACTGTCAAATTGCTTCATAATCCATATGGAACTAGTTTATTAGAAACGACGTTGTCGTAGAACTCCCCTCCTTAATACGAAACTCATTATTCTAACTTCCAATTTAATGAGGACCTTTCATACTATCTTTATGCCTTAAATTCTCATATATCCTTCCATATTGATCTTTGAGCTAAACATTATCTCCTAGCAATCAAATCCTTAGTTGTAGCAGAATTCTATCTCAAAATTTTAGCCAGTAAATCTAATATTTACATAACCTCAATGGCATTCGACTGTACTTTATACATATAAAAGGCGACTTCCATGCCTTCATATAAATTTTGTCTATCTCTTACAAGTCCTACTATAATTTCTTGTGTAATTCCTAGCGGCATAACTAAATCTTTCCACATGCTAGTATCCACAATACCTTTTTTTTTTTTTTTTTAATCAACTTATTCAAAAAGGGTGTAAAATAATAATTCATATATTTCTTTCTATCTCTTAATATTCGAGATCATGCGGTCTGTAGGGAAGAAGTGTGGTTCCAATGTACGATCTTGGAAGAGAAGAGCAAGAGCCCAGGCATGGAGGAATGAAGTTCCTATTCCTATGGACCACCTACAAGATAAGGGGAAAAATCAGATTGGGGAGGAGACTGATGGGAGGTCTTCTCCTAACAAAAAGAGTAGGATGGGAGTCTCAGAAGGGATGGCACCGGAGGCAGAGTTGGTGGTGGCTGGGTCACAGTACCGCCAACAACAATGCTTCTAATAAGTTGGAACTGCTGGGGGCTTGAGAACCCTCAATCAGTTCGAGACCTTTGCCAACTAGTGATGGAGAAGAGACACAACTGTTTGTTTCCTATGAAAACAAAGAGTCGTAAAAATAAGCTGGAAGGGATTAGGGTGAAGTTAGGGTTTGAAGGACTATTTTTGTTGGATCCGGTGGGGCGTAGTGGAGGTTTAGCTTTCCTTTGGAAGGATGTGGGTGAGATAGAAATTTAGAATTATACTCGTCGGCATATTAATTCCATTGTGAAGCTCCCTAGCCAAGACATAAGTTGGAGGTTAACTGGGCTCTATGGTCATTCGGATTGGACCAAAAGACACGAATCGTGGGCAATTCTTAATCATCTCATCAAAATATTTATTGGAGTGTAGTCACAATTATTTAGTGGAATTAATTGTGATTAAAATACTATCACATAACGAATGTGAGGGAGGCATGATTACTGAAATATTTAAGCCAATAATTATTTTTTCCTTTAGGTGTCTCACCAAGCTAATATAATTACCATATTAAGGCTTTCCTATTTATTGGGCTAAGTATTTTATTTATTTAAAACATGGGCTAGAGAGTATATATGAAATTGGGCTTGGGATAAAACCAAAGGCCTAATTAGAGCAAGGGGCGTATAAGGCCAGGGAAAAATTCCCTGACCCTATGCGTTGGACAGGAGAGAAGGGGCCTGGGATTTAGCTGCCAAGGTAGGGAGCCGCATGTTCCAAGGATATTTTGTCCCTTGCCCATGCGGCGAAGCAAAGAGGCTGGGTGAAACCCTAGCTGTCCATGCAAGTCCTACTAAAATGTTTTCTACTCCTTGTCCCAGATTGCTAAGATTTGAAAATTCTCCCCCCTACTAAGCCTATAAATAGAGAAGAGCATGAGGCTCTCAAATCATCCCATCAAGTTCTCTTTATACATAGTTTTCATAAACACTTTGAAAATTATTAGTTCATTGTGTTAACTCACGAAGAACAAAACTTTAAAATTTGAAGAGCCAAGCAAGAGCCCACACTCTCTTTGTTATAAGAGTAATACTATGGACCATCTTTTTATCTTCTTTTTATCCTCCTAAAGCTAATGTGGCTTTTAAAATCACCATTAAATTTTAGATGAATCATATTTAAATTTTGATCTAATGGTGATTTTGAAAGCCACATCAGCTTTAGGAGGATAAAAAGAGGATAAAAAGATGGTCCCTAGAGTACTCTTGTTACAATCAATAATTGGTGAGAAGATCTAAAGGTATAAATATTCTTGAGATCAATTGTGTTCTTGAAGAAGAAGTAAGTTATCTTTGTTCTTGCTATTTGTTGAAATAGCAACCGTTCTTCATACAGTTTTATTGGGCATTAGAATATGATTCTTTCCGCTGTGCAAATTTTAATTTGCATACATATTCCCAACACCTATAATATTCATGTTGAGCTCAAGTTGGATACTTCCAATGCTGTCATAAGTACATCTTCGGCAGCTAACATTGGTGACCAAGAAACTGATATTTCTAATTGTAACACCTTTAAAACTGGTCTTGACCATTTTTGTAGGGTTACTGGCAATTCCTTTAGTTTAGTTAACTTGTAACTAACTGAAGGGATCGTCTATTTAACATACTCAGAGTAAATGTAAACGGAAGTTGAAAATGACATATCTGAGATATCTAAAAATCACAAGGTATGCATGTATTACCATCAATCATAGACTTGGAGCTTCTAACCAAAAACTATCATTCCAATCAAACCTGGTATTGCAAAATAGACATCTGGCTTCTCCTTTTTAAAAGTTCTCTTAAAATAGATAACATGACAAGCCGCAAATGCTGAATAAGCCTAAGACTTAGTAAGTAA
This sequence comes from Corylus avellana, assembly GCF_901000735.1. Taxonomy (NCBI): domain Eukaryota; kingdom Viridiplantae; phylum Streptophyta; class Magnoliopsida; order Fagales; family Betulaceae; genus Corylus; species Corylus avellana. The sequence continues at coordinate 17,821,745 of NC_081544.1, read as the reverse complement.
ATCTCACAATCGAATTATAAGCAAAGTCAACATGTATTTTCATAAGCAAATTAGGTGTTTCCTCTATTATTACCCCATAAATGTATAATTTTTGTTTTTGAGAAGTGTAAGTGTAATCCCAAGGACAATCGCCTATAAGTTTTAATGCAAAACACTAATGTCATGATAGGTCATAATTATCATACATGGTCTACCCGAGATATTACCCCTTCTCAGCAAGGTTGGCGTTGTCCCAAGAGACTTATAATATAATATTGGTGAAACGGATATTGTACGCTATCCTCCATAACACTAGCAGCCCGACCGAGTCTGAACTCGGATGGTCCGCGCTAATAATGATGTACGTCTTGCAGTGGCCTGCCAATCAAACATGGTTGCGTTGGTTACAAACAACCATTGGATCCAAGACTCATATAAACACATACATTTGACCATAGAATCAAGTCTATATAGTAAGCCCATGGCCATTGTACCGCACATATCGGTGTACCATGTCATACGATACATCTTATTATTCAATTATTAAAGCATTTACCCAGTTGCATGAAAAGTAATTATGCTCATAACATATGTGTCCTCAGTCAGGGTCAAGAAGGATTTATGGCGCTTAAGCTCGATATGAGTAAGGCGTATAATAGAGTCAAGTGGGACTTCTTGGAAGCCATAATGTGTAAGTTGGGATTTGCTGCACGATGGGTAAAGCTTACTATGATTCGTATGGTTAAATATTTGGTGTTGGTTCATGGGAAGTCGTATGGTAATATTTCACCGTCAAGGGGAATTAGGCAGGGAGATCCTCTATCTCCATATTTCTTCATTTTATATGCTGAAGGGTTGAACTCTATTTTGCAAATGGAAGATAGAGAAAACTGGATTATTGGCCTTCCAATTACTCGTGGGGGGACAAGGTTGAATTACTTATTTTTCATAGATGCTAGTTTGCTTTTCTGCAAAGCAAATACTATTAAATGGGTGAGAATTCAACACATACTGGAGATGTATGAGAAAGCTTATGGGCAGAAACTGAATAGGGAGAAGAAGTCAATTTTTTTTTTAGCTGGAATACAAAGAGGGAAGCTAAAGACCATATTCTTTCAGTTGCTAGGGTGAGTACCACAAGGAGATATGAGAATTATCTGGGGCTTCCAGCTTTAGTTGGTAGATCTAGAGTGGGTGCTTTTTCGGTATTAAGAGAAGGATTTGGGATCAGATAAATGGATGGAAGGAGATATTTTTGTCACAGGTCGGGAAAGAAGTGTTGTTAAAAGCTGTTGTAGAAGCTATACCAACCTACACAATGAGTGTGTTTCAGCTTCCTAAGACTTTGTGTAAAGAGATTAACTCAATGATGTCAAGGTTTTGGTGGGAAAATATGGAGAAAGAAAAGCGCACAGCTTGGATGAGTTGGGAGCGGATGGAGAAGGCTAAGGAAAAGGGTGGAATGGGTTACAGAGACTTAGAATACTTCAATATGGCATTACTTGCAAAACAAGGGTGGAGGATCCTACAAAATCAGAATTCTCTAGTGGCTAAAGTGTTTGAGGAAAAATACTATAAGAAAGGGAACCTTTCTCAACTCAAATGTGGGGAAGAGGTCTTCATATGCATGGAGGAGTATTTGGAATGCAAATAAGCTCTTAGAGGAGGGTTTGGTGTGGAGGGTTGCGAACGGACAATCTAGCAAAATTTAGGGTGACATGTGGATTCCTTCTCCATCAACGTACTCTATTCAATCCCCTCCCTGAATTTTGGATAGGGAGGAAAATGTGTGTGCTTTTATCGATGGCTCTACACAATGGTGGAATATACCATTGATTCAAAGTATTTTCTCAATGTAGAAGGTGGCAGTAATATGTAGTATGGTAATTTGTCCACAAAGGCAAATCAATAAAAGAGTTTAGGTGGGCACAAGAAATGGAGAATTTACGGTGAAGAGCGCATACCATATGGCAAAAGAAATTCAGAAGGGGGTTCATGGAAGGTGTTCCAATATTACTGCAAGTACTTTGCAATGGAAGAGAGTTTGGAAAATTGTAGTGACCCAAATAATTAACTAAGTTAGGTAGCTTAGTTAGAAGTTTAATTTGGGTTTTGGATCACTAGGAATAGCTAGAGGGGCATTTTGGGATTTGGACTTTCGGACCGGATGTACGCTAGGGTTGCCGGACGTACACTCTTGTCTATAGTAGAGGACGTATGCATGGGGACCACCAGACGTACGCTGACAATAGTACGTCGTACTCTGCCAATAGTACACGAACGTACGCTGGAGACCACATGGACATACACTACTTTTGGAATACCCCTTGGGTAATACTTGGACGTACACTACAGCCTTTGGAATACTGTGTAAATAGTATCCGAACGTATGCCCCAATAGTACCCGGACGTCTGCTACTTTTCAGAGTAGTTGGTAGCGCCCTTTACTATAAATACCCTCTACCCTCAATGTTTCACACGCCAATTTACGCCCTAGGCTCTGCGAAAATCCTCTTGTGAGTGTGTTCTTATGAGTTTTGTGAGTTCTTGGAGAATGAGAGGTGATTCTTGGAGGTTTTTGGCTTTAAGGAGGTAATTTTCTAAGCTTAGCTTGTTCCTTAGTTGTTATGTTGTTTAAGTGCTTTTCATAGTTAGCTTGGTTGGTAGTTTGTAGCTTCTAGTTATGTTGTTGCCCTTAATCTTGGTTTAAACATGGGTTAGCGTTTAATTCTTGTTAAGCATATTTCCTTTTGCATGGAGACCTTGTTTTGAGATAGGAGGTCCTAGGAATCCTTTTGGTAGCTTTAGAACCAGTTTGGGAGGATAGGAGGACGGTTGAACCAAATAAGGTTCTACCTGAACCTTCTGGGCGGACGTACGGCCACGGGATCGGACGTACGAGCCTTCTGGGTGGACGTTCAGCCACGGACCCGGACGTACGGTCAGAAGCATTCCAAGGAATGACACTCTGGCCAGTCGTCCGATAACCTCTGTTTTCATGTTCTAGGTTCGTTTTAGTTGGATTTAGAACTAATGATAGGTCTTTTCTCAATATTTGAGGTTATGGAGCCTCAAGAGAATTTTATGGAGGAGCCTTACAACCCGAGTGAGTACAAACTTACATGGATGCTTGTTGTTACTTTTCCCACATTGCATGTCTATTTTATATATATCAAACATGCATATTTTGCAACTCTCATGAAATACATTTTAGAACTACTGTAAACTCTCTTTCGTAAAAACGTGTGTTGATTAATAAGATAACAATGAGGCTTGTAAAACTATGCATGTAAAAAACTGATAAGACTAATTGTATCGTATGACATGGTACACCGGTACGTGTGGGATAACAGCCATGGGCTTACTATACAAGTTAACTTTATGATCAAATGTGTGTGTGTGTGTGTGTATGGGCTTTGGATCGAATGGTTTCGTAACCAAGGCAAAGTCATTCCCTAATGGATGGTCACTATAGGACGGACATCATTAGTGATGTGGGCCACCCGAGGTCGGACTCGGTCGTGCCACTAATGGTATATACGGTAGCGTACAATATCCGGGGCATCGATGTTGTATTACAGGTCCCTCGGGACAACGCCAATATCCTTGTGATTTGTGCAAAGTACGGATACATTGGATGATTTAAACTAAATCGGATATCCTTTATGATTTGTACAAAGAACGGATACTTTTGATGTTGTGATTGCTGATTCCAAAATCCTTAGTATTTTATCTTTTAATTATTTCATTTTGTTTATGTTTTCAATTTACAAAAAAATCCCAAAATTTCGGAACTAGGTTAAAATAGGATTAGTTTAGATAGAAGTTTATTTACACGAACACAATTCCCTGTGGATTTGACCTCGCACTTGCACATACTATATTGCAAACAACTCGTGCACTTGCGAGTACATTTAAAACTCATAACAAGTTTTTAGCGCCGTTGCCAGGGAATTGTTTGTATTTGTGAAAATAATTTTTTGTTTAAATTGATTTTATTTTTCTACTAGTTATAATTAGCACTTTTGTTTTATTTTTCTTTTTGCAATTTTATTTTATTTTTATTTGTTTTTGTTTGTTTTATTTTTCTTTTGTTTTATTTTGTTGTTTTGCAGTCTTGGACGGTTCAGCTTCGCATCAATGCTCGATCGCACCTAAGCACGATCAAGCGCACTCGAGCACAAGGCAGCAAGGAGAAGCCGCACCTACGCTCAACCATTCCCATTTGCGCTCAAGCGCACAGCATACATACGCTCGAGCTCACTCGCGCAGCAGACAACACCATCCTAGCATGCAGCGCACCTGCACTCAACCAACTCCTATGCAAGCTCGAACGCGCGCACGCAGTAGGCAGCACCACTAACGGATCAGCGCCAGGGCTTGAGCGCACCTCCACAGACTGCACCAAAATGGTCCAGCACCTAAAATTCTTCCAAACTTATGTTTGAACCGTTTTTTGAGTTTTTGAGTTTTAAATTTTTGGTATTTTTTTCATAAAAAAAAAAAATATATATATATATATATATATATATATTGGTTAATGCTTCATGTGGAAGTGTCTTTGTTTAAAGAGTAAGGGTGAAGCATGAATTTTCTGTTTGGTCATTTTTATGCTTCTCATAGTGGTAGGACGCCAACTCCTACCAACTACCCTTAGAATTTCCACACACATGGACCATGTTCATCTTATCATAGTTTTGGTAATTGTCCATCCTGGGGACACTTTTTCAAACTTTCATATGATCTGTTGAACACCAATTTCTCCAACCCAGGGTTAGAATCAAACTTAAATTTTTACACCTTGGACTGAAGTAACCATTCTGATTTCTCGTGGCAAGCTCATGCTACTGGAAATTATGCTCCTCAATCTCATGAACTGCACCATCCTGAATATCCGCAGTTCAATAACCAAGCTTTCCATCCTTCATCTGCCAATTATCCTCCACAAGATTCATCATTGGAAGATGCACTCAATGCATTCAAGCAAACAGCCAACTAGTGCATACAAGAGCTTAAGAACTCAACCATGGTTAATAACCAATCCGTTCAAGAACTCAAGGATGCCGCCATGGACAACACTCAATCAATTGCAAGGTTGGAAGGTCAGATTGATCATCTGGTTACTGAGCTCAATAGAATCGAGGAAGTCCGCTTCAAAGTCAAGAGATGGCGAGAGGGCAATACATGATTGATGAGGATGACACCAGCAATCCTTATCATGAGCATGTCCAAGCCACCACCACAATTGGGAGAGAGGAAATTGTTGATGAGCCAAGTCTAGAAGACCCGTTGGGAAAGTGCATTGCTCAATTTGGATGTGACCTAGACCTTGACAAGTTACTTGAGCAAGCTAATGCCTTATTGGACGCCACACCTAAGATGTGAACTAAGAATGGAGAAACCACTGGGATATCATTCTGTAAACCATCTTCATCAGTAGCTAAGCCTCTCATTGTTAATAGCTATGAGGATGAAGGAATAGAGGAGTAGGTTGAACACACAGAGCAAATTGACCCCCCAGATAATCCAAATGTGTCTAATGACGAGGAAGTGAGTACTAAAGCTCCTTCTTTCATCATTCCCCCTCTTGAGACACACGATGAGCTTAAGATATCATTTCCTCAGTGCCTCAAAGAACCTTTTGATCCTCTAAAGGCTTGTATGACTCAATTCGAGTTTGATAAGTTTGCTACTGAGCAGTACATTGACAAGGTCAGTTCCTTGCTCAATACTACTGCGAGTATAAATGTTTCACAGTGGAAAATCCCGATAGACTCTATATTTCTAATTGCACGTGATTTCCCTACGGATGAGAAGTTAATAGTTATAAGAGAGGAGATCATTGATCCTTTTTGGGAGATAGACATAGCGCATGGCTGGGAAAACATTTTTGAACGTCATGCGAGGCCAAAATTTTGTAAATCTATCCCCAAAACATTTCAAGTGAAAAAATGGAGCCTTAAAGGTACAAGTAAAGTACTGAAACTTGAGGAAGACTACATTCTCTTGAAGAAGAGAGGGTGGAAGGGATTGGTTGGCCATTCGAATGATCGGGGAAAGTACGGTAAATTTTTTTTCTTTCCTTTATTTTATTTCTCGTCATTTTGTTTTTTCTTTTAACAGCAATTGATCTGACGATGCTTGTTCTGTGAGACAAAATTGCTATAAGTTTTTGACAGGTGTGTTGGTGTTCAAGTTTGGAGGACGCCTTGACCTCCATCTTCTTCACCTCATGGTATTGTATCTCTTGCCACATTGGGGACAATGTGTCATTTAAGTTTGGGGGTAAGGAAAAACACAATGTCTGCTTATTTGTTTGTGTCTTTTTGTTTGTTTTAATTTGTCTGCTTGTTTTGTTAAAAAATAAAAAAATAAAAAAATGTTATGTTGTTGTTAAGCATGAGTTACATTGTAACTGTGGTTTGCATGTCATTGGTTTGTTTAACATCTTGAACACATCGTCATCATTAGGAATCTGAGTTTTTTTCGACTCATTTTTGGATTAGAGAGATTATACATGTTTGAGTTGATCATCACAAGCACATTAGCATAGAAACTGTGATGTATGAGATTTGAATTGATTAGGGTGTTTCTTGAGATTTGCAGGATGAATTGTGGATGAAACCTTGGCTTGAAAATAGATAGATAAATATATATATATATATCAGTTTGAGTTTTTCATTGAGTAACCGAACCTCTTGCCTCACTAAGCATTGAGTGTTCGCGTAAAAAGATGAGAAATTCAATTTGGTTGATTGTTTGGCTGGTTTGGCTTCGTAGCCTTTTTGACTTGAGTAATTAAGCCCTTAGAGATGTTTTTACATCTAATGCCTTAAAACCATCTGGTTTAGGAGTCACTGGCCCAACACTCGTTACATAAGTTAATTAGAAAGCTTAAAAGAGCCGAACATTACATAGCCTACACAAAAAATGCACATCTTGACTTTAAGCCTTTATTGTTTTCATCTGAGTGAATTCCTATGAATTTTGTGGTACACAAAACTTTGAGAAAAATTGAATCCTCATGATTGTAATGTTAGTCTCACGCTACACTTATTGGAGCATGTGTTGTCTCAATTTTCCATCTATGAGTTGTATGATTTTTGGATGTCCTAATGATGTGATTGTGGTGTTCACTTTGTTAAACATGCTCATGATGTATGAACCATGTGTTTGTGTGGAAGTCCATGTTTGTCAATTACATAGTACTGAAAATGTTTGTGGGTATCATTGATGTTAAACCCTCACGAGACTTCATTCGTCCTCTAGGGATGCCTAGGGGTTTAAAAGGCTTATTGCATATGCTAAATGCAACCGTCTCTCCCACAACAGCAGACCTATGTTTCATGCTTTGATTTTGTTTTTCATTTTGTTTTATTAAGGGACTAGCAAAATGTAAGTTTGGGGGTATTTGATGAGTCCCAAATATGCAATATTTTGGCTCCTTAATTTGCACTTGGTAAGCCTTTAGTTTTATTATAATTTGATGTTCTGTGGTAGTTTTGTGTTTTGTAGGTTGCTGAAGAAAAACTGAGGATTTAAAGATGTACAATGCGAAGTTTGGAAGAAAACCACCAAGGAGCAGCATCGCGCGAACACAATTGTGCAACAGAGGGTTCTACAAGTGTTAGTGCGCTCAAGCGCACTGGCCATGCGATCGAGCACACACACGCCCAAGATATGCACTAGCGCGCGAGCACACATGCGTTGCAGGAGAAAACTCATGCTCGAGTACGCTCGAGGTCACCTAATGTGCGATCGAGCGCAATGACCTAGCAGAATCTCACTTAAATGCTGATTTTATGGTTTTTACCCTAGGATTAGGGATATAAAAAGAAAATGTTTTGTTAGAAGAAAGGGGGGGTTCACTTTTAATTGATTGCTTGGTTTATTTACTTAAATATTAGATATCCATTGTCTTTCGTTCAACGGATACATCGGATCTTTTAGTTTAATTTGGATATCCCTTGTGATTTGTGCAAAGCACGGATACATTGGATGATTTAAACTAAATCATATATCCTTTGTGATTTGTACAAAGAACGGATACTTTGGATGTTTTGATACATTTGTTTTACAAAAATAGAACATATATAAAATGCGTCATTCGACACTTTGGAAAATGTCGATGAACATGAAGATTGTTGCTATGAGTTGTGATGGCTGATTCCAAAAACCTTAATATTTTATTTTTTAATTATTTCATTTTGTTTCAGTTTATGTTTTCAATTTACAAAAAAAATCTCAAAATTTCGGAACTGGGTTAAAATATGATTAGTTTAGATAGAAGTTTATTTGCACGAACACAATTTCATGTGGATTCGACCTCACACTTACACACACTATATTGCAAACGACTTGTGCGCTTGCGAGTACATGTGAAACTCACAACATAAACCAACAACAAAACTTGGCTAGCATTTCTTAATTGGCTAGGACGCTGGTCTTAAATGCTTCCCACGTTAGACCTTTCTGAATGTACTCGGTATTAGAAGGGTCGAAAGGTCCTTTAATTCTGTCTATGGACTTAATCACTGCCCTAGCAGGAAGAATGCTTCTTGATGGATCCGGTGAAGTTCTGTAGCTCAAGCTTGAAGAAAATCCCTGAAACATGCATATCACAAACATAGTTTTGAGCAAACTATAAGTAAATCATGTCAACTGTAATTTTAGTTCATCTTTTGATGATGAAAAAGACCTCCCATTTGTATAGCGACATTTGGCAAATGCTATTAAACATAGTGACTGGATTTAAAATTAAAGATATTTGAACAGTAAAAATGTTGCTACAATGCGACATTTAAGCCCAAACGTCACATTTGTCAGCTATGAATTTTGTTGGTGTATTATAAATAAAAATCAATTATTTTCATAAGTTTATTTGTTATAAAATTTATTATGATAAATTGATAACCAAGTTAATTAATCAAATAGTTGTCCCAAGTTATTTACACCCCACTGGAATATTAGGAATTGAATTCTCTTACTATTTTATAAATAGCAGAACCAACAATTTTAAGGTGTTTCGCAAAAAGCTTGTAACATATTTATAAGTGGGAATAATTTGAGTGTGTCAGTGTGATTGCCTAAATATGTTTGCAGTGAATTTTCTCTCTAGCTTAGTGGATATAATATTGAGAAATGTTATTTAATAAACTGTTATATGACTATCATACAATTGGAATGACGTAACAGTGAAAATTAATCATTAGTTTTTTTTTTTTAACAATTCATTGTTGATCAAAATGCTAATTTTTACTATCATGTCATCCCAGTTGTATGGTTGTCATAAAACAATCTACTAAATAGTATTTTTTTCATAATATTAAATGATTTTATAAAATCTGCCTAACCCATATGTATGTCATTTTTTTTTTCTAACAGTTTTTCTTGCTTAAATAAATTTACTTCTATCAAGAGAAGAGAGACTGATACTGTCTAAATGAGTTTATGCTTTTACCATGGTGGAAAATTTTATAAATGTGAAATATTGCAATATATGTGATCTTTTCAATAATGAGATAATCCATGATACTAGTTTCCATATGTGGTCTGCTAAGAAAGAAATAAAGGTTTAAAAAATAAAGGAGAATATTCCTTCGCCTTTTTTTTTTTTTTTATTCAAATAAGAGAAGCGGGTTATAAGAAATTAAACAACAATAAGGGGGTAGGCACCCCAACAACAAAGCCCAAACGAAACATGCAGTACAAAAATAGATACAGAATCAGACAGTGAGCAATGATTTTATTCATGATCCCAAAGGAACCATAAATAAGTCGGACCTTTTCAAGAGCTGCACAAGGCAGTGACAAATGGCAAAAGAACTCGGTGAAGAGTTTCATGCGGTAATGATGAACCTTAATTTAAGACCATATCAATTTTATTATCATGTGCTTGAATATTGATGGTTCACTGTACATCATAAATATCATGATGTTATTTTCCTTTCATTTTGGTACATTTATGATATTCATTTGTACATGCATGTGATGTTATTAAGTGCACATATGATTTGATTAATCACATCATTTGCTTTTATGTTGGCATGCAATATTGGAATAAATGGCGTCATAAAAGTACTCAATTATTGCTAAAACTAACTCCTATGTGCATATGCATGAGAAATTAATGTATAATTTATTGATTGTTATAAATTAGTCCAAGATGTGTTTTGGCTTTCACATGTTTTTTTTTTTTTTTTTTTTCTGACGTGTCCGCAGAAGAGGGGGGAGGGAAATTCGAATTAGTGACATTCGCTTCATTAGGCGTGGTCCTACCCGATTGAGCTACCTCTTGAGGACATGTTAAGAACTAATGTAAATTGGTGTTTGTATCATTATGAACCATTGATAATGATTACCATTTATAAGGGCCATGAAAAAGTTGTGTAAATTTCTAATTTTTTGGATAATAATGATTGATGAAATATCAAATTGTTTGTTATATATACATGAGAAATTTTATATGGATTGAAAAAACCTTTTGTGAATTGGTTTCATAAATTTGATAAAGTAAATTATTTTATTGTAATCTTATCAACAAAAAAACAATTTAGATATTCTCCTATTTATTCTAAATGAATTTATATGGAAATTTTTAATTTTGTAATGTGCATCATTTTTATTTTTATTTTGCACCATTGTATATTTTTGTATAGAAAATTCCTATTTATTAATATTAAAATGAGTGGGGAATAATAGTGCATTTTAATATTAATCAATAAATAGTTGAAAATATCTCATAGAGATAAATTGTTTATATTATTTGACATGATTGTGAAGCCTTATGTTGTGAAATTCCAAGCCAATGCATTTGGTAATTAAGTACATGATATTGAATTGTGCTTTATTTTATAAAGTGATTAAAATACGTGTGTTTGAAGAAAATATATTTTATCAAGTATTTGAATGAAATACTTAGAAACATATGTCGATAAGCTCCTCCACAAAATGTGTAAGTACCATCTACTTCATAGTAAAAGTGGTTGAATATGTTGTCCACAATTTTTGCAATATTTATATTATATATTTAATAATGTTTTGGTGTTTTTTGGATTGATTTTAAATTTGTAATGTTTTGGATTTGTATTTAGATTTGAAATGTTGGTGTTTAAAGCAAATCACCCCTCACACTTACTGCATATTGCTATTTAATTTCCTAGAGCATTTTTCTTTCAAGCTTTCTTTACCTTCTAATACTTGTCCCTTATAACACTTCACATCTTCCTAGCTAGTTGATGACTTCGCCAAAGTTTGTATAAAAAAAAAAAAAAAAAAAGCTATAACAAATGAAAGAAGGTATGACATTATTTAAAAAAAGACTCAAAATTATTCATTAAAAGGCTTAAAATACTACCAAAAGCTCGTACATAAAAAGTGGTTATCAACCCGCAATTATTGGTTTTAATAACCACTAACTGTCAATTATAAAATAAGTACGGCTAACCGTCTAAGCTAAGCAATTGCGGTTATTAAAGTCCAATAACTACCTTAGGCGGTCGTGGTTAGCGATTTTAGCCAATAACTATTAACCTCAACTGCTTCTACACCCTTCAAGTATTCTCTTCCATTATTCTCTTTTCTTAACTTCAATTCTCACCAGGCTATCTCATGTTAGCCGGTTTGAACAAGCTCTTTTGTTGATCTCTTTCCCTTTTACAGTTACTAACCTATTGTTATTTTGGTACGAGGTAAATGGTTCTAATCATGAATAGGCTTAATGGGCAAAAAGAACAGATACTTTGGTTTTAAGGAAGGAAATAACTTGACTGAGGCGATTCTCAAAGTTGCTCAGCCTAGGATGCTTTGGTCTTTTCCTTTTTAGTTTTTGTGTGGCTTGTATTTGTTGGCACTTCTGTTAAAGTCAATATATATATATATATATAGTCCTACTTTTCTCTTTTGGCAAATAATAATTCAACACGAAAAGTTCAATATTGTAGAAAGGTGCACAAAATAACACATTTTCCCATCTTAAATTAGCATTAGTCAAAAGACAAAATAAATAAATAAAAAATGCTTCTAATCTAATAAGAATCCATGCTAAAAGAAAATAATAAGTAAAAATGCAACAACCAAAAGAAACGAAAGATGATAATAAAAGAATAGCGAAAACAATCTGAGCCCTCCATTTATTTACAGCAAAAAGAAAACTCACCTTGAAGATAAGCACTTGTACTTCCTCGTCGTCCACCACGGCATGCACAATAAGCGCTTCTCCCTTGGCAGACTGGCTATAGAATTCCAGCATCGCAATTTCCTCGTTGTGCCCATATTCTTCCTCACCGTCCTCTTCACCACCATATCTCACTGCTCTCCTCCTCGCGCCGCACAAAACTCCTCCTCGCCTCCTCAATCTCTGCACACCCTTAACATTCCGTAAGCAAACTCCGCCGGAAAAGGTGTTTGCCTTGAGAGAAAACGGCAGCAGCTGGGGGGGTGAGGATATCACTGCCCACTCGGCTCCTAGCTTCTTCAACGACATTGACTCTGGACGCATCATAAGTGCTCCTGCAGAGGCCGTCACAGTTGCCTTTTTGAAGATAAGGTGTCTCTCACAGTCACACGTGTGCATTTATGTAACAGAAGAGAATCAAAATCTATGTGGTCAGTAGTGGTAGATTATTTTTCTCTCACTTTTTGACTGTCGCAAACAACAACTTACATGTCTGCCGTATCAGTGATGACCTCTCAGTAAAATTGTGGCATGTCGGTAATTGCATGCGTGGTTCTTATCATTCTGCAATCTCAATTTAAGAATGAGACTGGGGATGAATGTCTCCTTACGTACACCAAAACCAAAGAGACAGTAAAAAGTGATGGGAAAGATAACATAACAAAAACAAAATGAGTATATGGAGTAATGTTATAAGTCCTTCATCTAAATATGATGTGTTTTTTAAAATTACCATTAAATTTGAGATATGATGTATTAAACTTTAATCTATTGGTAATTTTAAAAGCTACATTATATTTAGAATGACTCTAAAAAAACTTATAGCATTATTCGAGTAAAAGATCTACTTGATTTGGGATATTTGTTACAATATCAATTTTTTCATATGGGTAGGTTGCGTTCTACTCAAAATTTATATCATTTGTTTTTATTACATTACTTTGTAATGTTATATAGCTCGATTGAGTTTTTAAATAAAATTGTCAATAATTAATTGGAGGCTTAAGATTTCTTAAATTATTTGTTGCCGAGTCAAGGAGAGGTCGACTAATGGGTGAATGGAGTAGCCAAATAAAAAATTGCATGCTACCATCAAACCAGTGCAAATAGTGTGGGCTGCGGTGAATGTTGGATGCGGAGCATGGTGCATGGAATGTTACCATCTAAATATCACACATGACTTGAGTACACTCTTAATCATACATATATAAGTGCTTTTAAGCACTCTCTCACTTATAAGCCAATTTTTTAAGACAAATCCCACTCAAAATTTGTATTAATATTGTAACAAACAAATAATTAGAAATAGAGAATAACTTCAACTAAGTCTGGATATAAACGGAGTGTGTTTTGCACCTATGAAGTAAACACCTTAGTTTAAAATACCAAAAAATAATATAATCTTTTATATTAAATAATTTTCTCTCTCTTAACAAAATATCCATTAATACAATCGACTGAACTATTGTCTTTATTGATTTTCAAGACTTCGATATTAAAGGCTCGAAGGTAGGTGAAGGGAGGTTATAGTTCATTATATTTAGTATTTATAACTCTCAGATATCTTAGCAAGTCAGTCAAGCTGTAGCCGAGACTGTTTGCAATTATTGTTTTGGACATATGAATTGATGGTGAGGAATAGAGCAAAACCAAATGGAAGCTCGCAAAAATTTAAAATGAAAAGCACCCAACATAGACCTCGATAACCGCACCCAGCTAACAATCTTGTAGTTGTAAATGAACTCCTCCTCCAGTAAGGTTTCATGAACCAAATATTTGATGTAGACATAAGAGCTTCTTTTATGGATCTTAGCTGTAATCGGCGTGACAATCAAGAAGACATGCATCTACCCTTTCTCTTTTTCTTTTTTGTCTTTTTTCTGTTTTTTTTTTCTTAACTAATGAGGGGAAAGGGTTATATAAACTTACTAGGGAGCATTCCTAATGTATAAGAAATTATTCACATTTAAAGAACAAAATTATTCACAATAGTTTTCATTTATATTTTCTTATAATATTAAAAAAAAAAAATTACATTTATATTTATTTATTTTGCATAGAGTGGTGTGAATGAAGAAAAACTAACCATTTATGATTAATAATAAATTATGTGAATTGCTACTGTTGAATCCAATATAGACGGTAGCAATCCTAGTAACTATTAGGAATGCTCTAAATCTTTCTTATATTTTGATAATGTCATACAAATTTAAAATTGAGCTCACTCTTAAAAATTAGCTTGTAAAGAGAAAATATTGAAAAGCTTATAATTTAAACGATACTTAAAGATTAATGTAACATTTTTGTAGTGTTATAAACGTCGTTCAAGACAACATTAGGAGGCTGAATTAGTAATCTCATGTGTAGTAACCAAAAAAATTATGATTAGAAAATGTATCATTCATTTAAAAAAAAAAAAAAATTGAAAGAATTGAATTCATTGGGTCCCAGCTCAAATATGGACTGCGTCTAGATCCAAAGCCATCCCATGCTCCTGTAGTCCTGTCTATTTCATGCCATGAAACCATCCCCCACCACTTCAAAAAAAAACAAAAAGGACTAATGCACTTATCCATAGAAAAAAATGGTGGTGTTTAATTAACAGTTTGTTTGAAATTGGGTTGGGAAATAAAATTTTTAAAATCAGAAAGAATTATTTAGATTTTTTTTTTTAAAAAAAAAAAGAAAGTTATTTTTAACCTTTTTCCAAATCATTTAAAAATGAAATTGTTTTTCAAAAATGATTTCGCTGAAAATATTTTTCAACTTTCGGCTCATATAGAAATTTGCAAAGGCAACGGTAACTATGGTTGTGACCCCAACGACACCTCTAGTAACAGTTTTGGAGACTACTCCAGTAACAAATCCGACAATAGCTATGACAAATACTTTAGTGGTGACTCCAACAATGAGAAATAAAGAGTGCGTACGAGAAGGAAGTTGGGTACTGTGGGTCAAGAAGGAGCAATTCAAACTCGTAAAATAGTTTACAAAAATAAAATAGGGAAACTATTTTACACCGCTTAAATAAGGTTTTTTTGGTCAAATGAAAATGTTTTCATTTGACCAAGATTTTTCGATCATCCCATACACCAAAAAATAGAAAGAAAAAAAATCCGAAAAAAATTATATAAACATAGCAGAAATCAAAGATTCTCCCTTAGTGAATAGAAAGAGAGGGAGAGAACCCAAAGCTTTGTCTTCTCGTACAAAGGAGCTAGCTCCAATGCCTTGGATGGCAAGAACTTCATCAACGCCATGGAAGGACTTGGCGGCATGCCACAAGTTCCGCGAGCACGGAGGAATGAACATGTTTTATCGAGGCCTAGGGCCGCCTTCATGGTGATGGAGTCCAAGGCTTTGAGCCTCATGTTATCCGACGAGCTCCGCCCAGTCCAAGACTTCTTCATGTACAGTCATCACTTAAACCCCAACCCCAACGTGCTCAATCTCAACCATTAGATTGGCGGCTTTGGAGGGCATCAAGGCCTTTTGCTCGCCCTCCAATGTCATGGCTGCAATCTCCTCCATACTCCATCATTCGTGGTGCTGACATGGCTATTTTTTTAAATGATGTGACTTAGTCAAATGAGTCTTCATTTAACATGTCACCTATCTTGCATGTGCTCTAAATTTTATGTCATTCATACGAGACCAAATTTGGTTTGAACAAGATTTCATAGTATGCATTATTTTTAAACTTAAAACACTTTCTTTGCTCTAGTAGCCACTTGCTTAAGTACCCATGCTAATTATCAATTTGTGACACTCACGTTCTCCCACATTTATCATTATCTTACTAAATTTTACATTTTCAATTTCATGTTTTTGAAGAGGAGTGCTACAGTAGAGGCCAGTTTGGACAATTTGAAAATGTTAAGGTCCTTAAGGGTACTTTTGAAACCATGGGGTCCATTTTAGTACAAGGTCAATTCCCAAGGACCAAAAATAATATCTTCATAAACTTGTTGCCTAATAATAAAATATCAAATCAGAAAATTAAAAAAAAAAAACTACTATATAATAAACCTTATAGTTTAATATTGATTCTAAATTAAATTTTGAAATTTTAATAGCATAAATATATACCATATAGTTATAAAATCACCACAAGCTGGACTCTTAGTGACTTTTAGCTAAAACTAACAAAACTCGACATAAGTTGCACTTGAAAGTTGAGACCTATCTAAAGAGTAATTTTAAAAGTCACTCTTGTATATCTCTTGAGTCCCTCCAAGAATGATATGGCTATTAAAATCACAATTTAATCAAAATTCAATAGTGATCAATCATAAGCCCAATTGTGCATTTAATAAGCACATTATCTTAGGAGGAACTCAAGAGATACACAAAAGAGACTTGTAATATTACTCCTATCTAAATGCTAAAGAACTTTAAGAGTCCGTTTGGCTCCACAATTCTACAAGCCCAAAGCACATTTTCAAATAAAATCTTAAAAAGAGTCTCATTTCGAAGTGTATTTTTAAAAAATGATAGTTTGAAAATGTGAATAATTTTATGTTTTCAAATCGTAGGCAGACAATGGATGCATTTTTTTTTAAAAAAAAAAAAACACGATTTTAAAAATTAAACTGGGATTTTAAAAGGCTAAATCACTATTTTATCAAACATATAAGTGCGTTTATAAAAATCACATTTTCAAATTATAAATTTTGAAATTGCTATTTTTTAAACCTCACTATTTGAAACTGTAAATCCAAATAAACCCATAATGTAAGAAGCTCACAAAATGCTGGCCTTTTCCATACACTGTTTATATTTGTTGCAATTGTTTTATGCATGAATAAGTTGTTTTACAATGTTTTTCAATGCCAAAATACTACCTAAGATTCATGTTGAAGAATTTTTAACGACAAGATTTATGTGGGGTTTTATTATTTACAATCAACATAAAATCATGGGATAAATGTAAAATTGGTTCATATGGTTAGCTTAAATTACAAATTACTCACTGTGGTATAAAAAATAATTTATAGGTTCCTGTAGTTAACCTAAATTACAAATCATTCTCTATAGTATAAAAAATAATTTATAGATCCTCAGAGCAGGCCAAAATAACAGTTTACTCCTTAAAATTATTTTTTGTTAACTTAACAGAATCCGTTACTTTGTCACATCATATCTAATAAAAATGTGATACATGTTATTATTAATTTATGACTTTAAAAAAGTTAGGCATGGTCACTTGTGTGGTAGATTTTTTTTTCTTCTTCTTCTTCTCTTTGCCCTTTATTATCTATGTTAGTTGGTTGAACATCGATCTCTTGTAACCATTTCCTGCATTTAATTAGAAAAAATAAAATAAAAATTGGTTGAACCTGGTCGAGCTAGAAACCATAAGATCAAGGTTGCATTGTAAACCTATTGAAATATTGTATCAATTGATATTAGAAAGCCCAAAGTGACGAAACAGATGATTGTAAAAGAACAAATGAAGAATAAATTGCTCATGACACAATCAGACGAAACATATAAAATGAACAATTAGACGAAACAAACAAACTGATTGGTGGCCCGGGACGGTGGCCTTAAGGAAATACGGGAAGCGGTGTTCGGCACATTCATGGAGAAAGAGATGGTTTCTCTTGAATGAGTGCTTTGTTTATGTGTCGACGTTCTCTTTATTATTTGTTAGAAAAGCTGAGGTATCTCTTTTTATTAGACACTGTAAAATACACACTTTATACCAAGACCGGATTGTAGTTATTCTTTTATATATATGATATGTAAATTATCAAACACCACCTTTCTCTCATTAATTTTCTGAGTAATGCTATATAGTTATTTCTTATTCTACTCTTAGATCATTGGGCGAATGTCGAAGTGCCTATTAGTTTTTGGATTAATTTTTATTCAAAAATTTACAAAAAATAAAAAATAAAAAATTATGAGCTAATAGACACGGATGCATCAACAAAGTAGTATAGGAATCAAATAAGAGATTGAGAGTCTCCCTTAAACTACCAAAAAATTGACAATATTTTCCCAAGGCCAACAAAAAGACAAAAATGACCATGACTTTTTTTTTATAAAAAAAAATAAAAATAAAAATTACTCCAATAAATTCGAAAAAAAAAAAGGAAAAAAAAAATTCTTTAAGAAAAAAATGAAAATTTTTAAATTTCCACACCTTGTTTTATTTTTTTTGTTTTAAAATTGTTTTAATTTTAAATTTTAATTTTATTAAAGTTATTTTCATCATTGGGAATGATATTGATAATGTTTTATAATTTGAAAAATAATATTATCTCAATTGAAAGTTAGTAGGCCGGATACATTATCAATTAGATGGTAAACCAATCGTTTGAGGGTACGTGGACTTTCTTCAAATAAAAAAGAAAACAAGAGAGAGACAATGGAGGCTAAGAGCATTCACAATAAGCTCCTTAAATATTAGGGGCGAACAGATTAACCGTTCGCTACCGAACAATCACTGATCGACAACTAACTTCTGATGGTCGGTAAGTGAAATATAAATATTGTTTCGACATTGATTCAGTTCGGTAGGATGTAGAATTTTTATTTTGTCGGTTAACTGACAATTAACCAACTTAATTGATTTTTTAAGTAAATTTTGAATTTTATCTGGTAAGTTTCCTTATAGTGTTCGTCCATCTGGTTTGTGATTGTCCTTTTGGTTCGTATTTCATGAATTTACTTTTTCTTTTTATTTATAAAGCATATGCTTTACTGATTTTGTAGTTACAAAGAAATTAATAAATTTTAGTTTAAAAACTTATAACCGACCCACTACTACCGATTAACCGAAAAAATTGAAACAATTCCTTATCAGTATGAAGTTGGTTAATTAATCGAGTTTCACGAATTGATAAGCAAAAATACTTCTACCGACACCGACCAAACCGATACACACTCATACTAAATATCACTTTAAGTCAAATTTGGGCTAATTTACAAAATAAAAAATAAAAAAAACATGCTCCAATAAACCCCCTACTCCCCTCCATATTTTTAGTTTTGTCGAAAAAAACAAACGTCCCCACATTTGAAGAGCCAAAATCCACTCCCTACTTTTTTTTTTTTAAATGTTATTTCCTCTCACTCCTCCACTTGAATGCAACACACTTCTTTCTTCTAACTCTAGATCTTCCTACAACCATTCTAAAACTAATAAAAAATAGGAGAAAAATCACGTACTCATTACTCACCTCAAACTACCACTTTTGGTAACATTCCCATTCAAATATTCAATTGTGACAATGCCCCAAAACTACCAAAAACTCCTCTCAATGACGAAAATAGCTTTACTAATTTTTTTTTTTAATTTAAAAAAAGAAAGGGATGTAAATTTTTTTTTTTAAAAAAAAAAGATTGTTTTTTTTTTCTTACAAAAAATTAATTAAATTTGTTCAAATTTATTGGAGCATTTTTGTTTTATTGAAAAAAAATTTAGAGTTATTTTTATCTTTTTTCTGACCTTGATGGAATATATTGTTAATGTATTAGTAGTTTAGGAGAAATATTATCACAATTAAAAGTGTGAAAGAAACATTGTCAATTAGGTAATAGTTTGAGGCAATATGTGATTTTTTTTCTAAAAAAGTAATAGTTAACTAAGGTAGAAAAATATATAAAAGATTTGCTATTTAATTCTTTTTTTAAAAGTATATTGAAAAAATAAATTTTTCTCTTCAATAAAAGTTCACTAGAAAATGCTCTAATCTGATTGAGGAGCGGCGAGTCGAGGCTGGTTAAAAGCAATGACAGGAAACTTTGCATGCGCAGCGAGGGACCACTACCACCAGTCCACCCCTCTCATTCGTCATTCCTCTCATTAACTCCAACCCCAATTATTTCCAGCTTTTCTGTTTCTCCTTTTCTCTCTCTCAATTACCCTATAAATAAATACCAGCAATAAAAGGAAAAAGAAATACAAAAACCGGCAAATTACAAACAAGGACAACGGCAATACTGACGTAGATAATGACCTTTTTACCCTAGTAAGTTTCCTCAGATTAACAATAAAAAAAAAAGAAAAAGAAAAAGAAAACAAGGACATAATTAATGAGCTTTAACAAAATATTATTATATATAATAACCTTTCTCTCTCACCTTTCTGTCTGTCTGTGTCTCTTTTTGTTCAATTCCGCTTTTTCTCAGACACAAAAATCCCAACAAAATCAAACCCCTGTAACTCCCACTCCTTTCTCGCCCGGATCTGTTAATTTGTTTCGTTTTCTCCCACGTTTTCTCTCGGATGATAGGGCTTACTATAACAGATCTGGCTCCAAAACGCGATAAAAATGGTCAATTCCCGCACTTTTAGAGGCGCGGAGTAGTGGGCTCAGTTGGGCTTTAGATTCTTGAGTTGCGATGGCGGCTATGCAGAGAGTGTCGCATTCGAACGTGACCACAAGCGGGGCGAGCGGCTTTGCCTCCTCGACGTCCTCGTGCAAGGGCGGGGGTGCTTCTGCTTCTACTGCTGAAGTTGGGGTTCACGATCAGTTCCCGGCGGGCCTTAGGGTTCTCGTGGTCGACGACGACTTTACTTGCCTGAAGATTCTTGAGCAGATGCTCAACCGCTGCCGCTATTACGGTCCGTGGCCGTCCAATCTCTTTGTTTTCACTTCACCACCGGTTAATTAGGCTTTGCTTGCTGTTTTCTTGTAAAAACTTGTCAATTCGGTCAATTTCACAAGTTTGGTTGGTCAGAAATTTTATCGTGCCGCTGCTTGGAACTTGGGTGTAGTTGTAATTAATTTCTTTTCTTGGGAGTTTTTACTTTGAATCTTTGATTCACTTCGTTTGTGCCACGCAGTATGCGGTTCGTCGTTTTAGTGCATAAAGATTCAATTTTGGTTGCTTTATATGTGATTTTGGTGCCTGCTTGGGTGTGTGTGGTGAATTCCTTTGCTTTTGGTTTGTGCTTGTTTCAGAGTGAGATAGGATATATAGGCAAGCTTATTTTCTCAATTAGAAGATTAGGATGTAATAGTAATCATCGCTCTAGGATTGTTCAGGTCCTGTGACATATTTAATCTTAATATTTTTGCAAATGTGTTTGTGAATATTATGTTTGAGATGCGGTTTTATCTTGAATATACTATGTATTTGAATTTTATTTGCTTATATTTTCATATATGTTTGATTTTAGGAGATCTTTAAATTTTATTGATTTATATTTGTAATTTTTTGCTAGTTTGTAGTGGAAATTCTTATAAAAACTTCCATGAATTTTTTAGGAGTTATTTTACGTTTTCTAGGGTTGTTTATGGGTCTTTTTAGGTGGTAAGGGCTAGAAAAGAAGGTAGGGGGTGCTAAATTTGATGTTAAAAGAAAATTTTTATAGAGCTGCTTGCATTGTTTTCCAGCCTCTCTTCTCTTCCCTTACTCCATCATTCTCTCTCCTAACCCCTTCTTGGGGGGTTGTCTCATCTCTTCCCCCTCTCCCTTCAATCTTCTCCCCTACTTTTTCTAAAATAACTTTAATTCTTTGTACTGGCAAGTTACATGTCTTTGGAAGAAACTTCTTATGCAGCAGTTTCGTGAATTATAGTAAAGTTAATAATATAAGCAGTCCTGTCCATGACATCTGCAGACAGTATATACTCACTTTCTCTTGTTTACCCAGTAGTGTAGCTCATTTGACTTTATTATGCTATCTGGAAGCTAATAATTTATGAATCTTGACTGCTTCAAAAACAGAAGTTTTGTCTTTTAGAGTTTCTGGGATTGTGATATGAGACTTTTTGGTGCTTTATTTACACATGTTCAGAATGGTCGAGAAAATATTTGTGTAACATGTTCCACAATTTTTGAATAGGGCAGGCTTGTGAGAATATTATTATGAAATTGCATACATGACGAAGCAAGTAGTAAGGATCTAGATATGATATAAATCAATCTCAATCAGGGATGTTATGTGTTGGAATTTTGTTTAGTTTTTAACACTTTCTTTTCATTGGTTACAGTTACCACTTGCTCTGAGGCTACTGTCGCTTTGAATCTCCTACGGGAGAAGAAGGGGTGTTTTGATGTGGTACTGAGTGATGTACATATGCCTGATATGGATGGTTTTAAACTTCTGGAGCTTGTTGGGCTAGAAATGGATCTTCCTGTTATTAGTGAGTATCATATTTTCTTCCCACAAAAATGTTTGAAAATTTTGCTTACATACATTAACATGTCAATATATTCTACAGTGATGTCTGCTGATGGGAGAACAAGTGCTGTGATGAGAGGAATTAGACATGGGGCTTGTGATTATTTGATTAAGCCTATTCGTGAGGAAGAGCTCAAAAATATATGGCAGCATGTTGTTAGGAAAAAATGGAATGAAAATAAAGAACATGAACACTCAGGCAGCTTGGAAGAGAATGACCGGCATAAGCGGGGGAATGATGATACTGAATATGTTTCCTCTGGTAATGATGGATCTGAAGGAATGCTGAAAGCTCAGAAAAAAAGGGGCAATGCTAAAGATGAAGATGAACTTGGATTGGAAAGTGATGATCCTTCTGCATCCAAGAAACCACGTGTAGTCTGGTCTGTGGAGCTCCATCAGCAATTTGTCAGTGCTGTGAACCAACTGGGGCTTGATAGTATGATCTGCATCTACTTTTTTCTTTTTAGATTTTTTTTTAAGAATTCTTTTAATGTTGTATATTGTGGGCTGGGGATAGGGGGACAGTACAGTAGAGTCTGCTGGTATATTTCATTTTGTGAATGGTTATTACTTCTTTTGATCATCTCTGATTAGAAGTTTGTGCCTTCCATTTCAGAGGCTGTGCCAAAGCGAATTTTGGAATTGATGAATGTACCTGGTTTAACTAGAGAAAATGTTGCTAGCCATTTGCAGGTTTATTTCATCCCTACTTATCAATCTTCTATGCTTGCATGTGATAATTTTTATACGCACTTGGAATTTATCACTAGAGGAATAGGAAGTAGGGAACTCTAAAGCATAAATTAAAAGTAGAAGGGAGTATGTGTATACTCTCTATGAATAGAAGTCAAATGCGTGTCAGAACAAACTATGTCTGCTTTTAAAATACGAAGGTATTACGCTTTGTGCCCTACTCTGATGTAGAACTGGTTGCCATGGACTTTGTGGAGCTGATTGACAAGCAAAAGCCTAAAAAAACAGCCTGTGGAGCCTGCTTTTAATCTACTTTTTTCATCAGTTTCCAGGCCCTTTTTTTAGTGAGGTATCCCTTTAGGTTTGATATTCAGTTTATTTCAGCTTAGTCCTTTGCTGTTGTCCCTTTTTAGGCTATTTAAAATAGCTTGGGAAGTGTTATGTAATTCTACTTTATTTCGTAATTTTTGTAAATTTTCTTTTTGGTAGTATCAGGATTTTGGATCGTCCATTATGATGGTATTTTGTAAATGGTGAATGCTTCGGTTTTTCTATCAATACAATTTGTTATCAATGAGCTTTATCTCAAATGGGACTTCCTCCCTTTGTAGCAAAGTGGAGGGTGAAGGTTGTAGGTTCAGGTCCCCATCAGGTGTGTGTAACTTACCATTTAAAAAAAAAATTGTCAAGAGTTTCTTTATTCTGTGATGGGTCCCAAACCCTGTGGATTCAGGGTTTATTGCTTCCACTATTTCAAACTCCCTTTGCAGTGTAAGCCTTTAAATAATGATGAGCCACTTGTGGATTTATGTTGATTTTTAGCTATCTTGATGAATTTGAAATCAGATTGGAGTAAGTCATATGAACTGTCTAGTGCGTAGCTTTACTGCCTTTTTCTTTATGTCAATAGCGATGAACCTTGATTTTACATGATGGGGAAACATTGTATATTTATATTGGAGATACTAAATTCTGTTTTAACCTGAATATGATTTGCACGTGATCTTTTTATATTACTTCTCAAATGAATAATCCCACTTGTTATATTTTAAGATTCGTAATCCTATTTCAATTTGCAGAAATTTAGGCTATATTTGAAGAGGTTAAGTGGAGTAGCTCAACAGCAGAGTGGAGTTTCTAATACCATTTGTGGGTCTGTGGACCCAAATGTGAAACTGGGTTCACTTGGACGATTTGACATCCCAGCATTGGCTGCTTCTGGTCAAATCGCACCACAAACACTGGCAGCCCTGCATGCTGAGCTTTTAGGTCGACCAGCAGGTAACCTAGTGGCAGCAATGGAGCAGCCTGCTCTTCTACAAGCATCTTTACAGGGACCCAAGCGTATCCCTGTTGAACATGGTGTGGCATTTGGTCAGCCCTTAGTAAATTGCCAATCAAATGTTTCGAAACACTTTCAGCAATCAATCATTCCTCCTGTGGAAGATGTTTCGTCTGGGTTAGGAGCGTGGCCATCCAATAACCTTGGTCCAGTTGCACCTAATAACAATCTTGGGGGGATGAGTGCTCAGAATAGCAACATGTTGATGGATATATTACAGCAGCAGCAGCGACAACAGCAGCAAGAATCGCAGCAGCAGTCTTTGCTTTCTGAGCCTAGCCGTTCAATCAATGTGCAGCCATCTTGCCTTGTAGCTCCCTCTCAGCCATCTGCCAATTTTCAGGCAGGAAACAGTCCTGCTTCAGTCGGTCAGAATTGTAGCTTTAACAGGAGTTCTGTTATTGATTACAGTCTTCTCTCGCCTCAATCAAATAATTCCCCATTGAATATAGGACAATTCTCTAATGGGGTTATGAAAAGTACAGGTGTTCTTAATGGCTACTCAGCCCCAGGTTCTATTTCTCCTTCTGTGTCGTCTTGCCCTGTAAATGTTACTAACATGGGTCTGCAAGGTCAAGCCACCATTACATTTAGTGCTGCCAGACAGTTGCCAGGAATTGTTCCTAGTATGCATGATATTCAGGCTTCTTATGTTGCGAAAAGAGGAGAAGTGCTTGATCAAGGACCTCTTCGGAATCTCGGATTTGTTGGTAAAGGTACTTGCATTCCAAGTCGATTTGCAGTAGATGATTTTGAATCACAAATGAATAACTTGAGCCATGGAAAACTATATGCGGAGAACAACAGAGTTAAGCAAGAGCCAAGTGTTGATTTTATGGATAATGCAAGACCGGGCATCTCTATATTACAACAATTTTCGTCGAATGATGTCACGAGTGTTTTTACAGAATAGGTAACTTGGTTTACATGGTTATTGTGTATATTTCTTTATGCCATATATGCATGTGCGTGCTAAATTTCACTTGGTTTTGTGCATTTAGAGCTTGTTTGGAATTGCATTATGAAACTTAAAAAGTGCTTTTAGTATGTGCCCAAAAAAAATTAGTCCTTTTGGTAAAAACTTGGAAAACCTTTTTTTACTTTTTTGCTCTAAAAAAGCTCAAAACTGTGTTTTGGGAGAAGCTTGAAAATGAGGGTTTTTTTATTATTATTATTATTATTATTATTATTTTATATAAATAAACTCTTTTTGGCTGTTTCTAGAGACAATCTCTATTTTCTAATGCAATCCCAAACATGTTCTTAACAATCTCTCTACTACAAGGCATCCTTTTATTTTATAGCCTTTCTTTGGTAGTCATGCTTATAGGTGATTTTCTTTTAGTTTCATCTGTGGAGGACCATAATATGGCTTTTGGATAAGTTGTGCTTTTTACTTGCTCACACTATTTTATATTTTGGTTATTGCATATGATAGATAATGCAATTCAGCTTGTAGATCTGATCTTTATTAACACGAATGATTATTAATTATATTGCTCGAATGTCTCATTCTATTTTATTTTCCTGGAGGTCTAATTCCAATTTTTGTTTCAACAGGCTTGCACTGTGTGGTGAGATTGCAACTTATTGTCAAATGCTGAGAAGGGATTGTTGTCAGAGGAATGCAACACTTCTCAATTTTTTCTTTTCAAAATTTGCTCACCGAATATGGTCACACATTTTTAAAAAATAATAGATTGTGACATTATTTGGAAAGTAAATTTTAGAGAAAAATTTTGGGAAGTGTAGGTAATTCTTAATATTTTTAGGGTAGATCGGATTGGCAGTGGCTGTACCAAACTCGGTGCACTGTGGAAGCTTCTTTTAGAAGGAATTCTTGTTGTGAACAGGTTCACGTGTGTAGGAGAGTAGGATTAGCTTTTTAATTAGGGTAGGAATAATAAGTTGTGTCAGACAACAGCTTGAATTGGTTTCCAGCATGGTGGCATCTTGCCTGCATAATTGTGTAGTTAATTAGGGCTTTTTTCTTTTTTCTTTTTTTTTTTTTTCTTTTTTTAACGTTATTGAGAAATTTCTCATTTATTTATTACTCGTTGGATCTGCTAAGCTGGTTGTAAATATATTATTTATTTCTATTCTGAGCTACTGCATGTAAGCTGACCAACCAAACTTAAACTAATATAACCTGGGTTTGGTTGGAAACCTCAAATTGAGGGCTCAAAGCTTGCATTGTTGCTACTACTTGATCAAGTTGTTCTGAATTGTGTTGTTCCAATAATTGCTTTCGTTAACGCAAGTGTTATGAGTAACTGAAAAGATGGTGATTTGAGATAAAATTATGGGGTAATTACTTTTTACCCTTATAAACTATCATGCTACATCAACATGATTCATGCACTACCACGCTCACTATCTGAACACATCAAACTACTATTTACTTACCAAAACTCGTCAATGTTAGGAAATCTTGTTAAATTGGATGGAATATTTTCTTTTTAGGCGTTAAATTTTATTAAATGACAGAAAAAAAATTTCAATACTAAAAAAAAACCTAAAACACAATTAAAAAATTTAAACAAAAAAAGGATAAATTCTAGATTGGTCTATGTGGTTGGTGTTCTAAATTACAAATCTCTCCCTATAATATAAAATAAATAAATAAATAAATAAAAATTAGAAAAAAATTTACATACCCTCCTAAAATTATGAGTATTGCTACGGAGCAGCACTCCATCCGCATTTGCCTCGGTTAACCCAACCTTAAAAAAAAACAAATCCCACGCGTGCTTTAGGTTTGAACCCATCAGGTTTTTTTCATTTTCCCCCCTCCCCCAAATTCTCCTGCCCCTCCCACCCTCTCCTACCCACCACCACCACCACCACCATCCATCACCGCCGACCACCAACATTCGCGGGTACAAATCAGACGCGCCGCCTCCCACCACCGCCACCGCCCACCACGAGGGACGAGTCCCTCCACGAGCACTTCACCGGAGACGCCCACACACCACGGCACGGCACTAGATTGGACGAGTCCCTAAAATTTCTGACGCTCCTCTCTCTCGGCGACGCCCACTAAACGACATCACCACCGGCCACTTCCATCCACCACATCAACTGAATGCCACCCACGTCGCACCGCTGGCAATTCCCACCCAGTTGAAGAAGGTATGTATACACGTATGAAGATTATTCCTTTATTTCTGATTTAATTGCCTAAATGAGGCAAATATCATAATTGGTGGTTGATTTATTTGTTTAGGGCTTCAATTGGTGGTTGTTGTGTTTGATTTGGAAAATGGGTAAGAATTTTAGGGCTTCAATTTGTAGTTTTGCTTTATTTCTGATAACAAATTTTCCTTCTGTACATTATGATGTTTAAAAGATCGAACTCAGAATAAATAAATAAACTATGAAAATGCCCAAAAAAAAAAAAATTGGGTATGTTTGATGGGGGTTTTACTTTCACAAAGAATTTCTTTGGGTCTATGGAGGTTTAGGGTGATGGTTGAGTGAATTAAAATATATGTACGATGAGGTAAATGTTATTGAAAAAAAAGGGATAGTGATTGTGACCCCTGTTTTGAGTTTGGAAGGATGGGTGTTGGAATTGGCTTGCTTGGTTCATTTTGATCGCGTTGATCTGGCTTTTTCAATGATCGGTTCACAAATTCCTTTGGTACATCTATATACACCTTTGTTTCTATAGGATTATTTTTCTTTTAGGTCTGTTTCAGAAAATGGCTTTCTTCAAATGGAGATAGTTTGTTATACAATTCAGTTTTCTTTCAGTTTCTGTCATACAAGGAAATTTTATGAACTTGCATTTTGTCTGTAGGTTTGAGACTTAACGTTTGCTGATCCATATATATTTCAAGGTAGATACATCTACCCAATATTCCACTAATGGGTAGAGCATACAAATCTACCTTTTGGTAATTCTTTGGCTGATAACTATTGGTAATTATTTGGCTGAAAAACTGCAGGGTAGAGCATACCTTTTGGTAATTCTTTGGATGATAACTGTTCTTCAAATATTGGATGTAGTTTTTGGACGAAAGTATCTTGTTCTACATCATTTTCACCTTAGCTTGTATCTTTTGTGTAGGTACAAACAGAAAAATAATATCTACAAATAGCAATGCGTCAAATGGATGTTTGCTATGTTATTGTGGAATTCTTGCTTATGTAAGGACCTTCTGGATAGAAAAAAAAACTTCGGTAGAATGGACACTTACGAAAAAAGAATGCGTGCTGAAATGAAACGTCTACATGACACAGGAGATAGAATGCGTAGTGAAATGGAGAATCAATCTGTCCAATTTCAGTTGAAGTTAAGAGTTGTATCAAACTAAAGTAAAGTTGTACCAATTTAGGGAGAAGATGTATCAAGCAGCTTTAGTTTTTTTTATTTTTTTATTTTTTATTATTTTTATTTTTATCATTATTATACTATTTTATGTTAGTGATTACAATCAATATAGTGGTAGTAAGCTGATGTTAAGATGAACTTATTCATCGTGTTGTAAATTAACTAACAATCACATTGATCAACAATTTGGAGAGTGAATGTACTTTAATTAAAGTTCATGTATGTTGCCTTGATTGATTGAGAAGCAAAATTCTGCATATAACTTCAGCATATATGCATTAGCATTGTGAGGTGGCCAAAATATGTGCAATGGAAGAAATTGGAATTAATGATACAGCAATTGTAATTGGATGTAAAAAGGTGAGAATAAATGGAGGAAATTGGAAATGCTACAGCAAGTTAGCAACCTCATAAACCCCAGATAGACAATACATTTTGTACACAATTTCATTAGATTCCTCCGACTAGTTGGTAAACTAATGGATTACATTAATATGAAATCTACATAAAATCTCAAAAAAAATCAGGCACATGAGTTAACCCAAACTTACCAGTCTAATCCTCAACATCTTTTGAAATATTATCAAGTGTCAAATAAGCTAATATGAACATAATCAAAGAAGAAATGAAGTCTGCAGAAAATTTGTACTTAATAATCATAATCAACCAGCACACTCAGGGCATCCAATTACAAGCACTCCTCAGCCAGTAGAGAAAAAATGCAGAATTTTGCTTCTTAACTTATTGGATATCACATTTATATAACTTCTCCTTGCCACGTAATTCCCCAAACATTTAAACAAATCCAATCATAGTTCACCTTTACACAAAAAGTGAGGCATCTTCTACAAATATCTACAATATTGTAAATGCCGAGTATCATTTACAATGAAATTAAATCCACATTCACTAGTCTATACAACAACAAAAAAGTGCCAAAACATAAAAAAATTAAAAATTAAAAAAAAAAAAGATGTATTCTAACTTGCAGGCCTTCCATTCCAATCACCGTTCCAATAGAGCAAGTGGCCACATATCCTACAAAGTTCAATTTCAAGATTTCAGATAACAATATAAACCAAATCTCATAAAATATTTATTTATTTTCATTTAATACCTGAGTAGTTGCACTCTCTTGAGTTTCAAAAACATCACTGTGTGGAACATCATCTCCATGGGAAGTCTTTAAGTAAAAAACGGGAAAAATGTTAAGAAATGCACAAATTTTTTTAATAATAATAATAATAATCAAGCAATATGTGAAGGAAAGTAAGTAACCTTCTTTTTTCGTTTCATTTGATTGGGATTACTGTTACACGGCTCATTGCTTTTTCTTTGTGAGTTATTCACTGTCAATTTTTCCACCGCAGACATCTTCCTTTTATGCGGTAACCTTCCTCATTTTTTAGCTACATTGGGACTATGAACTTCATCACCATCTACCGCCAACTCAACATCATCAATGGATTCATTACATGTTAAAGATACGTCTGGAAGTGCAAAAGAATGTGGACTTGAACCACATAATTCCTTCGTTAACATATTAATATACTTATTGACTTTTGTGTAGTGATCCACGTTTCTTACAGTGACCTCTGCTAATGTAAGCATACGTCTACACAAGTTGTCATATCTTTCTACTCCGGGGTTGGCACTCAATGCATCAAAACTACTTTTAATTAAAGTATTTCTTTGCTTCACATCCTTCCTCCAACGATCAAGATAATATTTGGGTGGCAAAGATACAATGTTAAGTGCACACAATACAGAAAAGACATGTCTGCACACAATGCCTTTTGATTCAAATGAGTCACATGTGCATTTTACTTCAAATTCATCTTCATCTACATTGAAGTAGACAACAAATGTTACTAATTTCACATAAGCATCTTTAACTACTGCATTTTGAACTTTTACCTATTCAATCACTTGGTAAGTGCAAATTGAACCCTCTTTAGTCAAAAGGGAAACAGTACAATAAATTTTGTGCACTATCTCAACCTGAACTTTTTTGAATTTGGTATTGGTGTAAAGTTTTTGAAATTGTTCCTCAAAAAGATAGAAGGTTATACATCGAACCTTAGTAGTAAAAGACTTAAAAATCTGCATGAGTCTCATTCTCAACCTTCCGTAAAGCAAGATCATATTAATCAACAAATTGCTTCAAAGTGGTAGACGGATAATAGCCATCAAAAAAGGCATTCATACTTTCACTCCGCTATGTAGTCCTCATACCAGCCCAAAACACACCTTTTAGATATGCCGGTACCCAAAAAGTCCGGTCATTATATAATTGGCGCAACCAATCATGATCATTAAGGTCATAACTATCTAGTAGACTTTGCCATCCTACCTCAAAATCACCACATGTTTGAGACTCATAAACACATTTATGTATGGCACTCTTAATGGCAACATAATTTGAATATGATTTAAGTTTGTTTGGAATTTTTTTCAAAATGTGTCATAGACAATATCGGTGTCGGGTTCTTGGGAAAACTCTTGCAATTGCATTTTTCATAGCCTGACCTTGATCTGTTATAATTGCAATGAGCGCTTGGCCATTCATGCAATTCAACCAATTCTCAAACAACCATACAAAATTTTCTATATCCTCACTAGATCTTAATGCTGCCCCAAAAAGGATTTACTGACCATGGTGGTTCACTCCCACAAATGGAGCAAATGGCATACCATATTTGTTAGTTAAGTATGTCGTGTCAAATGTCACGACATCCCCAAAACTTTCATATGATGCCCTACTTCTTGCGTCAACCCAAAACACATTTTTCAATCTAGAATCATCATCAAAATCAACTCTAAAGTAGAAACCACTATCGGTTGCTTGCATCCTATTCAAATAGTCTATAAGTGCTTTAGCACCTCCTTGGCCAAGCCGAATGCGCATTTCCTTGTTAATAAAGTTTCTGCAGTCTTTTTCTACAAAATGAAGATTCTCATACCCCCCAGCTTCAACAGCAAGAGCATTATAACTCTGACTCAGTTTAATACTAGACATATCATTTATTATAATTTTTCTTCTCACATTAGAATTCAAATTCCTATTGCATTTAAAATATCTTCCCATTTTTGTGCTTAAATCATGATTGTGGTCAATAACTATACTAGTCACAGACCACTATCCTTCAAACTTTGCATTCAACTTTGCCTTACAATCCATTTTTACTGTGGGATTTGGCTGGCTTGTCTTGGGTTATGGCTTGCCTTGACGCCCACAGGCAAGGGTGACACGTGTGCTTTCCCTAGTGATTTTGTCTCTAGTGACTTTTTTGATTACCACTCCAAAACCTCTTTTCCGACCAAACCGCCTATAATATGAGCGAAGATCTTCCATAGAGCTAAATGCCATACCTTGCTAAGGTTAATCAACATTTTCGTCTTCATTTATGAGCTTCCACTCAAACTTGCCCTTACCCTTGCCATTATTATCGTCCTCATTACTTACAGTTTCATTTTCATCTACAACACAAAAAAATAATAATAAATAAACAAACAATAAATGATGCAAAAAAATGTACAAATAAGAGAAGAAGAGCCGAACAAACCATTTTCAATGACAATTTGAGGGGGCAGATCATCACCAGCGGGAATATGTGTACGTAAATTTTCCTATTCGCATTCATTTTCCGCGTCAATCTATGAATTATTACAATAAAAAAAAAAAAAAAAAAAAAAATCAACTTAGAAACATTAACCCAAAGTTAATATAACAACTACAAAATTAGGTGGTGTTTCCCTAATGCTTGGAACAGTATTGGATTCGTGCATATATTTGAAATTTTCGTTACTGCTGAAGAACCAGACAAACCAAATGTTTTGATCTATGTTAAAAAAATCTCATTTTAATGGCCTAGATTTTACCTCGCTAGAACAGAGCTCTGCGCCCTTTTTTTTTTTTTTTTTTTTTTTATATTTTGTTAAAAATCCATGCTTTTGGTTAGGGCTGCTAAAGGAGGCAGTGTATTTGTTACTCTGAAAAGAAAGGGCACTTCAGCCCTTATAGAGATTATTGGTGATGGTGCAAATTCTTAACGATTTCTAATGGTACAGAGATTTTTCAGAAAATTATTGTTGGTGCTTAAGTTAGAAAATTATTGTTGTTTCTGCACTAAGGTATGGGTGTCAGATTTGGGTATGTACATAAGTTCAAAAGTTCCATTTCCAAAGGTTTTCCACCACATTTTTTGCAATTTCTTCTATCCAAACACACAAAAATTTTATTGTATAAGAAAATAAAAAAGTATTTTTAAGTTCTAGAAGAGTTTCTTACAAGGGAAAAGGTCATGGTGGGTAGTGGCGCTGCTACTTCGTGTTGGGACTCATCAGCACTTTATGGAGGTGGCGTGGTAGTGGGGCGAGGAGGGAGAGGAGAGAGGTGATGGGAGAGGGGGTGGGAGGGGTGGGAGTATTTGGAGAGGAGGAGGAAAATGAAATTTCATTTCTAGTGGGTTTATTATTTATTTTTTTAATTTTTTTTTTAAAATGAATCAACAGGTTGGAGTTAATCAAAGGAAAATGTGGATGGGTATTTTCAGTAGCATTACTCTGAGAATTATTATTCGATTGAGTATACCACTTATTATCGTTGATTAGCAATGTCTGTGGCTTTAATTGTGATATGTCCCAAAGAAACCCCCCCCCTCCCCAAAAAAAAAAAAACACCAAAAATTGTAGATATTCCCCCAATCATGAAACTACCCTTAATAAAATAAAAAAACAAAATATTAAAATTCTGAAAAACCACAAAACTAAAAAAAAAAAAAAAATGCATCAAAATCAAAGGGATCGTAAAATAATTTTTTTTTTTTTAAAATATTCCTTTTATAATAAAAAATTAAAATTTTCTTTTTTTTTTAATTTTAATTTTATATATATATATATAAAAAAAAAATCGTTTTCAAAATAAAATTTCAGTTTTAAAAAAAAATTAAAAAAAATTCGTTTAAAATATAAATTTTAGTTTTTTTTAAAAACAATTATCGTTATTTAAAAAAAAATTAAAATTTTCGTTTCTTATTAAAAAAAATTATTATTATTATTTTTTTTAGTTATAAGGGAATTTTTGTCTTTTTGCTAGCCTAGTGGGGAGCATTGACAATTTTTTGTTAATTTGGGGGGATATTGTACCAATTGAAAGTATAGAGGAGACATTGTCAATTGAGTAGTAGTTTGAGGGGGTTATGTAGACTTTTCCCAAAAAAATAATTCAAAAGTCATCGGGTAGGCCAAAATAACAATTTAGTCCATGCAGTCAAATTCCATCAAAACACTTAACGAATCAATTAGCGTGCTGCATCATCATCAATAGAATGATGATACGTGTTACTCTTAATAAAAAATAAATAAACATATTAAAAATATAAATATATAAAAGTAAAAAAAAAAACTTATAAATTAATTATTATTATTATTATTATTTTTTTTTTAAAAAAAATAGAGGGACAACAACCACCACTCTTGGGGGAGAGGGCGATCAGCGAACCACCCCAGAAATAGCTAGTGGCTGCTCATAGCCACCCTCGACCCATGGGGGTGACACGCGGCCACCACCAGTCACCTCTAGGATGGCTTGCGTGCTACCCTCAAATCTGGTTGGGGATGGTGGCGAGTCACCCCTAGCCACCTTTGGGGGTGGCAAGTTGGCAACGGCCTCCCCCAACCAGCAGCCACCCCTCTATTATTATTAATGTTTTTTAAAATTAATTTATAAGTTTTTTTTTTTTTTTCTTAGTCTTATATTTTTTGTTTTAATTTTTATTTGGTTTTTAATTTTGATTTTTGATTTTTTTTATTGGAACAATTGTTTTCTTTTTTTAAATTATAGGCATTATAAGTAAATTTTGTTTATAAAGTTAGGGAATTTACTTCATTTCAAGTTTTTTTTTTTTTTTTTTTTAAAAAACGAGGTTGACTATCGATCGGAAGGAGGATTTTGGTAAGTAAATGATAGTTTGATGTGGCCGGGTGGTGAGCGTGGTAGTTTATGGGAGCATATTGACAAAGCATGATAGTTTACGATAGTAAAAGGTAATTACCCTTAAAATTATTTAGGTAAGAAAAAAGGTTCAAGTGCTTTGGGGGAGTGGAGAAAGAAGCTCACGTTAGAGATGGAATTTGTTTTTCACTGGGGAAAAATATTCTGGGATGTCTCACTCTTTTTTGTTTTGTTTTGTTTTGTTTTTTTTTATAATTTTTAATTTTTAGGGAAATTATATTTCTTCTCTGTAATTACCCTATTTGTATTGTCTTTTTCAATGTTTCAATTTTTGTAATGTTCCTTTCACTTTTTTCTAATTTAGAGATTTTTTTTTCATATATATATATATATATATATATATATATATATATATATATATTCCCTCTTTTTCTTTTTTTTTTCTTCAAATATTTTCCTTTTGTTTTTTTATCTGAATTTTCTCACTTTTTTTTTTCGAATTTTGTTTTCTAATTATTCTTTTACAAAATTTTTTATTTTATGCACAGTATTTTTGTCATTCTGGATTATGAAATAAGGCCATGAGGGCATTGCAAACTCAATGATATTACAAAGGAGGATATTTGGGGTTGTCCAACTAAAGATACAACTCTCCATTTTACTTGAAATGAAGATTAACCATTTTCTTGGCCCAAATTTGATTACCCAACACTTAATGATGTATATGTTGCTTAAGTTTCACGTCATTTAAAATTTTTTAAATGATGCGCCACCTGTACACCGTTAGAATTGGCTTAGGTGCTGTAAAAAAGAAAAATGCAATATATGTGTTGTAATTTTTTCAACGGTCCGGATTTAACTTCACTCTTTTCTTCAAATTTGGACCGTTGAAAAAATTACAAAACATATGCTAATCCAAACTTGAACTATAGCCTACTTTATAATTGAGAGAACTCGGGAGAGCGGGAGAGCAAGCAACATGAGGTGCAAGAGGAGAGAGAGACAAGTCTAGAGCTTGAAAGCATTCAAGGAGCGTTGCTCATGGACCGCACGAATGCGATGGAGCCAAATTAGGTCCATTAGTGACAACAATAAAAGTCTAATAGAAATGTTGATCCTTTTTTTGATTTATGCCAATGTCAATGGTAGAGGATGGATTGAGAATAATCCTAATCTAATGAGCAATGAGCTTGTTTGCAAATTTCATAATGAGAAGGTTCGATTTCTGTCAAATAATTCGAGCAAACCAATGATTTTTCTTTCCTAAGGATACGTTTGAGATTATGATTTCGCAAGAATAATTTACATTTTTAAAATATATAACAAAACGTAAGGCGTTTGACATTGTAATTTAAAAAGCACTGAATCTAGGGGTTGCTTATTTGAAAAGACATGAATTTAATCCAAAATCATGATTTTGCATAATAAATATTTAATAAAAAAAATATTTTTTAACATATTTTACCAAACGTCTTTATGATTTTAAAAAGCAGCGATTTCAAAAATACAAAATTTAAAATTTCACTTATTAAAACCGCAATTTCAAACGGACCTTAAGTCTAAGAGGCAAAGAGGGCATAAGGGAGGCCAATTCCTGGGAAATTTTGAGAAACTTGTTAGGAGAATATGATAGGAACCAACAGAAAGAAGAGTAATTTATGTAAAAAAAAAAATACATACGCTCGCTTGTTGATGTTGTCATTTTGCAGCAGAAGACGGTAATGTGAGGACATTTCTACATCTTTTACGTGTGACCAAGAATCTTTATCTACCTACATATATATACATATATACTTAGACCGAAACTACTTATATATATCATTCTCCCCCTTATAATCATTTGTTTATGGTCTTCACACCTCTTGGCTGGTGTGGAAATCTTTGGCAAGTAGGTTTGCCTCTCAATCTCAATCTCTGTCACATGTTTCTCATTTGAAACACCAACTTCGGAGCCTTAACCAGGGAATCAAATTCTGCTATGAGTATTTGAGGTAATGCCAAGTATTGGGCTGATTAACTTGTTGCCATTGGGAGCAGTGGCCAGGGACGGAATTGGGGGTGGCCGGTGTAAGCCATGCCCCCCAACATAAGGAAAAAAAAAAATTAAGGGAAAAAAAAAATTTGGAATTTATTATTATTATTATTATTATTATTTGCCTATTGACTCATACCCATTAAAATTTTTGGCCCTTAGCCCCTATCCATGCCAAAGTTGGCTTCGTTCCTGCCTTGGGGGACCCACAGCTGATGATGAGGACTTAAACAATGGCTAAACCAGATTCAACAGGATTTACATTTATCCAATTGAGAATGAATTGATCCTTCTTGACCCAAATGGTATAGTTAGGATTAGGAACATCGATCCTTGCATTATGCATCAGGTATAACTTGAGGTAGGCATGGGTCAGAACCCTCTACTATGCCCATTAACTCATGGCTTTTCAACATAGGAACAACTTGTGATAGCCATAGAAAATAATTATGCTCATCAAGTTTGAGAGCAGGGAATTGAGTGAATGAGGTTTTAGAGGAGGTGTTTGAAGAGGAAGCCATTGAAAAAAAAGATGATAGAGAGTAGGCGTTGGCCTATGAAAGCTCTAATACCATAAACAAAATAATAGTGAAATGGTTTTGGTTAACTTGACCAGAACACAGCAACGGCATTCTATTTATAATCATATATACGTGAATAACTGAATTGGAAATATACATTAATATACAAGGAAAATCCTTTAGGCTTATTATATTCTAATACAAATCAAATTCAAATAAGACAAGTGGTAACAAATCAAATCTGCACGTATCCATTGCATGACTGTCTAAGGATTCTTAATGTTAGAACTTCATTTTCACCGATTGGTTCTGTAAACCCTAGTTTTATGTTAGTTAAGCTACATTTTTAAAATGTAGTGCTTAATCTTGACAATTTCTTTAGGGCTTTTGCCTATTGGAGAGAGTTGAGTGCCGAGACTTCAATCTCACCACTTAGTTCAAGGTAAGACTTGAACCCTAAATGTCTCTAAGTATCATTAATTGAGATTTTTAAGTATTAACCCTAAAGTCCCTCTATGGGTTAGCTTTATTAGTTTATGGGTAGTATATTGGACCCTTGAACATCATGGTTTGTTATGAGAGTTGAGTGCCTAAGTAAAATTAAGCATCATGGCTTGTCTAGATCGAGCTAAAGTTGAGTTATGAGTTGTGTTTAATTGTGACATGCGATGCGGTATATTAGTGTCAAGCTTGCGTTGAGAGTCATTTTCAAGATAATTGTAAGTATATTTCTTACTAAGCAAAAGAATAGAATTTTAATTGTTTTTAAAGCATAATATAAATGTTTTAGGTCGACCCAAATATTTTATGATGATAGACGTTTTATGTATATTTTCAACGATTTCAATTGTGTTAAGTCATACTTTACAAATTGTTTTGATGAAATGTTGTCAAAATGTTGCATGGTTAGGTCTATGGGATGTGATGCAAATGATACACAAGCATGTGTTGTGAATACGAATTGAGTTCCCTTCTAATTGAGGAGAAATTAGAGATTCTCCAATTGTTAATCATGATTTTTCATTTTAAATTCAATAGTCTATAAAATGCGGACTAGGATCCTCTCCAGTCCATTTTGGACTAGAGAATATCCAGTTTATGGCTATGATTTTTTCTTAAAAATCATAGAACCACAAATGAGACACATGTCCAGTAACAAAAAAAAAAATTTATCTTAAAAAAATATATAAAATAATAAAAGTGGTTGGCCACCCCATTGGGGGTGGCCAAACCACCCCAATTGGGGGCTAGGGTGGCTTCGGCCAACCCAGATCGGCCGGTCTAGGGTGGCCGAAGCCACTCCCAAGCCCAACGGGGTTGGTCCAGCCATCCCCAAGGGTTAAACAAATTTTATTTTATTTTTTTATTATTATTATTTTTTTTAAGATTTGGCTAGTTGGGGTGGCCGAAGCAGCCCTAGGCCCTTGGGGTGGTCCGGCCACCCCCAAGGGCCAAACAAATTATTATTATTATTATTTTATTTTTCTTTTAGATTTGGCCCTTGGGGGTGGCCGTGGCTTCGGCCACCCTAGCCCCCAATTGGGGTGGTCCGGCAACCCCAACTACCCCTTATTTTTTTTATTTATTTTTTTTAATATGAAAATAATATTTTATTAGTATTTTTTGTTAGTGGACATGTGTCTCATTTGTAGTTCTAAGATTTCTAAGAATAAATTCTAACCATGAATTGGATATTCTCCGGTACAAAATGAATTGGAGATAATCCTGTTCCATAAAATGCGAGCTATTTTTGTATAACTGAGACATTAAATGCTGACTTTGAATTTTGTTTGACCGATGTTTAAATGATTTTATAGACCGTTAGATTTAAAATAAAAGGCCACGATTAATAATTAGAAAATTTCCAATATTTTTTCAATTAGAGGGAATCCAGATCCTGGTTAGGTCTCACATGCTTTAAACGTGGAAAGTGGGGCGTAGATTGTGGTTTTCAAACATGGAGATGAATTTTTTTTTTTTCACAAAAACAAAAAAAAAAAAATTCATTTCCAATCATTTGTGGATCTTGATTTCCGAAAAATCTAATCATTAGCTTTTATAGATTTCTACAAAGAAAACCCACCAAAAATAATTATCACCCAAACATGAAAATGTTAATTTTATTCAATTTAATTCACCTTTCCAAACATCTATTTTAATTTTGTTTTCTATTCTCTTTCTCTTTCTCTTTCCAAACAGAGAAAGAGAATTTGTGAATAGAAAAAATATGAGATACCTATATCATCAATCCAAATTTAGGAAAAAATTAAAAAACTAGATGATATTTCAAAGAATATATATAAAAAATCAGTGAAGGATTTGAGAAATTTTATTTAAATTTAAAAAAAGCAAAGAGAATTTATGAAAGGTGCTTTTATTTATTTATTAAGTGGCAATATATTATTGTTCAGAGAATTACCTTTTTGACACTCGTCCATGTTTCTATACATGGTCAACGTGCAAGTTGTAGACTACACTGCACAGCAATCCCTAGCTGTGAGGAGATTCCCTTGTCCTATTTTCTCTCATGAGGAGCGAGACAAATAAGTTGTGGAATTATATGGTCTACTGTCCATGTCACTCCTATTTTAAATATTGAAAAACAATTCATGTAACTCCCTTAATTTTTAAGCTTTTTAAATTTAATTCCTTTAATTTTTAAAATTACATTTTAACTTCTTAATTTTTTCACAAATTTCATTTTACTCATTTCATTTTAAAATAATGAAGTGGCATAAACCATGTTCTAGCATAGGTGGTTACTAAAGCAATCTCGGCCACCCTTCTAATGAAACTAGATCCTCCCTAGTCCAAAATAACTAGAGAGTATTCAGTTTATGGTTAAGATTTTTTAAAAGAAATCTTAGAGCCATAAATGAGACATGTGCTCTACTAATAAAATATTATTTAAAATTTAATAAATAAATAAATAACAAATTAATAAAAAAATAAGAGATGATTAGCCATCTCATCTTGGCCATATAGGGTGACTGAACACCCCCATTTTAACTAGGGGGTGGCCAAACCACCTCTATGGCCTATGCAGGTGGTTTGGCCACTACCAACTTGCAAAAGGGAGTGACCGAACTACCCCTAAGAGCTTGGGGGTGGCTCGGGCACCCCTGCCACCCCAAGGGCAAAATGAAAAAATATATATATAAAAAGGGTTGGGCCGATTGGCCCTTGGGGGGTTGGGGTGGCCAAACCAACCCCATAGGCTATGTGATGGTTCGACTACCTCTGACTGGCCATTCCTAACTAAAATGGGGGTGGCTGGCCACCCACTATGGCCAAAATGGAGTGTGGTCAGCCACACCTTTATTATTATTTTTTTTTATCCTAAATAACATTTTTATTAATAGGACACTTGTCCCATTTGTAATCCTAAAATTTCTTAGCAAATAGTCTCAAATCTATTTTGAACCAAAGAGAATCAACATCCCAATTATATGCGGTGGTCGTCTCTCTTACGAGGTGGATGGGTGACTCCTTCATTTGTCTAATTATTATTATTATTATTATTTTAATATTTTTAGTATTTTATTATAAATATAATAAAAAGTCAAATTTTGAACCTGTTGATTGTGACGTGACAAAAGCAGGTATTAATCCATTAATGCCATCGAACTAGAAATTTTTTTAATTTTTTTTTATTACTTTTTTAACCATCTAGCTAGTTTTGGAAAGAAGTAGAAATGAAAAATGTGATTTAAAAAACAAAGTAAATTACAATGAGAATAACTTCAGTGAACTGTGGTATAAAATTGGGTGTTTTGCATCCTCAAATATAAGCAACATTAAAAAAATAATGAGAAATGTTAAAGGTCAATAAGTTTTTTATATTTGATTCATATTATTTTACAAATTTAATAAATTAATTATTAAATTTATGGAATCCAGCATTGACTTACTTGAACTCTACATAATTCTACAAATTTAATGGTTAATTTCTAAGATAAGATGAGCCAAATAGGGGAAAAATATTGACCAAATCTAAATAATAATATAACCTTTCACATCAAATAATTTTATTTCTCTTAACAAAACACCTCATAAATAAAATACTTATCAACAAAACCATTGGAGTCCAGGGTGGAACTAAATGCCCCTTGGAGGGCCCCCCAAGGGGCCAAGTAGTTCCCAAAATAAGAATTCTATCCCAAAATTTTTAAATTTTTCCTCCTCAAACTCGATTTACTCCTAATTTTTTAAATTTTGCTCTCCCGAACTCAAAAACGCTAGTTCTGCCTTTGATTGGAGTCATTGGCCTTGTTTGGTAAATAACAAGCCTTTTACAATGCATTATTCATGATTAGTGAGGAAAAAATTGAGTGTAATAATTAGTATGGAAGAGTGAAAAAGTTGTATTGAAAAGTAAAAAAATTTTATTTTGTAGTAATTTTTTTATTTAAATAGTAGTAAAAAATAAATGATGTAATATAAAAAGTAAGAATATTTTAATATTAATTTTTTTGAAAAATGAGATGAATAGTGTGAAAAAATGTGATGTTATTTAACAAATAACACCATTGTCTTAGTTGGTTTTGAAAACTTTTATGTCGGGAGCTCGAAAGTGGATGGAGGGTTTGATAGTAAATGGTGGGAACTATGTTGAGTTAAAATATATGAAAAAAGTCTATAAAATTAATTTAAATTTAAAATACGGAGTTAAATATTTATTGTATTTTTGGTGTTCACTTTGTAAAATTTCTATGGCTGGAAATTGCTGGAATTTTCGGAGTGCGTGACTTCGTTCCCTCTCTTTTTTATTTTTTTGTACGTTGTTCCCTCTTTTTTTAAAGTCCTCGTGTTTCACTCCTTTTACCAAATGTTGCGTTCTGTCAACGGAACTCTCACGTCTCTTCCGTATGCTCCACCCCCTTCAAATCCACACCTCTCGCTTTCTATTAATCTTTTGAAATTGAGTCAAAGTAGCTTATTTTGTTTTTCTTTTCATTCCCTGTTCAAGCCCATCTTTTTTTAATCTGAAAACAAGGCTAACAATCTTCTGAGAACTTCACATGGAGAAAAACCAAGAAATTGCACTGACCCAGATGAGGATATCAGTTGAGAAGCTCGGGTCTTCCACGGAGGTAAACCGATCTGTACCTTTTTCAAACAACGCACCAGTGTATTTGATTGGGTTAAGTTTTTATTTCATGGGTTTGTCTTTGCAGGGGCATGGCGACCCGACGCTCATGAGGTTCTTGATTGCAAGGTCGATGGACCCAGACAAAGCAGCAAAGATGTTTGTCCAGTGGCTGAAGTGGAGGGCTGCAATGGTGCCCAATGGGTTCATATCCGAATCCGAAATTCCAGATGAACTGGAACCCAGAAAGATTTATCTTCAGGGTTTAACAAAGGATGGATACCCGGTGATGGTTGTCAAAGCAAGCAAGCATTTCCCTTCTAAGGATCCTGTCCAATTCAAAAGTAATTAGCTAAAGCTTACTTTTTTATTTTTTTTATTATTGTTATAATTGAGTTGGTTTTTATTTTATTTTGACAGAGTTATATTTAATATCTTTTGTCAATTTTGATTGCCTTGATTCTTCTTTAGTCGGTGCCTTGATGCCTTTTGGTCTTAAGTTGTCCCATCTGTGGGACATTATGTGCCATTAGAGAAAAGTTCCAGCATAAAAGCTTGATGTGAGTTGGACAGGTTGGACTTTATCACTTGGTTTGGCGTTCTAGACTCATG
Source organism: Corylus avellana (assembly GCF_901000735.1). Taxonomy (NCBI): domain Eukaryota; kingdom Viridiplantae; phylum Streptophyta; class Magnoliopsida; order Fagales; family Betulaceae; genus Corylus; species Corylus avellana. The sequence continues at coordinate 17,778,863 of NC_081544.1, read as the reverse complement.
GCATTGGCGCCATATGAACGTTTTTTTTATTGAGGTGTGTTGGCCTCTCATTATTAGATAATTTCTGACTGGGGTAGTTATGCTCTCATGGGCTTTAGGTATATGTCCCCAAAAGGGAATTATGTTGTTGCAGTCAGTCATTTAAGTCTCTTCTCAAACATTGCTTCGTTTTGAAAAGGTTAGGAACACTGAATCCATCAATATAAAAATGTGGCAGTCGCCACTGACAAGGAAAAGTTCCTATCAGATGGTTAGGGGTTTGATATGAAAGATTAATCAGAAGATTGGATCAATTATTTGAAGGCGTGGTGGGCCTGATGGTGTTGCCCATTGGATAGGCATATGCGACTTCTTGTAGTATGCATGTGTTGCTTTCTCTTTTGAATTATTAAATTGTCTTTGTTTTTTTTTTTTTGTTTGAATTACTATTTATGTGAACAGAGTGGCCTTGTTTATCAATTCTAAACAAAATCAACTAAAGATGGAAAGACTAAATAAAACTGACAAGTCCTAATCTTTATGGAGATTATTGATGCTAAGATTAATGCTAAATAAGAAAGAAAATTGGTTGGGATTGTGATCAATTGTGATCAAAAGGTCCCATATGTGCATTGCCACCCAAATCTACAGGAAATCAAATGATATTGTGTATCAGGAATTTTGCACATTTATTTTTGGTTGATTGCTTGGTTTCTACCAAGATTCTAGCGTCGACTGGTCGCAACCCCCTTTTGAACAAGATGCAGCTGGTTGAGTCAACTTGGCCTCTTGAAAGCCCCCGTTTGCACTCATTCAAACGTCATGTGATCAGGCTATTCGGTCCTTATTTTTGAAAGTACCGACGAACTGGTCCGATTGGGCCATTTTACCTCAACCTGAAATCTGTCTTACATTAGACACACCCACTCGGAAAAAACTTGTTCACAACCTTGAATCTATCTAACATCAGACATCCCCATTCAAAAAAAAAACTCGTCCTCTAGTTTTCATTTGGATATGGTGTCTCCTCAGGGTTTGATACTTGAACCGTAAGTAGCCATTTTCGACCATTACATGGACAAGCTGCACTTGTTGTTGAGGAAGTGGAGGGTGATGTTCAACTATCCCTGTATCGACCACACTTTTTTGAAAGGGTCTAGATTCTCCTCTGTCGCATTGACTGAATTGACAAGTTGCAATTGGGGTTGAGGAGGTGGCGAGTGATCTTCAATTGGCTCGGTTGACGGATCAAAAGTTTGTGGCTGCAGAGGTTGTTTTTCTTTTGGTAGTTTAGCCTCTACATCATCCTTGTTGTGATTGAATTTCTCTTTGTAGGTTGGTTGCTGATATAGATGTTTAGGATTACAATTATGGACGGGTCAAGCGCGAATTTCATTGTTGATCAAAAACTAGTGAACACTGCGAGACTGAAATGGGTTTCTATGTCAGTCTAACAATAGTGTCCTGGAGTTTGTGCAACACTTGTGGTTCGTGCTATGCTTGCTAGCATGTACAGTACACCAAGAATTTGGCTCTCGAAAGTGCCTCTCCCTTACAAGCGATGTTATAAGAGATATTGTTATCATTGCGCTGATTGGTCATCGATCAAGATAAAACCTACTCTAGTAGCACTTGACATAGCGGAAGTGAATGGAAAAAGAAATAAGTTCGACGAGTTCAATTCTATAAACTTAATGACGCCGGGCAGAACTAAGATTGTTTTGACAGTGTATGATAGCAGCAAAAACTAAGAATTGAAGATAGAAAAGGGAACTCAGGAAGAGAGAAAATAACAAATAGGGAAGAGAAAGTCTCTAAGTGCCCTAAATAAGCAAACAGAGAAATAACTCTGAAAGACTTAAATTTAATTGGTAGTATAAACTGAATTAAAAAATAACAAAGACTAAATGCTTTTATTTAGGCTAGCCATCTCCTAAATTAACAAGGAAAAGGAAAAGCAAACCTAATTGGAAAAGGAAAACAAATCCTAATAGGAAAAGGAAAATAAATCCTAATAGGAAAGGAAAAACTCAATCTTTATTGAAAAAGGAAAACTAAAACACACATGCATAATTAAAATAACAATTTTCTCAAATTCCTCCTGCATCACTTAACAAGCTAACAAATAGCTTAGAAAAAAGCAAAGGAAACCGAAAATTTCACTAATATTCAAAATTCATTCTCAAAAGCTGATTTGCAATACATCCATCAGTCTTCTTATAACATCAACCTAAAGCACCTAAGGATAGAAACTAAAACCTAAAGAGTAAGTAAATCATCTAAAAGGGAAAACATTACAAAATATTAAATCTTAAAAGGCAATAAAATCAACTAAAGATGAAAATGCATGTGGTTTATTAGTGATTACGCCATTAATATAGTAATATAAATAGGAAAAAGAATCTTGATTTTCATAGTGAATGAGGGTAAGCAATTCCAATATGATAAGTTCTTCTCTGTTTTGTTCCTGCCAATGTTGCTTCTATGCCATGGATCAACCACTTATTATTGTTCAAGGAAGTGATCATAGTCGGCAAATTCCTTTCAACCAGTATTCATTTTATATAATTTCCCTGATGTCGGTCAAATTACTCCTGCACATGATGTGAGGTCAGATGTATCATGTCTCTCACTTGGATTAGTTTTTGAAGTTGCTTCGTATCTGTGGCGATTACAAAGATGAACACCCCCCCTGCCAAAAAAAAAAAAAAAAAAAATTTATCCTTAAATCAGCTCTAGAGACTAGAAATCATGAATTAGGATAACCTTGGTCTTGTATATATATATATGGATAGATATAGAGGTGGCCAGTTTCTCAATGGTTGATCAAATTCCAAAATCAAGCCACATATAACGACTTCGTGAACATGGCAAACAATTTCTTTGCTTTGGCATTAAATTATTTTGAAGACTTTTCAGCTCCCCAAAACCCCATCTCTAAATAACATATAATTTAGGATTATTATTGACTTGATGTTGGGGACTGATGGGTAGAATCTCTAGAGTACAGCCTTGATAAACCAATCGTAGTTCGAATATTGATGGGATAACTTTAAAATACATTTCATTGTACTAATAAGCAGATGGCTACAAAAATCAATAAAACAACTGGATTTCCCCTCTTCTGTTTTCTTACAACAGTTTGCTAATAAATCCCTGATTCACTTTGTTTTGTTTCATTGTGCAGAATTTGTTGTTCATCTGCTAGACAAAACGATTGCAAGGTACCCATTCATTTCTCTAATATTGATATGTGTTTAGAAATCAGGTGAAAGGGTAAATTTTGAAAGTTGGGTCATTGAGGCAGGATAACATGTAGCAATAATTTTTTCTTTTCTTTTCACTTTCTTTCTTTGTATTTTTTTTTTATTGGTAAATTCCACATGCACCTTGTGGGTCTCGAACACTTAACTTCACCACACAACATTCTTATGGGGTTAGGAGGTGCTATTTGAGCTAGAGTTGATTGGCGATAACAGGGATAGTTCTTATGAGCCTAATCATGATTCTAAGGCCAAAACTTTTTATAAATTTTTCATAGATTTTATTTTCATTATAGAGATTAATTTTTGTTTTTGATATGTAATTGGCCCCAAGGAGAGGGAAAGAAGAGATTTGAATTAGTGACATTCGCTTTCATGAGGTGTGATCTTCATCCGATTGAAGTATCGCTTGGGGTATCAACATAGAGATTAAATTGAAAGTGATTGTAGCTAAAAAAGAGATAAGAGTCCATGCTTGGTGTAAATGTTACTTAAAACATGATGTATATGCGTATATAAGAGAGGGAAAGATCCATGTTTTGCTAAGTTGCACATGCCCGCTTAACTGGTGTTGTAACTGTGCAAGACATGTTTAATATGCCAGAACAACTCCAGAAAGGGCAGGACAAGGAAATTTTAGTTCACTCATTGGAAAGTACAACACATTGGACCATGGTGGGAAATATTGTCATGGCCTTGCACAAAATCCTGTGGATTCTGCCTAAGATCCAGGAGTAGTGCTGTGTTAGAGGTCAAGTACAAGTTGTAGCTGTTGTACAGGGTGGTGGTGTGACAGACGTATGGTGGAATTGCAAGCAAGCTCAAAACAAGGGTGTCAAAGGGTTAAGCGGCGAAGGAGTATGCGTAAGAGTGTTCTAGAAGGCTTTGGAAGACTTGTGAATAAGATGGTGCTTTTAAGGTTGAGGGTGAGGTGGAATGATCATAAGAAGACTATGGGTTATTTGGCATTCATCCAATTCCAAAGACTTATGCATTTTATGTTGTGGATGGGTGTGTTGCAATTGGCGTGGGCGTTTGTAAGATGTAATAATGGGCTGATGCCTATGTTAGTTTGTTGGAATGGTTGTTAACTTTTTAGTATAAATAGGCCAAATGTGGAATTGTAAGCTTTGTCCAGACTCATTAGAAGCAATTGAGTTTTCTTTCTTAGAGATTAGGTTGTCCTTGAAACAACCCATCAACTATTTAGCCCGCAAGGGTTAGCTCAAATGGTTGATCGTTTGGTGTAATGCCATGAGGTTAGCTAAT
>NC_081544.1:17762238-17774332 GCF_901000735.1 Corylus avellana | reverse complement strand
AAATAGCTTAGAAAAAAGCAAAGGAAACCGAAAATTTCACTAATATTCAAAATTCATTCTCAAAAGCTGATTTGCAATACATCCATCAGTCTTCTTATAACATCAACCTAAAGCACCTAAGGATAGAAACTAAAACCTAAAGAGTAAGTAAATCATCTAAAAGGGAAAACATTACAAAATATTAAATCTTAAAAGGCAGTAAAATCAACTAAAGATGAAAATGCATGTGGTTTATTAGTGATTACGCCATTAATATAGTAATATAAATAGGAAAAAGAATCTTGATTTTCATAGTGAATGAGGGTAAGCAATTCCAATATGATAAGTTCTTCTCTGTTTTGTTCCTGCCAATGTTGCTTCTATGCCATGGATCAACCACTTATTATTGTTCAAGGAAGTGATCATAGTCGGCAAATTCCTTTCAACCAGTATTCATTTTATATAATTTCCCTGATGTCGGTCAAATTACTCCTGCACATGATGTGAGGTCAGATGTATCATGTCTCTCACTTGGATTAGTTTTTGAAGTTGCTTCGTATCTGTGGCGATTACAAAGATGAACACCCCCCCTGCCAAAAAAAAAAAAAAAAAAAATTTATCCTTAAATCAGCTCTAGAGACTAGAAATCATGAATTAGGATAACCTTGGTCTTGTATATATATATATGGATAGATATAGAGGTGGCCAGTTTCTCAATGGTTGATCAAATTCCAAAATCAAGCCACATATAACGACTTCGTGAACATGGCAAACAATTTCTTTGCTTTGGCATTAAATTATTTTGAAGACTTTTCAGCTCCCCAAAACCCCATCTCTAAATAACATATAATTTAGGATTATTATCGACTCGATGTTGGGGACTGATGGGTAGAATCTCTAGAGTACAGCCTTGATAAACCAATCATAGTTCGAATATTGATGGGATAACTTTAAAATACATTTCATTGTACTAATAAGCAGATGGCTACGAAAATCAATAAAACAACTGGATTTCCCCTCTTCTGTTTTCTTACAACAGTTTGCTAATAAATCCCTGATTCACTTTGTTTTGTTTCATTGTGCAGAATTTGTTGTTCATCTGCTAGACAAAACGATTGCAAGGTACCCATTCATTTCTCTAATATTGATATGTGTTTAGAAATCAGGTGAAAGGGTAAATTTTGAAAGTTGGGTCATTGAGGCAGGATAACATGTAGCAATAATTTTTTCTTTTCTTTTCACTTTCTTTCTTTGTATTTTTTTTTTATTGGTAAATTCCACATGCACCTTGTGGGTCTCGAACACTTAACTTCACCACACAACATTCTTATAGGGTTAGGAGGTGCTATTTGAGCTAGAGTTGATTGGCGATAACAGGGATAGTTCTTATGAGCCTAATCATGATTCTAAGGCCAAAACTTTTTATAAATTTTTCATAGATTTTATTTTCATTATAGAGATTAATTTTTGTTTTTGATATGTAATTGGCCCCAAGGAGAGGGAAAGAAGAGATTTGAATTAGTGACATTCGCTTTCATGAGGTGTGATCTTCATCCGATTGAAGTATCGCTTGGGGTATCAACATAGAGATTAAATTGAAAGTGATTGTAGCTAAAAAAGAGATAAGAGTCCATGCTTGGTGTAAATGTTACTTAAAACATGATGTATATGCGTATATAAGAGAGGGAAAGATCCATGTTTTGCTAAGTTGCACATGCCCGCTTAACTGGTGTTGTAACTGTGCAAGACATGTTTAATATGCCAGAACAACTCCAGAAAGGGCAGGACAAGGAAATTTTAGTTCACTCATTGGAAAGTACAACACATTGGACCATGGTGGGAAATATTGTCATGGCCTTGCACAAAATCCTGTGGATTCTGCCTAAGATCCAGGAGTAGTGCTGTGTTAGAGGTCAAGTACAAGTTGTAGCTGTTGTACAGGGTGGTGGTGTGACAGACGTATGGTGGAATTGCAAGCAAGCTCAAAACAAGGGTGTCAAAGGGTTAAGTGGCGAAGGAGTATGCGTAAGAGTGTTCTAGAAGGCTTTGGAAGACTTGTGAATAAGATGGTGCTTTTAAGGTTGAGGGTGAGGTGGAATGATCATAAGAAGACTATGGGTTATTTGGCATTCATCCAATTCCAAAGACTTACACATTTTATGTTGTGGATGGGTGTGTTGCAATTGGCGTGGGCGTTTGTAAGATGTAATAATGGGCTGATGCCTATGTTAGTTTGTTGGAATGGTTGTTAACTTTTTAGTATAAAAGGGCCAAATGTGGAATTGTAAGCTTTTATATATATATATATATATAAAAGGTCCAATTTCATCATTCATCACTACAAATTTGTCAATTACAATTCATCACCATCCAATTTCAGAAAAAAAATTCTGTGTTCATTACACATATTGGGCCCTTTTTTAGTAGGAAAAATATGAGTTTGTATATCTAGAATGGGATATAATTATAATTCTTAAAGTTTGGGCTTTGACCTAACATTCTTGTTATCCAAATATGCAGCATTGGCATGTCCAAGGACTGCCAAGTTCATATTAGTATTTCTTTCCTGGCAACTTGAGTGTTTTCTTTAGAAGAAATTGTTGGATGGGATACTTAAATGTTTCTTACATTCCATTCCTTGTTAAAAATTATCCCAGAAAAAAAAAGTAGTTGGATGATGTCAAAATCCAAGGATAGAAACACCACCGACCTGAATGTAACTACACGCAAAATTTTGAAGACCTAAAATCAACTTCTGTGCTTGAGAGAGAGAGAGAGAGTCCATGCCGGGGAGAGGGTGGGGAGGAGATTTGAAATTTATATAATCAATTTTGATGTTAATTATAAAATGACATTTACTTATTGTTAATTATGAGACTTTGCCATCCTTATCCTTGTATGATGGAGAGGGTTGCATCCATTTATTCTTCTGTCTCCAAGTCTCAAATGGGGTATTTGCGGAGAGTGAAAGATAAGATAGCTAAGCAGTTGCATAAGAACAAGGAGCTGCTGACCGAGTTTGTGGCGGAAACTTTGGTGGAGGGGGTGGAGGGCTATTCTAAGGTGGTGCTTGATGCGGTGAAGTTCGCTCCCATTGTGGGGTTGTCTTGTGGAGGTGACGAGAAAAGACTCTTGGATCTTTTTTTGGTCATTGAAGAGGAGCGGGAGCCCAAAAATGACGTTTCTGCTCCAAAGGCTAAGAGGAAGAGGGGGCTCAAAAATTTGGAATGCTCCATTAATTTTGAGGCTAGAGGCCACGTCTCGAATATGGTCATTGGCAGGGTGATGTAGGTTTGCCTATTGAGCTTAGGGTTTTTGAGGGTTTTGGGGTATCGGATTCTTTAGGACTCTTTGGTTTTTAGGGTTGGTATAGGATCTTCTTTTTGTGGGGTTTTGCAGGTTTTCCTTTGTATACTATTTGTGTACTTAGAGGCGCATTGTGCTTTTTTTGATTTATACGATATTGCTTATAAAAAATAAAAAATAAAAACTATTATGTTCAAAATCTTTTCCTTGGAATGTAAAATAACTAGTAAAGGTTTAAGGGAGCTTGTGGTTAATTTTTTAATGTAAGTTTGGTGCTGTGTCCTATTTTTCAGATACAATAGGTATATCTTTCTTGTTCTGAATGTAACTTTAATCTCCCCCCCTCTTCCATCAGCTAATTAAAATACTGAAATTCCATTCAGAGAAGCTCCTAAAATCCTATAGAATTTGAGACTAGCGTTGGTTTGTCTAAAACTGGGTTTTTTTTTTTTTTTTTTTTTTTTTTTTTTTTTTTTTAAATTTTATTGTTGCTTCCAAAGAGGTAAGTAATTCATTGAGCTTTATTGTGTTTAAATGGGCATAATTTTTCACATAGTGCACTTCTTTTTAATATTCTCTTTCTATTTCCAGAGATAGAGAATAGCATTTCATGTGGTATTTTTTTTTTCTGTTTCAGTTCTTTCAAAGGAAGAGAAATTGGAAATGAAAAGTTGATTGGCATTCTTGACCTACAACATATTACTTATAGGAACATTGATGCAAGAGGATTAATTACTGGGTTTCAATTTTTACAGGTGATTGTAGTTTTCTTTTTATGAGTTTTCTATGTGGTAACAGATAAGAGGCAGAGAACAAAGAAAGTGCAAAAAACAGAAAGGAAAGGGGGTGGGGGGCTCTTCTGGCTTTCGTTGTTTTAGTTCTTGGCTGTTTCTTTATCATTTACCTTCTCCTTGCTTTGAAAAGTGTAGTTGTTCACTGTTTTCTCTTTTCTGCACCAGCATGCTGTCATATCCTGTTTCTTTTCACCAGATTTGTCCTTTTCGCAATATTTTTTTTTTTAAAAAAAATTATTTATAACTTTTCCCATAACCCATCTACTCCCTCCAAGAAGTAGACTATATCTAGGCCAAAAGTTTTAACAGCCACCTTGGGCTTGGTCATGTACGATTTAGGTTGTAAGACACGCTGGAATAGACAAATTCTTGCAGCTCTTAAAAGTCTTGGGTCCGTTAAGGGAATTACCATTTTTTTTTTTTAAATTTTAATTTTAATTTTTTTTAATTTTTTTAATTTTTAAAATTTTAAATTTTTTTATACCATCTGGTAAAGGTGTCCATGCATAATGGAAAAGCATGCCTTAAATGCCTCTGATATGTTAAGGGAATTACATGACAGAGTTAAAACCTTATTTAGAGCTTGTTTGAGATTGCGTTTGAAAAGTCTAAAAGTACTTTTAACATTCAAAAAGTTCGTTTGAAGAAAAAAGTATTCGTTTGGTAAAAAAAAAAAAAAAGAGCTTTTAAGGGTCCAAAAAGCCTAAAAATAGCCAAAAAAACAATTTTGACAAAAACTTAAAAATGAAACTTTTGCCCAAAAGTTCTTTTTTGCTTAAAAACTCCATTTTTTAAACGCAATTTCAAACAAGCTCTTAGATGTCGCTTGATTCAACTTCAATGCATTATTTTGTTGATAATCTCGTTCTTCCTCACTTCCTTTGTGTAGGCTTACTACCCTGAACGTTTAGCAAAGTGCTTCATTCTACACATGCCACGATTCTTTGTGAGTGTTTGGAGAATGGTTTCTAGATTCCTTGAGAAGGCTACTCTGGAAAAGGTATCTGATATACGATATAAATATAAGAAACCTCTTTAGGTCAGATTAACTCAACCATATATAAGGTTCAAAATGGGTACTTTCAGATGGTATGCCTTTTTAAAAATTGCAAGTCAGTGACTTTGCAATGCGGAAAAAAGACACCGATATTCCAACTCTATGTATATAAGGGTTGATTTTTCTTTTGTACATACATTTTCTCACATAAAGTTATGGATACAGAAAAGATTATCTGAATTTTTTTACTCAATCCTGTTATGTGAAAGTTTTGTTTAAATTGCTGGAATCTGTTGCACATTCCAAATTTTTCTAAACTGCATGGGATATTTTTTTACCTAGTTCTATTTATATTTCTGTTTCTAATATGTACATACTGTTTTGGATCCTATACAGAACCAAACTATATTAACTCTTCGCAAAGCATTTAGCCAATTTTGTCAAAATCAGGATAGATGTTTTCGCCTTTGAAGATAGAGCATATACCCCTCCAATACTGCACAATGAGGCTTCACTACAAGGCTGGTGACAGATCCATGCATATATTTTTGAAAAGACATTTGACAGAAGTTGCTAAACTCCTTTTATAAATAATTTTCCAATTCAATTTAGGTACTTACATCACATCATACTGAAGTTGGTATATGATCTGAGTTTTTTGGTTTCTGAAAGCAAGAAAATTAGGTTTAGTTAGTTTTCAGATTTACAGATTGGTTGAGTTTGGGATGATGATGCAGATTGTGATTGTGACCGATGAGGACGAAAGACAAGATTTCATAAAGAAAGTTGGCGAGGAAGTCTTGCCAGAAGAATATGGAGGGCAAGCAAAGCTTGTAGCACTTCAGGATGTTGTACTTGCCCCATTGGAGGGTTGATTCCACAGATATGGATGTAGGTTGCTGCCATTGCAATCCCAATTCCAAGAGATATCATTTTATGTGATACTATTATCAACCTATTCTCTCTTGGTTATATAAGCCGCTTTGGCAATTATATATATGATCACATCTATTACATTTTCCTAATAAACTTTTGTTTATATTCTATTCAAGGAAAATGATTTTAGCCTGATGTTGTGATTCTTTCTTTCTATCAGAAGGGTTGATTTGCTGCATAAAATATGTTTGGCTAGACCCTGTAAATATTTTCTATTTTGAATCTTTTTTTTTAAAAAAAAGAAAAGAAAAGAGGAATTACATTTAATCCCCTCATACCCTTTATGCATATTGTGAGATTCTATTGACTATGACATGAATTTCTAGCCATTTGGTGTTGAGTTTAGTTAATATTTTAAATGGAACAAGTGTCACATCGTCAGAAAGTTCACGTGGTCAGAAAGATACTAAATGGTTTCTACAAGTGCGTAGGACCGGAGGTAATGAAGTCCACGCTCTAGCTTTTGTTTAATTTTCTAAAAAAAATGTAACCACCCATAGAACTTGATCAAATTTAATTTTGAAAAAAAATTATTTCTCCAAAAGCTTACGGTATGTATTGTCAATAAAATTTTATAAACGATACATGTATTTAGAAAAGAATCAAATACTTTTATATAATTTAGTATGTCAGGCAGAACACTTCTATTTGTAAACTTTCGGTTTAAACCTTTTTCTTATTACTTATTATTAGATGTAGAAAGACTTATCACTTAACAAAATCCTACTAAACATCTCTGTTTGCTCTCTAGGTCTCAAAGCCCTAGAGGAGAAGAAAAGGTTCTTCAACTTTGAAGTGTGCGGTGAAGGCTTCGGGTGTTTTGGCGGTGGAACCAGGTGTAAACTCTTGTGACGATGCATGGCAGAAGACATTACAAAACTGTGGAGGAAATTCTCTTTGTCGGAAGAAGAGGGTGCGGAGGTAGAGATCCAGAAGCATGATCTTGAAGAAATGGTGACCAGGAGACAATCCTGCTTTGTGGGTAAACTAATAGCAGATAGATATGTCAGTAAGGAGATCATAAAATCCACCTTGTTACGAATTTGAAAGTTGTCGGGGACAATCTTGTTCAACGTATTGGGGGCAAACATATTTCTGATCGATTTTGAATATTTTTGGGACAAGTCAAGAGTAATGGAGGGACGACCCTCGCTCTTTGAGGGTAATTTGTTCTCGGTGGAGTTGTTTGATGGAATAACACCACCATCAAAAATTGAGTTTGAGAAGGTGTCTTTTTGGATTCGAATGTTCAACCTACCTTTGGCTTGCATGTGCCAAAAAGTGGGCTTCCAAATAGAAGCTTATGTGGGTTTGGTGGAGGAGGTTGATACTGATGAGGAGGGAGTTGGATGGGGAGAGTTTCTTCGAGTCAAGATCAAACTGGACTTGTCACGGTTGATTCCAAGGGGTAGAATGCTGAAACATCAGGGAGAATCTGCTTGGGTGTCGCTCCAATATGAACGGCTTCTAAGGTTTTGTTTCCTATGTGGAGTGATATGTCATGGGGTCATGGGGTGCGTGAAACGACAGGGACTTGGTACCTAGGGGTCTGAACCCCAGTTTGGACCATGGCTACGAGTTCCCTTACCAAATCGACGATGCATAGGTGGACAGGGATGACCCACACCATTGTACGAACATGTCGATGTAGAAACTGCGCTGACTAAGCCCAATAGACACACTCACAATGTGGCTAATAGGACAGACACCCAACAGTGACCGGAGACGGGAGACAAAGATACTACCAACGATCTGTCAAGCACGAGATCGGGGTCGAAGGGGGAAAGCTCGAAAATTTCAGAGTTCCCTATTTGGAGAGATTTGGAAGTGGACGTTATGGGAGGAAAAAAGAGAGTTATGAATCCTAGTCTGGATGGAAAATTTCCTGGCGTGATTTTTGCCGAGGATATGGAAACAGATATGGGAAGAGTGAGTTCAGTGGAGAGTACGTATCAAGGCAATATGTCAACGGAAGAAAATATAACGGATGCATACAGGGCACTTGATATGTCAGTGATGGTAGAGAAGGGTAATGAGCAACCCGTTACGGAAACTGATGTACAAATTTGATTGTACTCGCAAGCGCACGAGTTGTGTGCAATATAGTGTGTGTGCGAGTGCAAGGTCGATTCATAAGGAATTGTGTTTGTGAAATTTAATTTTTATCTAAATCAATTATATCTTAACCTAGTTCCGAATGATTTTGATTTTGAAAATAAACAAACATAAACTAAATAAAATAAAAATAATCAAAAGATAAACGACTAAGGTTTTAGAATTCACCTCACCAAATCAAAACATACATTCTCATGTTTTCATTCATGCATCCGATAAACAATTAAACCCTATATGTTCTATTGTTTTTTTATAAACCAATTGAATCATTCGATGAATCCATCAATCTCTATTATAAATCACAACGAATATCCAATTGAGATCAAATCATCCACTGTATCCGTAAATCACAATGGATATAAGTCTCAATAAAATCATTCGATGTATCCGTTGGATGAAACACAACGAATATCTAACGTTTTCACGATTTATAAACAACAATCAATCACAATTTTGTCACACAATTGAATTGAAGCGAACATACATTATATTAAACGATGGATTTGTACGAACAAAACATGAAAACATAAAACTAATCAATGGTGAGACTTCATCTTCAACCTTAGTTGAAGATTTAGCCTATCACGACAAAAGAAATCATAAGGAAACTAAATTACTTCATTAAAATTAAAAACTTATAAAAGAATTCAAGTTCCAAGCTACAAAAACCCAGAAAACACAAAAAACGACCAAGAACAGCGCCCCCGGCGCGTCTCCGTACGTTTACAATGAAAAAAAAATATGATATTTATAAGCTAATTTTAGGGTTTTAACGCTACCAGGTCGGCCGAGTGCGCTCGATCACACTCGTGCAACATGTATGTTGCTGCGCAGGGCGCGAGTGTGCTCGATCACACTAAACGTGTGCTCGAGCGCACTTCCATTCGTAATTAGCCCACTCTTGTGAAACATGACTTTGTAGATTTTTGAGTTACCTTTCCAATGACACCAAGATCACCTCAGTCCGAGCTATACAACTCTAGATATGTCCTTTTTAGTGGGACTCGTTGGGTGCGAACTATCGCTCGATCCCAATTTGCTGCCAATGCTCCATGAAGTGTCTTAAGCCCCAGAATTAATGGAATGAGTTGCAAATATCACCTTAAAGCCGCATTTCTCTCTTAACAACCTGCAAATCACTAAAACACCAAAACTAACCAAAAATATCAGAAATTAACACAGCTAAGAGCTTAACAAACATAAGTTAAGGGGCCCAAATATACAATATTTGGTACTCATCAAATACCCCCGAACTTACATTTTGCTAGTCCCTTAGCAAAAAAATGAAAACAAGAAACATAAGTCCGCTGTCATGGGAAAGACAATTGCATTTAACATATGCAAGAAGCCTTTTAAACCCCTAGGCATCCCTAGTGAACATGTGAAGTCTCGTGAGGGTTTAACAGGAATGATACCCACAAACATTGTCAATGCTATGTCATTGAGAAACACAATTTTCACACAAACACATGGTTCTCACATCATGAGCAGGTTTAACAAAGTGAACACCACAATCAAATCATCAAGCCAACCACAAATCATTCAACTCAAAGGTGGAAATTTGAGAGAACACAAGCTTCAATAATGTTAAGAGGTTTCAATTTTTCTAAAAGTTTGGTGTGCTTCAAAATTCATAGGAATTCACACAGATGAAAACACCAAAGGCTTAGTCAAGACATACATTATATATATATATATATATATTTTATTTTTTAATTTTTTTGTGTAGGCTGTGCAATGTTCGGCTCCCTTAAGCTTTCTAATTGACTTATGTAACGAGTGTTGGGCCAGTGACTCCCAAACCAGATAGTTTTAGGGCACTAGATGTAAAACATCCCTAAGGCTTAATTACTCAAGTCAAAAAGGCTACGAAGCCAAACTAGCTATATAATCAACCAAATTGAATTTCTCATCTTTTTACGCGAACACTCAATGCTTAGTGAGGCATGAGGTCCGGTTACTCAATGAAAAGCTCAAACTGATGATGACACTTTTTTTTTTTTTTTAATTTTTAATTTATAATTTATTTTTATCTATGCTCAAGCTAAGGTTTCATCAACACCTCATCCTACAAATCGCAAGACACACCCTAATCAATCCAAATCTCATACCTCACAGACTTTATGCTAGTGTGCTTGTAATTCAACTCAGACATGTGAAGTCTCTCTAATCCACCAAATGAGTCAAATGACTCAGATTTCTAATGACATGCAGTATTTAAATAGTTAAACACACTAATGACATGCAAACCACAGTTATGATGTAACTCATGCCCAATCAACAACATAGCAGTTTTTTTTTTTTTTTTTAATAACAAAATAAACAGATAAAAACAAACAAAAAGACACAAACAAACAAAAAAGATAATGTGTTTTTCTACATCCCCAAACTTAAATGACATATTGTCCCCAATGTGGCAAGAGATGCAATACCGTGGGATTAGGAAACTCGAGTGTGCAAAGGCCAGGGCGTCCCCCAAACTTGAACACCAAAACACCTGTCAAAATCTAACAGCAATATTTCCTCATAGTAACAAATATCAAAAGATTAATTGCTGATAGAAACAAAAAGAAAATGACACAAAATAAAATAAAAATAAGAAAGAAAGAAAATGTGCATAAATTAAAATGGGGAAGAAATTTTACAGTGCTTTTCCCGATCATTTGGATGTCCAACCAATCTCTTCCACCCTTTCTTCTTAAGAAGTTGATATCTCTCTAGAAAGATGTTTGGCCATCTTAGATAGCCTAATTGCTTGCTTCGAAGGATCTTCTTAGGAACATGGTTCCTAGATTTGTGACCTTGTGTGGATAGATCCTTGAGACGTTCAGAATGAGACGGCTTTTTGAGACATTGATAAGATGAAGCTTGGGGTCCATGAAGTGTCTCAAGAGGGATTGTGACAAAGGAGTGAGCTTTAGTACTCACTTCCTTGTCATTGGACAGATTTGGGGGCTTAATTTGCTCCAGGTGCTCAACTTGCTCCAAGTGCTCCTCTTTCTCTTCCTCTTCCTTGTTATCCATAATGAAAGACTTAGCTGCTGATGTAGATGATCTAGATGATGATATCTCAGTGGTTTCCCCATTTTCAGTTCGCATTTAGAAGTGGAGTCCAATAAGGCATCAGCTTGCTTAAGTAACTTGTCAAGGTCTAGGTCACATCCAAATTGAGCAAAGCACTTTCCTAGTGGGTCCTCCAGACTTGGCTCATCAACAGTCTCCTCATCTTTTTCCTTGCTTCCAGGTACGGTGGTGGTTTGAACATGCTCATGTGCAAACTTGCTAGCATCTTCCTCATCAATCATGTAATGGTTAATGAATGGACAATCATCTATCCGATGAGAAGGATGATAACAGTATGAGCATGACTTATTAGGTGCGTGAGTGTAAGGAGGTTGGGTATGGGCACGCCTAGCTGCCATGAGTTGGTTTACTCGCTCATCTAAGTCATCAACATGAGCAGTTGGAAAATGTTGCACTAATGACTCTTGAAGAGGGTAATTGCTAGGTGAAGGCATGGAAGAATGGTTATTGAACTGCGGATATTCAGGATGGTGCAGTTCATGAGATTGGGGAGCATAATTTCCCACAGCATGAGCTTGCCACAAGAAATCAGAATGGTTGCTCCAGTCTGAGGTGTAGAAATTGGAAGTTGATTCAGACCCCGGACTGGAGAAATTGGTGTTCATCTGCTCATATGAAAAATTAGAAAATTGTCCTCAGGATGGACAATTACCTGAACTATGATAAGGGCTGCAGCAGTATGAACATGGTCCATGTGGGTAGAAATGGTGAGGGAAGTTGGTAGGAGCAAGTGTCCTACAACTAAGAGTAGCATTAAAATTACCAAACGGAAAATTCATGCTTCCCCTCATTCTTTAAAAAACACACTTCCACATGAAACATTAACCAATTTTTTTTTTTTTGGTTTTTTGTTGGTTTTTGTTGGTTTTTTTTTTTTTTTTTT
>NC_081544.1:17760528-17761948 GCF_901000735.1 Corylus avellana | reverse complement strand
TTTTATTTTATTTTATTAGTAACTGGAAACAGAAACAAATAAAAAAAGATAAAAAATAAAAATAAAAAAGAAACAAATTGTAAAAAGAAGATAACTAGTAGAAAAATAAAATCAATTTAAACAAAAATCAATTTTCACAAACAAACAACTCCCCGGCAATGGTGCCAAAATTTGATGTACAAATTTAATTGTACTTGCAAGCGCACGAGTCGTGTGCAATATAGTGTATATGCAAGTGCGAGGTCGATCCATAGGGAATTGTTTTTGTGAAATTTAATTTCTATCTAAATCAATTATATGTTAACCTAGTTCTGAATTATTTTGATTTTGAAAATAAACAAACATAAACTAAATAAAATAAAAATAATCAAAAGATAAACGACTAAGGTTTTAGAATTCACCTCACCAAATCAAAGCATACATTCTCATGTTTTCATTCATGCATTCGACAAACAATTAAACCCTATATATGTTCTATTGTTTTTTTATAAACCAATTGAATCATTCGATGAATCCATCTCTATAACAAATCACAACGAATATCCAATTGAGATCAAATCATCCACTGTATCCGTAAATCACAATGGATATAAGTTTCAATCAAATCATTCGATGTATCCGTTGGATGAAACACAACGAATATCCAACGTTTTCACGATTTATAAACAACAATCAATCACAATTTTGTCACACAATTGAATTGAAACGAACATACATTATATTAAACGACGGATTTGTACGAACAAAACATGAAAACATAAAACTAATCAATGGTGAGGCTTCATCTTCAACCTTAGTTGAAGAATTAGCCTCTCATGACAAAAGAAATCATAAAGAAACTAAATTACTTCATTAAAATTAAAAACTTACAAAAGAATTCGAGTTCCAAGCTACAAAAACCCAGAAAACACGAGAAACGACCAAGAACGGCGCCCCCGGCGCGTCTCCGTCCGTTTACAACGAAAAAGAATGATATTTATAAGCTAATTTTAGGGTTTTAGTGCTGCCAGGTTGGCCGAGTGCGCTCGATCGCACTCTAGGTGCACTCGATCACACTCGTGCAACATGTATTTTTCTGCGCAGGGCGCGAGTGCACTCGATCGCACTAAACATGTGCTCGAGCGCACTTTTAGTCGGAATTTGCCTACTCTTGTGAAACATGACTTTGTAGATCTTTGAGTTAGCTTTCCAATGACACCAAGATCACCTCAATCCAAGCTATACAACTCTAGATATGGCCTTTTTAGTGGGACTCGTCGGGTGAGAATCATCGCTCGATCCCAATTTGCTGCCAATGCTCCATGAAGTGTCTTAAGCCCTAGAATTAATGGAATGAGTTGCAAATATCACCTTAAAGCCTCATTTTTCTGTTAACAACCTGCAAATCACTAAAACACCAAAACTAACCAAAACATCAGAA
>NC_081544.1:17756969-17760428 GCF_901000735.1 Corylus avellana | reverse complement strand
TTATTTTTTGTTAGTAGACAGGTGTCTCATTTGTGGTTCTATGATTTTTAAGAAAAAATTATAGCCATAAATTGGATATTCTCCAGTCCGAAATGGATTGGAGAGGATCCTACTTCGCATTTTCTAGACCATGGAATTTAAAAAGAATTGCCATGATTAACAATTGGAGAATCTCCAATTTTTCCCCAATTTAAAGGGATCTCAATTCGTATTCACAAAACATGCTTGTGTATCATTTGCATCACATCCCATAAACCTAACCATGCAACATTTTGACAACATTTCATCAAAACAATTTGTAAAGTATGACTTAACACAATTGAAATCGTTGAAAATATACATAAAACGTCTATCATCATAAAATATTTGGGTCGACCTAAAACATTTATATTATGCTTTAAAAACAATTAAAATTCTATTCTTTTGCTTAGTAAGAAATATACTTACAATTATCTTGAAAATGACTCTCAACTCAAGCTTGACACTAATATACCGCATCGCATGTCACAATTAAACACAACTCATAACTCAACTTTAGCTCGATCTAGACAAGCCATGATGCTTAATTTTACTTAGGCACTCAACTCTCATAACAAACCATGATGTTCAAGGGTCCAATATACTACCCATAAACTAATAAAGCTAACCCATAGAGGGACTTTAGGGTTAATACTTAAAAATCTCAATTAATGATACTTAGAGACATTTAGGGTTCAAGTCTTACCTTGAACTAAGTGGTGAGATTGAAGTCTCGGCACTCAACTCTCTCCAATAGGCAAAAGCCCTAAAGAAATTGTCAAGATTAAGCACTACATTTTAAAAATGTAGCTTAACTAACATAAAACTAGGGTTTACAGAACCACTCGGTGAAAATGAAGTTCTAACATTAAGAATCCTTAGACAGTCATGCAATGGATACGTGCAGATTTGATTTGTTACCACTTGTCTTATTTGAATTTGATTTGTATTAGAATATAATAAGCCTAAAGGATTTTCCTTGTATATTAATGTATATTTCCAATTCAGTTATTCACGTATATATGATTATAAATAGAATGCCGTTGCTGTGTTCTGGTCAAGTAACCAAAACCATTTCACTATTATTGTGTTTATGGTACGTATTAGAGCTTTCATATGCCAACGCCTACTCTCTATCATTGTTTTTTTCAATGGCTTCCTCTTCAAACACCTCCTCTAAAACCTCATTCACTCAACTCCCTGCTCTCAAACTTGATGAGCATAATTATTTTCTATGGCTATCACAAGTTGTTCCTACATTGAAAAGCCATGAGTTAATGGGCATAGTGGATGGTTCCCATGCCCACCTCAAGTTATACCTGATGCATAATGCGAGGATCGATGTTCCTAATCCTAACTATGCCATTTGGGTCAAGAAGGATCAATTCCTTCTCAATTGGATAAATGTAAATCCTGTTGAATCTGGTTTAGCCATTGTTTAAGTCTTCATCATCAGCTGTGGGTCTCCCAAGGCAGGGACGAAGCCAACTTTGGCATGGGTAGGGGCTAAGGGCCAAAAATTTTAGTGGGTATTGGTCAATAGGCAAATAATAATAATAATAATAATAATAATAAATTCCAAATTTTTTTTCCCTTAATTTTCTTTTTTTTCCTTATATTGGGGGGCATGGCTTACACCGGCCATCCCCAGTTCCGTCCCTGGCCACTGCTCCCAATGGCAACAAGTTAATCAACCCAATACTTGGCATTACCTCAAATACTCATAGCAGAATTTGATTCCCTGGTTAAGGATCCGAAGTTGGCGTTTCAAATGAGAAACATGTGACCGAGATTGAGATTGAGAGGCAAACCTACTTGCCAAAGATTTCCACACCAGCCAAGAGGTGTGAAGACCATAAACAAATGATTATAAGGGGGAGAATGATATATATATATAGTTTCGGTCTAAGTATATATGTATATATATGTAGGTAGATAAAGATTCTTGGTCACACGTAAAAGATGTAGAAATGTCCTCACATTACCGTCTTCTGCTGCAAAATGACAACATCAACAAGCGAGCGTATGTATTTTTTTTTTTTTCATAAATTACTCTTCTTTCTGTTGGTTCCTATCATACTCTCCTAACAAGATGGCCTTTCTCAAAATTTCCCAGGAATTGGCCTCCCTTATGCCCTCTTTGCCTCTTAGACTTAAGGTCCGTTTGAAATTGCGGTTTTAATAAATGAAATTTTAAATTTTGTATTTTTGAAATCGCTGCTTTTTAAAATCATAAAGACATTTGATAAAATATGTTAAAAAATATTTTTTTTATTAAATATTTATTATGCAAAATCATGATTTTGGATTAAATTCATGTCTTTTCAAATAAGCAACCCCTAGATTCAGTACTTTTTAAATCGTAATGTCAAACGCCTTACGTTTTGTTATATATTTTAAAAACGTAAATTATTCTTGCGAAATTGTAATCTCAAACGTATCCTTAGGAAAGAAAAATCATTGGTTTGCTCGAATTAACTGACAAAAATCGAACCTTCTCATTATGAAATTTGCAAACAAGCTCATTGCTCATTAGATTAGGATTATTCTCAATCCATCCTCTACCATTGACATTGGCATAAATCAAAAAAAGGATCAACATTTCTATTAGACTTTTATTGTTGTCACTAATGGACCTAATTTGGCTCCATCGCATTCGTGCGGTCCATGAGCAACGCTCTTGAATGCTCTCAAGTTCTAGACTTGTCTCTCTCTCCTCTTGCACCTCATGTTGCTTGCTCTCCCGCTCTCCCGAGGTCTCTCAATTATAAAGTAGGCTATAGTTCAAGTTTGGATTAGCATATGTTCTGTAATTTTTTCAATGGTCCAAATTTAATTCTAAATTTATAAGAAGAAAAGAGTGAAGTTAAATCTGGACCATTGAAAAAATTACAACACATATATTGTATTTTTCTTTTTTACAGCACCTAAGCCAATTCTAACGGTGTACAGGTGGCGCATCATTTAAAAAATTTTAAATGACGTGAAACTTAAGCAACATATACATCATTAAGTGTTGGGTAATCAAATTTGGGCCAAGAAAATAGTTAATCTTCATTTCAAGTAAAATGGAGAGTTGTATCTTTAGTTGGACAACCCCAAATATCCTCCTTTGTAATATCATTGAGTTTGCAATACCCTCATGGCCTTATTTCAAGACCCAGAATGACAAAAATACTGTGCATAAAATAAAAAATTTCGAAAAACAATAATTAGAAAACAAAATTATAAAAAAAAATGTGAGAAAATTCAGATAAAAAAGCAAAAGGAAAAATTTGAAAAAAAAGAAAAAGAAAGGAATAAGATATATATACATATATATATATATATATATATATGAAAAAGAAAATCTCTAAATTAGAAAAAGTGAAAGGAGCATTACAAATATTGAAATATTGAAAAAGACAATACAAATAAGGTAATTACAGAGAAGAAATATAA
>NC_081544.1:17659111-17756869 GCF_901000735.1 Corylus avellana | reverse complement strand
CATCTTCAACATTAGTTGAAGATTTAGCCTCTCATGACAAAAGAAATCATAAGAAAACTAAATTACTTCATTAAAATTAAAAACTTACAAAAGAATTCAAGTTCCAAGCTACAAAAACCCAGAAAACACGAAAAAAAGACCAAGAACGGCGCCCCCAGCGCGTCCCTGTACGTTTACAATAGAAAAGAATGATATTTATAAGCTAATTTTAGGGTTTTAGTGCTGTCAGGTTGGCCGAGTGCGCTCGATCGCACTCTAGGTGCGCTCGATCGCACTCGTGCAACATGTATGTTGCTGCGCAGAGCGCATTTCCAGTTGGAATTAGCCCACTCTTGTGAAACATGACTTTGTATATTTTTGAGTTAGCTTTCCAATGACACCAAGATCACCTCAGTCCGAGCTATACAACTCTAGATATGTCTTTTTTAGTGGGACTCGTCGGGTACAAATCATCGCTCGATCCCAATTTGCTGCCAATGCTCCATGAAGTGTCTTAAGCCCTAGAATTAATGGAATGAGTTGAAAATATCACCTTAAAGCCGCATTTCTCTCTTAACAACCTGCAAATCACTAAAACACCAAAACTAACCAAAAACATTAGAAATTATCAGCTAAGAGCTTAACAAACATAAGTTAAGGGGACCAAATATACAGTATTTGGCACTCATCAGAAACTCTTTCCCAAAATGTTTCTAGACCTATGACGATGCTGAATGGGATGAACAATTCTGGAGGCCCACAAACTGGGCAAGGGCATGCAGGATCACTAGTGGTGCTGAGGAGTCCACAGGTTGCAGGGGGGCTTATCCTAACTCCTTAACCAATGTGGAAAAGAAGAGTGCGAGCTGATCAAGTCCTTACAGAACTAAGGACATCAAAGCGGATATGCAAAAGGACAATTGAGGAGAGGGGGGAGGCCACTTCACGTGGGAGGAAAAAAAGACAACCAATGGAGGGTTCAACTCAACATGAAACTTTGGGTGTGTAGACATGGGATAAAATAGTGGGATCGAGACTAGAGAGGGTTGATGCATAGCCCCGCCAACTGTCATGAAAATTTTAAGTTGGAATTTCCAAGGGCTTGATGAAGGAGAAGAAGGCCGAAGTGGTTTTCCTTATAGAAACCAAACTGAATAACAAAAAGCTGGAACCTATCCGATCTAAGCTAGGTTTCCAGAATGCTTCTGGTGTTGACAGTGTTGGAAAAAGTAGTGGACTATCTTTACTTTGGCAGGGTGAGGCTGAGCTTGAAATCCAAAACTATGGCCGACGGCACATCAGCGCCATTATCTCTCTGAATGAAGGCACACCTTGGAAATTGACTAGATTTTATGGTCACCCAGATGTTAGCAAATGTGAGGAGGCATGGAGTCTATTGAGGGTGTTAGCCACACTGAGATCAGAGGCATTGGTGGCAATGGGTGATTTTAATGAAATAGTGGATTTTTTTCGAGAAATAAGGGGGGCGGCAGATTGAGGCGACAAATGGAGGCTTTCCAACAAGTTATCACTGACTGTGAATTGTTTGACTTGGGCAGGAGGGTGACATGGATGCTCAAGCTATGCAGAAACTCAGAAAAGAGATCACTGCCCTTAGAGATCAAGAGGAACTCATTTGGCGTCAACGAACGAAGGAGGACTGGTTGAAATATGGAGATAGGAATACCAAATTCTTCCACGCTAGTGTAGAAAAACGACAATGAAACAACCAACTTGGCAAAATTCAAGATGAAAAGGGGAGGGTTTAGGAGTCACAGGAGGGAAATGGAAACGCTTTTGTAGCCATCTACAGTAGGTTATTCACAGCATAGGGGATATGCACCGGTGTGTGAGGGCTGTGACCAGCCGAGTCTCTAAAGAGTCAAACCGTTTTCTTCTAGCTGAGTTCACTGGGGAAGAGATCTGCACTGCAGTGCACCAAATGGCTCCTTTAAAAGCACCGAGACTGGATGGCTTCACGACAAGCTTCGTCCAAAAAAATTGGGCTACAGTGGGGACGGAGGTTTGCAATGTTGTTTTATCTATTTTGAACTCTGGAATTATGAATGATGATTTAAACTTCACTTATATTACACTAATTCCTAAAATCAAAAGCCCCGTTAGTGTGAATGAATTTCGGCCCATTAGCCTATGCAATGTCTTGTACAAAATTGTTTCTAAGGTTTTGGCTAATCGGTTAAAGACTATCCTCCCTCAGATCATAGCCCCTACCCAAAGTGCGTTTATACCGGGTCGATTAATTTCTGACAACATATTGGCTGCATACGAAAGACTACATACTATGCAGTCACATATGTGGGGCAAGGAGGGTTATATGGCGGTCAAATTAAATATGAGTAAAGCATATAACCAGGTGGAGTGGGGTTTCTTGGAGAGTGTGATGAAGCGGATGGGGTTTGCAGGCATATGGATTAATCTTATTATGATGTCTGTTAGGTTTGCAAACTATGTCATCCTTATAAATGGCAGCCTTATTGGAAGAATATACCCTACTCGTGGCATAAAACAGGGGGATCCTATCTCCCTTTATCTTTTCTTAATTTGTGCTGAAGCTCTTAGTGCCCTCTTAACCCGTGCTGATCGGAAGGGACATCTGAGGGGAGTTCCGACTACCGCATGGCTATTGTTGCCCAAAACAGGGTCGTTTTGGGTAATAAAAAAATAGTTTTATAAAACAAATAATATAAAATCCATTAAATATATATAAAAAAATCAATAATTAAAAAAATTAAAAGATTAAAAAACTAAAAAAAAGAAAAAAATCAAAATCAAAATCAAAATCAAAGGGGTGGCTGGAGCCACCCCAATAGCTGAGCGTTTTTCGCCTACCTAAAACCTTATGTATGGAGATTAATGCATTGATGCAAAAATTCTAGTGGGGGCATAAGGAAAACGATAAAAGGATCCATTGGATAATTTGGGAGAAGATAGGCCTCTCCAAGGCAAAAGAGGGCATGGAGTTCAAGGACCTTGTTGCTTTTAACATAGCCCTACTAGCTAAACAATATTGGAGGCTATCGAAGAACACGGATGGCTTAACATCAAGAATAATGAAAGCCAAGTATTTTCTGAATTGCACCATTCTTGAAGCTGGGTTGGGTTCGAAGGTTTCATTTGCGTGGAGAAGCATCTATAGTGCGGGATACTTGATGAAAGATGGATTAATATGGAGGATTGGGGATGACTCTAGTGTCCAAATTTGGGGTGAAAAATGGGTTCCTCTACCCCAAACTTTCAAAATACAATCCCCACCGACTATCCTCTTGGCTGATGAGCACGTGCATAGGCTTATTGATCAAGGGACAAAGTGGTGGAACACTCTTTTACTCACATATATCTTCAACAAGGAGGAGATCCATGCCATAACTTCACTGCCCATTAGCCTTACCAATTAGCTGGACCAGCTAATTTGGCGGGGAACGGAATGAGGAGAATTTACGGTATGGAACGCATACCATATGGCCGTCGAAAATGCAGGATTAAAGAAAGTAGAAAGCTAATCTAGAAAAGCCTATAGTGAGCTGTGGCAAATACTATGGAAATTGAACATCCTAAATGCAGAGAAGAATTTCATGTGGAGG
Source organism: Corylus avellana (assembly GCF_901000735.1). Lineage (NCBI taxonomy): Eukaryota > Viridiplantae > Streptophyta > Magnoliopsida > Fagales > Betulaceae > Corylus > Corylus avellana. Next base: position 17,753,288 of record NC_081544.1, on the reverse strand, counting down.
GCGTGCCACAATTTATTGCCAACTAAGGACAACCTTGTTAAGAGGAAAACAGTATCTGATCCTCAATGCTCGATTTGCTGGAAGCAGGTGGAAACAACGTATCATGTCCTTTGGGCATGCCCGCCTGCAATGGATGCATAGGGAGTGTGCAGCCACATCTTTCAGAAAACTGTTATTGAGGGAGCAGATTTCTTCAACGTAGCTGAGATGTTCTTGCAGAAGGGTACGCAAGAGGAAGCATCTCTGTTTGTGAGAATATCCCGAAAACTCTGGTTCCAATAGAATGACTTGGTGTTCAATGGGACCTTCATCCATCCGAACAAACTGTGAAAGCGGCTAAGCATGCAGATGAGGAGTTCTTGAGTATCAATGAGAAGCACCAACTTGCTGTCCAAGGGACTGAGTCGCGACCAACTGAGTGGTGGACAGCTCCCAAAACAAATTGGGACGCAGCCTTGGACGATCACAACGGTAGGATAGGGCTGTGTATCATGATTTGGGATTATAGGGGGAAAGTCTTCACAGCGAAATGTTTCTCAATTGCGAGTCATTTAGAACCAACGGCAGCAAAGGCTTTGGGAGCTTACCATGTGGCCATGTTTAGCAAGGAAGTTGGCGTCCACCAACTTACGCAGGAAGGAGACGCGGAGTAGGTGGTCACAACAGTGAATTCGGGAGGGACTCAAACATACAGATATGGACAAATTGTTGAAGATACAAAGACAGTTTTATGTTCCTTTTCTAAGTGGGAATGTCATATGTAGGCCGCCAATCTAATGGGCCGGCGCATGGATTGGCCAAAGTGGCTTGTAGATAGCTTATTGAGAAGCCCTGGAGATTTGACATCCCAAGGGCTATCCATGACATTGTTTTGATGGAACAATCTGTTTTCATCTGATTTTAATCAATGATCTCTCTCTCTCTCTCTCTCTCTCTCTCTCTATATATATATATATATATAAAAGAATGACTTATCACTTGATTGAAGAACTTGAAAAAGTGGAAACTTTCCAAACTCTTCTAATTCAAGTGGACGTATCTGAGAAAAAATTATGCAAACTTTTATGAATATAAACGTTGGACTTTCAAAAAAAGTAAACATGAAGTTATGAACTTTCCAAAAATTTATGCACATTGAGACTTATCATGAATATGAATAATGACTCTCATTCAGTAATTACTATTTTCATAATTAAGGCCTTTAATTAGATACTATTTATTAACTTTTTTCAATATTAAAGCCTTAAAATTTTTCCCTAGGCGACCGCGTAAGTCGCCTAGGGCTTCAGCTGCTGCTACTTGGCACCGCCAAGTGGCTAAATGGGGGTTGGCTAACCCTACCCCCATCGGGTAGGAATGTGGTGGTGAGCCACCCCCATGGTCAATGAGGTAGTTTTACCACCACTAATCATTTTTTTTTTTTTGGAAATAGGGGTATTCTAGACTTTTTATCACCTAAAAACCCACTTGTGTCTCACGACAGTCATTTTCTGGGGAAGTAGTAGGTGTTCTTCTAGTGTTCTTTTAGTGTCTTTTCAACTATGATGTGACTTTCAAAATTACCATTGAATTTGAGATTATCATTATTGATTTTTAATGTATTGGTGATTTTAAAAGCCACATCACAGTTAGGAGGACACTAGGAGAGCACTAGTAAAGCACCTATCATTGTCCCATTTTCTGTCAGTAAAAACGAAAATGACTAACATATAGGTAACATTAACAATTTCAAAAATTTAATGAATGTACATTGCCAACTTTTAAACATTTGAGGTAAAAGTGACAAAAATTTAAGGGGTAAAATATAATTTTTCCTTATTTTAATATCAAAATCTGATCAAAGGTACAAAACAAATTACATTAAACTATTTGATTTAGTATCAGGAGTATCAAGAATAATAGTTTAAATGATAGTTTAATGTAATTCTCATTATTTTGTTGGAAAAACTTCACTTACCACCAATCATACCCTTAAACTTTAAAAAATATTAATTTAGAATCTCCAATTCACTACAAATCATACTCTAATATTAGACACAAACATGCTAAAAGTCCTAATCCTGATACATAAAACCCTAACTATGAAATAAAAACCTAATCCTTCATAAAAATCACATAAACTTATTTTGGTAAAAATGAATGTTCGTTCACCAATGGGCAACAGTTCGTTTATATGGGTCGATCGTTCGTCCCCTAGGTTAAACATTTTTTTAAGAAACTATGAGTTTTATTAAACAATATAATTAAGCATGCCGGAATATAGATCTAAGCAATAAAAGCTCATTATGAAAATAAAGGATTAATGGTAGATTACATCTATGCAAAAGTCTTTCAAGCTTTAAAAGCCTCCAAGCGCTATCCGACCCCCCTCCCCCCTCCCTCTTTTTCTCTCTAGTTCTAAGGTGGGTTGGGAAATCGAATGGGGAGGTCTGGGTGCCTTCTTATATAGGCCTCACTCAAATAAAAGGCCAAGAAAAATATCCCTTTTTATCCAAAAATTATTTTGCGTACGAACGATCGTTCGAAGGTATCTTTGAATGTTCGTATTCGTTTGTTCAATGGAAACCTCGACTATTCGTTCTTGATCATTCCAAGAGAACTTCAAATGTTCGTGTACGACATGTTTATGTAATCATAATATAAACATTAATATTTGAAAAAGAGTTATGCTTATTCAAATATTTGGAATTCATATAAAGATGCATTTTATTTTATTTCTTAAAAGATTAATTATTCAAGGTATTACAAGAAGAGAGAATTTTTTTTTTGACTTTTATGACAATTTTATTTTATTTTTATTTTTAAGTTTCATGTAATTATATTTTTACACTGATTTATTTTTAAATAATAAAAATGTCTATGTAAGCCTTTATGTTTAAACTGCTCTTTTAGATTAATTTTTTTTAATGAAAATATAATTTTGCCATCGGTGGACCAAAATCCTGGCTCTGTCGTTGGTCAGTCGAAAAATCACTCATAAACTCCATTCTTCCACGTCATTTCCACAAACCGTCATCCATATTGCTTAAATAACATCCAACATTCCTTACATAACCAACAAAACTTTCCATGCACACAAACAAGCTAAAACCAACTTCAACTTTTCTAAAATCCAACAAACCCTAACCCTAAGTTCACAAAATCACAACATCGTCACCTCTTTTCCAAACCAACCCAACACAAGTTCCAAATATTAAACACTACAACTAACCATTTCATTCCCTACACAACTCAAAAGATTTTCTAAACCTAAATAAGCCAACTTTACCAGTTGTACAACAAGTCCTCCAAAAAGCTTACATAACCGATACTCAGCCAACATCTCCACTCAACACAACTTTCACAACTCATCAATAACAACCCATAACATATATTTATCAAAATGAAATTTAAATGACAAAGGAGGAAGCAGGTTTTACCATTGGAGTAGCTTCCTTTCAAAATTGGACCCACCAAACTCTTTTTTTTTTTTTTTCCTAGCAAAATCTCTCATCTCTCACTCAACTTCAATTTCATTGTAATACCTCGAAACTTTAAATAATATAATTAATCGTCGATTGCACTTTATGAAAACCTTAAAAAGAACTCAATAGGTGCTATAGATCAACCCTTCCAAATTAAAATTTGGCATTTTCTTCATTTTTAACCTAAGTTGAATGATCGAAATTTCCTTGGAATGTTCGAGACAAACTCTAAACCGAACGTTCGACATCTCTTTGGAATGTTCGAGACAAACCCTAAGTCAAATGTTCGACATTTTCTTGAAACTTTTGAGGTTAACCCTAGGTGAACGTTCGACTCATAAACCGAACGTTTGACAGTACCTGGAAAGCAAATTTAACTTATTGGCCGCATCATTCAACCTTGTCTGCTCCACCTATGCTTATAAACACACACACACACACACTATGACCTTAAGACTATATTCTTCCCTCATTCACCCCAGCAACCCAAATCCTTGAGAAAGAGAGATTCTAGACTAAGGAAGGTGAATTTGGTATAGTCCATATTTGTTGAGGTAAACCTTGGTCCTTAAACCCGTTTTTCATGTTGTTGATATTCTGTCCATGTGATTTACCTTTCTTGTTGTGAGTCTTAAAGCATACCATAAGGAGTTTATATTAAATCTTTCTTAAAATAATTAGTTTTTAAAAAAAGTTATGAACTTACTCTCGTTTTCCATGATTTACTACACTAATATGGTTTAACATGTTTTTATCAAGCTATTAGAGGCCTTGGTTGAGATTAGATATGTAATGGGTAGGAGGTTTTTAAGCCTCTTATGTATTATGGTACCCACCAAATGTTGGACCCTTGTTGACTGAACATTTGACCTTCGTTGGCTGAATGATCAACCTTGAAGCCAAACGTTTGTTAGTGATAAAAAATGATTAATTATGGTTTTTACAATAGATTGAGATGATTAGGGTTTTTTCTCATGCATGAATTAGGACCTTTGCTGTATCGTTTATAATTTTAGGGTGTGTTTCACAGTAATGGGAGTTCAAAATGTCCAAGATTGTGGTTAAGCGACTGAGGTAAGTAAATACTTACTGAATTGCTTTAATCACAACATTCAGTATGTTAGAAGACTGAGCATGCATTACTTTTCAATAACATATTCTAAGCCTATTGCATTTTATAGATGAATGAATGTTTAAATATGATTTTTTAAATAAATAAACAATATTTGCATCATATAACATGGTACACCGGTATGTACAGTGTAATGGTCATGGGCTTACTAAAATACGAGCTTAACCCTATGGTCACAAAGATGCTTATAATGTGTTTGACCTTGGGTTAATGGTTGTTTCGTAATTGACGCAACCATGTTTGATTGGTGGTCACTATAGACGGACGTTATTATTGGCATGGGCCATCAGAGGCCGGACTCGATCGAATTGTTAGTGATGGATGGTATGCGGCAATATCTGGGGCATTAATATTGTATTACGGGTCCCTTGGGACAGCACCAACTTTACTAAGAAGGGATTAAGAGCTTATATATATATATATATATATTTTTTTTTTCTCTGCATTAAAGAATTAGTTATTGTTACTAGAATTATACCACATTTCATTTTGAAAATAAGCCATAATTATCGTGGTATACTAATGAAGACAATTCACGTTAAATTTGTGAAAATCCACGTTTACTATTCCAGAGTAATGAATTGTCACCTAAAATCTCATTACATAATCCTCTTATGTGATAATTTACTTACTAAGTCGAAGACTTACGCAATTACTTTCTTTACGCTTGCCAAACAGTTCGGTGTTTTGCAATTTAGCAGGTTTCCAGAGAGCGAGAGAATTTGCCAGGACAAAGATGCCAAGAGAATGACTCGCATTATCAGGTTTGGTTAGATGGTTGTTTGATGTCTTGCTTTATTGAATGTTGTTGGAAACTCTGAGTCTGTAATTGATGTTACATAATGTCATTAATGAATAATCATAATATTAGTAACCCTATATCATATATTTTCGATTTCCACATGTTTTTACTCTGATAAATTTATGGGTGATACCACTAATTGGTTACCAATTACTTGGTTTGGAGATATTGCCAGTAGCACTCTCTGAGTTGATTGGATTTAATCGATATGAATTTGAGGGTTGATGTGTGCCAAATATTGCATATTTGGACCCTAAATTTGCATTTGTTAATCCTTTAGCTGTGTTATAATCTGATGTTTTGGGTTAGTTTTGTTTTTTTAGTGTTTTGTAGATTGTTGAGGGAAAACTGCGGGCTTTATGTGGAAATTGCTAACTTTGGAGAGAAGTTGCCAACAAACATGGGATCGAGCGCAACACACTATGCTTGCATATTTGGACCCCTAAATTTGCATTTGTTAATCATTTAGCTATGTTATAATTTGATGTTCTGGGTTAGTTTTGTATTTTTAGTGTTTTGTAGGTTGCTAAGGGAAAGCTGCCGGCTTTATGTGAAAATTGCTAACTTTGGAGAGAAGTTGCCAACAAACATGGGATCAAGCGTAACACATTATGCTCGAGCGCACCTGCGCTCGAGTTGAGCGCGACCATGATCGAGTGCAGACACACCCATCTCAAAACCCAGCGCACATGCATGCCTGTGCAGTAGGGGGAACTTGCATGTTCGAGTGCGCTCGAGCACACCAAGTGTGCGATTGAACGCACGTGTCTGACATGGCTGCGATTTTAATTCTAATACAACTTGTAAACCCTAATTTTAGCCTATAAACAGAACAAATCTCATATTAGTTTAAGGAGGCTGCGATTTACGAGATTTCAGAGGAGAAATAAGAGAGTTTTAGGGTTTCCTAGCTTTTGGATCTCAACTTTGTGATTCCATATTTGTAAGTACTCAATTTTCTTTATGAATTTCATCAATTTTGTTGTCTTTCAATACCATGAGAGGCTAATCGCTCAACTAAGGTTGAGGATGAAGCCTCACTTATGATTAGCAACTTCGTTTCATGTATGTAGTGTTTCCCAATTTCATTATTTAATTGCCCTATTGTTTTACTTCAAATCAATTGTATTGAATGATTCTTGGATATCTTTTGTGATTCAAGGATATACTTGATGATTTGAGATAATTCAATACAATTGATTGCTTGGTTTTCTTTGTTAAAAATTGGATTTTCCTTGTGATTTATTCTCTGGATACAATTGATGTTTTGATTAATATTTGATATCTTCTTGTGATTTACGAATACAGTTGATGATTTAATTAATATTGGATTTCTTTTGTGATTTGGGTAATGAATGGATACATGTGACGTTTTGATTAATTCTTTGAAGCAATAGTAAAACGAACCTAAGATTTATATGTGAGAATTTTGGAAAATATTATAGATCATGGAACTATCTTGCTATGAATTTTTGAGTGTGGATTCCGAAAGCCTAGTGCTTCGTCAATAATTACTTTCACTTTAATTTGTGTATGCTTTTGATTTTTCATTCACTCAATAATCTCTCAAAAAAATTGGAACTAGGTTAGGGTTCAATTGTTTTAGATTCAAATTTGATTTCAAAAACACAATTTCCTGTGGGTTCGACCTTGCATGCAAACCCTTTTTCTACAAACGATTCGTGCACTTGCGAGTACAATAAAATGTCACATCTGGGGTGTTACTTTCACTACTACAAATTTTCTGACCAAAGAGTTTGGGAGAATGAAAAAAAGAAGAGGAATCTCATTCTTTCTAGGATTAGCCCTTAAAAAGGCCAGGGAATTCACATCTTGTAGTGACCCAAATAATTAACTAAGGTTAGGTAGCTTCGTTAGAAGGTTAATTTGGGTTTTGGGTCACTAAGGACAACTAGAGGGGTATTTTGGGATTTGGACTTTCGGACTGGACGTACGCTAGGGTTGCCGGACGTACTCTCTTCTTTGTAGTAGAGGACGTACACATGGGAACCACTAGGCATATGTTGACAATAGTATGCCGTACTCTGCCAATAGTACACGGACGTACACTAGGGACCACATGGACGTACGCTACTTTTGGAATACCCCTTGGGTAAGACCTGGATGTATGCTACAGCCTTTGGACCACTGTGTAAACAGTACCGGACGTACACCCAAATAGTACCTGGACGTCCACTACATTTTAGAGTAGTTGGTAACGCCCTCTGCTATAAATACCTCATACCCTCAACGTTTCACATGCCCATTTACGCCCTAGGCTCTAGAAAAATCCTCTTATGAGTGTGTTCTTGTGAGTTTTGTGAGTTCTTGGAGAAGAAGAGGTGATTCTTGGAGGTTTTTGGCTTCAAGGAGGTAATCTTTTGAGCTTAGATTGTTCCTTAGTCATTATGTTGTTTAAATGCTTTTTCATAGTTAGCTTTGTTGGTAGTTTGTAGCTTCTAGTTACGTTGTTGCCTTTAATCTTGGGTTAAGCATGGGTTAGTGTTTAATTCTTGTTGGGTATATTTCCTTTTGCATGGAGGTGTTGTTTTGAGATAGGAGGTCATAGGAATCCTTTTAGTAGCTTTAGAACCAATTTGGAAGGATAGAAGGATGGTTGAACCAAATGAGGTTTTACCTGAAACCTTCTGAGCGGACGTATGGCCACAATACTAGACGTACGAGCCTCCTCGGCGGACGTACGGCCACGAGGCCAGACGTACAGTTAAAAGTGTTAAAGGGAATGCCACTTTGGCCAGTTGTCCGATAACCTCTGTTTTCATGTTCTAAGTTCGTTTTAGTTGGATTTAGAACTAATGATGGGTCTTTTCTCAATACTCGAGGTTATGGAGCCACAAGGGAATTTTACGGAGGAACCTTACGACCCAAGTGAGTACAAACTCACATGGATGCTTGAAGTTACTTTTCCCGCATTGCACGTCTATTTTATATATATCAAACTTGTATATTATGCAACTCCCATGAAATACATTTTAGAACTATTGTGAACTCCCTTTTGCAAAAAATATGTTGATTAATAAGATAATGATGGTGCTTGTATAACTATACATATAAAAGACTGATAAGATTAATTGCATCGTATGACATGGTACACTAGTACGTGCGGAATAACGGTCATGGGCTTACTATACAGGTTAACTTTATGGTCAAATGTGTGTGTGTGTGAGCTTTGGATCCAATGGTTTCGTGACCAAAGCGCAACCATTCCTTAATGGATGGCCACTATAGGATAGACATTATTAGTGGTGTGGGCCACCCAAGGTTGGACTTGCTCGTGCCACTAATGTTATGTACGGTAGCGTACAATATCTGGGTCACTGGTGTTGCATTACAGGTCCATCGGGACAGTGCCAGCCCTATTGAGATTGAGTAATATCTCGGCTAGACCATACGGTTGAACTATTACTGTTATTCATGATTATAAACATATATTATATCTATATCACATCAATGATAAATTGTCATAATGTTGCATGTGCTTTATAAACAACTAAGTTCACTATTTAATGACGAGTACGTCATGTGCATTTATACTCACTAAGTCGTCAGGCTTACCTTTGTATTATTTTTCTTTTTCTCCATATGTACAATTATGTAGTTATAAATAGTTTAGCAGAAGATGGATACCACGAAGCATCCGGTTATTGTGGAGGATTTGACCTGGGAGATGCCTGAGGACTTATTGCAAGCTTAGACAGGTACTCATTGTAACTAGTACTTATGGGTTATGTTGTAGACTTAGAGCTTTTATGCATGTTTGCATATTAAGATATAGCATGAATCACTTGTAAAGATGATGACTTGTATAATGTGATTTTAGCTATTTGATGATCTTTGGTAAATGCTCTGGTTGTAACAATTATTTTTATAGAATCTTTTTGTTTCCGCTGCTTAGTATCCTCTAATTTCGAGGAGTAGAGGTCCTTGAGTTTTTTTTGGAGTGGAATAAGGTTGGGAGACGAACTGTAAAGTTAATTACTAATTAATTAATTTTTAGGGCGTTACACATCTATAGAAGCTTAGTTGATTGGGCTTTTCTCTTTCTGGATTGAGTGGCACCGAAGATTCCAAATTTCCCACCAAATGGTTGAGACATGGCTCGATCAACCCAACCTTAAGTTTGTTCAACTGAGGTGCTGAATCATCATATTAATTACTCGTTGGATCCCACCAAACTTCAATTGAAACTCGACACGTGGAAGATACACTAAGCTCGATTATATGAGGTCACAATCCCTTGAATTTCTTGCCAAAAATCTTGAATTTTGACATATGGGTGCCAAGCTCAATCAATTGGGTCTATAACTTGATCGATCGAGGCATGTGCAAAACTTAGATTCGAAGCATTTTCGTGCTGTTTTTCAATACTTTTCGACCCGGCGTTCATGGACCTTATTGTGTACAAATTGTACAATTAAATACCACTCACGACACACCATACATTCATAATTTATTTCACTCTTCTAGGTTTTAATACTTTCCATAGAAAAGCTATGTTTTTCCAAGGCACTACATCGGGGTTGCATTTTGGGGCACTTCTCCACTCTCTCGATCAATTTTGCCAATCAGCTTTGATGAATAGAATGTGGATGCTTGATTTGCATCTATCATTTCTCATCTTTAATATAAAATAATAATAACAACAAATAGTGCTAAGAAAAAAGAACAAGAAAACAAGCCCATTGATTGGTAAACAACTTTCATTGCCAAGTTCCCAACTCCCACTTAAAACCTTTTCAAAATCAGTCAGCCATTGCAAACATTCGCCTCACCCTCATATCTTTGACTTGAGCACCCACACCCACACACCCACACAAACACAGTCTTTGATGAAATGGTCACCCACACCCACCATCCCTTCCTCTGTTCTAAGCCCAGTTCATTCTCTTGGCCAATCTCGATTTGCTTACGATACCAGGGCAATTTTATTATCCAGTTATGCCTTGAGCTGTTTAGATTATTTCTCCATTTCTACCTTGACCTTCCCAACTTAAACTTTAACCATTGTTTCACATCGTTTTGCTTTTGCCAACAAACTTTTGTGCCTTTGCCACAAACGACTTGCCACTTTTTTACCATGTTCACACAATTTATGATCAACCTATTCAAAGAAACCACAATCTTAGTTAATATGCAAAACCCATAACAAATATTAATTAGCAAAACACGTAACCTAAAACTATATTTAGTTTATTCGAAAAATGTATCAATAACCTATTATTGTCCAACAAGGACTTACCAATAATAGTTTTTTTTTGACGTGTCCACACAAAGGGATTCGAACTAGTGACCTCCGCTTCATGAGGCGTGGTTCCTAGCCGATTGAGCTACCTCTTGGGGACTTACCAATAATAGTTGCCAAGTTAGAAAGAGCGACATTTTTTTCCCAACAACAAAGGCATTGTACTTGAAAAAAACTAAACCAAATTTTAACTACAAAAAACAATACATAATGAAGATCATAACCACAATGCCCAATGAAAAAAAAATAACAAAATTAAAAATAGAAAACAACATTCTTACTTTTATCTTGAACCATACAATATACATTTGTCTTAACTCATCAACAAAGATCTAAACCACCTATTTTTAATACCCATCACGAAATATAAGAAAATATCGAGTAAGGTACTTGCCTATCAATTTTCGAAACCTGTAAACTTTCTACTGAATTTTTTTTTTCGATGTGGGCGGTTCTCACAATCATTGGCCACTCATAGAAGCAAACATGTTGTGGTGAAGATGTAGCCCTGCTTAGTATGAACTCAAAAGTTGCATCTTGATTTGAGATCCATCGTTCTCCTTAAAGCAAAGAAGCAATGAAACCTTAGAACCTGTTAGCTTGAGACAAACAAGGGAGGTAGAAAAAATTCATGCTTCTTAGCTTTTAAGAATTATCCCCAAAAGTTGATTTTTTTTTTTTTTTTTAATTATAGAAATTTGAGGAAAATGCATTTTACCCCCGTGAAGTTTGACCAAATTTTCAATTTGAATCCCAATATTTAAAAATTTGAAATGTACCCTCACAAAGTTACAAAATTTTTCAATTTGACCACTCTGTTACCCAATTCTGTCTTCTTAGATAGAAAGTCGAACACGTGCCACGCACGTGATAAATTTTCTCCCAAAATTTCCATATTGCCCCTAATTTTTTAAAAATAAACAAAAATAAAAAATAAAAGTTGTGGTGGCCGTAGCCACCCCCTTTGGCCATTTAGGGGGGGGGGTGGTTGGCCACTCCCTTTGGCCAAATGGGGGTGGCCGAAACCACCCTGAAACCCATTGGGGGTGACGATCCACCCCCATGGCCCATGGGATGGTTTGGCCACCCCCAAGGGCCCCGATGGGGGTGGCCAAAAGGCCCGAAACCACCCCCAATGAGTTTGGGGGTGGTTTCGGCCACCCCTATTTGACCCTTTGGGGGTGGCCGGACCACCTGCATGGGCTGTGGGGTGGCTTGCCACCCCCAATCTGGCCAAATGGGGGTGGCCAGCCAGTCTAGGGGTGGCAAAATGGTTTGGTGGGTCGACACAATTATGATACATAATGGCCTACCAACAGATTAACCTAAACTTGAATACGACCCGTTTAGAGGTAAATGGGTTGAACTCTTAAATATGAACACGACACGGAAAATAGCATGGTAACCCTACATGAGCCGTTTAACCCATTTAAAATAATCGGGTTATATCATGTTGACACGACTCAACACAACTCGTTTACTTAAAAGGTAACACGACCCGACCCGACCTGACCTGACACGTTTGAATGAAAAATAGGAAAAATAATTTAATAATAATACCAATGCCATTGAGATTCAATATAATTTTCAAATTACAATATGATAAAAACAAAATAGGTTTAATTGTTAACAAATTGCCATTCAATAAAAACATTCACAATGATTATCAATTTTCAACTCTTTAGTCCATCATAGCTAATAACAAATTTCAAAGTATAAAGTTTACATGGTAAATGATTTGGGAATTGCCTCTAATAGGTTTAATTGTCTATTCAAATAACAATTCAATCTCTTGGAATTAAACCTATAAAACAACAAATCACTTACCAAGTAAGGTAAAATCGTATTTAGAGAAAGATAATAAGAAAAATCTAGCGAAAACAAAATAATAAAGAAAAAAGAAACAAAACTCTATCATCTTTAGGTAATTTAGGTTAGGCTTTACTCTTTAGTTTAGTTTTTTTTTTATTTTTTTTATTTTTTTTTTAATTTTTTTTTATAAAACGGGTTTGGCGGGTCAACCCGCTTGACCTTCCAAACACGAAAATAATCGGGTCATAAATGGGTGACCTAAACCTGTATAAATCAAACCCAAAACCCGTTAACTTCATGTTGTATTTGCGGGTCGTGTCAAAATTGTCAGCCCTACCAGCCACCCCCCAAATGGGCAATATGGGAATATTTATCACGTGCGTGACATGTGTTCTACTTTCTGTTAGAGAAGATGGAATTGAGTAATGGAGTGATCGAATTGTAAAATTTTGTAACTTTGTAAGGGTACATTGCAAATTTTTAAACATTGGGGTTCAAATTGAAAATAAAGTCAAAATTTTGGCGTAAAATGCATTTCGCCCCAAAAATTTGTTTAAACTTTAAACGAATTGAACAAGATGGCACGAATGCGTATATAAGGGCAATTTAAGACAATTTCCAAAAAAAACAGCACGTAAGGCACACGTGCACTATTTTTTGTCAAAGAAGTTGGAAAATGGCTGACGAATGAGTTATATTGCGAATTTTTAAACTTTGCAAGATATATTGCCAATTCTTAAGTCAGAGACAAAAGTAAAAATGTAGTGAAGTTTAGGGAGTAAAGTTAATTTTTCCTTAAATAATAACAACATTGCTAGGAAAAAACACAAGAAAAAAAGGCCATTGATTGGTAGACGACCTTCGCTCAAGCCTCAAAGTTCCCAACTCCCACCTTAAACCCTTTCAAAACCAGTCAACAACTACAAACAGCCGCCTCACCCTCAGATCTCTGACTCGAGCACACCCACACAAACGCAGCCTCCGACGGAATGGCCACCCTCAACCACCATCCCTTCCTCTCATCCAAGCTCCACCTGACCAAGGCCAAGCCCAGGCCCATCGGCCCCACCGCGGTCCGCATGTCCCTCCAGGAAACGGGTCCGTCCCTCGCCGTCGTCGGCGTCACTGGCGCCGTCGGGCAGGAGTTCCTTTCCGTGCTCGCGGACCGAGACTTCCCCTTCCGCTCCATCAAAATGCTCGCCTCCAAGCGCTCCTCCGGGAGGCACCTCACCTTCCAGGGCCACGACTACACCGTCGAGGAGCTCACCGCTGAGAGCTTTGAAGGAGTCGACATCGCTCTCTTCAGCGCCGGTGGTTCCATCAGCAAGGAGTTCGGGCCCATCGCGGTCGGGAAGGGGACCATTGTGGTGGACAACAGCTCCGCCTTTCGGATGGACGAGAAGGTCCCGCTGGTGATCCCGGAGGTGAATCCGGAGGCCATGGATGGGATTAAGGTCGGCATTGGAAAGGGCGCACTTATCGCCAACCCCAATTGCTCCACTATCATTTGCTTGATGGCCGCCACGCCTCTTCATCGACGCGCCAAGGTGAGAATTTTTACAATTGAGCTGATTTGTTTTTTCATTTTCATGCATTAATCGAATACATCAAGCACGATAGATGTGTTTCTGTGGCATACTGTTGCATTTTCCACGCGTCTAAAAAGCTGCTTTGTTCGTCATGAATATTGCAGGTGCTACGCATGGTTGTTAGTACGTACCAGGCTGCGAGTGGTGCTGGTGCTGCTGCAATGGAAGAGCTTGAGCTGCAAACTCGAGAGGTTTCTTCTGTTTATCCCATCTCATTGTCTTTTTGCAGTTCCATATTTATATTCATGGGAAAGTGGGTAAATCCATTCCCTTGTAATTTCTTCTAAATTGGTTAGTTTCCCGTTTGTTTATAAGGTCCTGGAAGGTAAGCCGCCAACTTGTCGAATCTTTAACCAACAGGTATGTCAATTTCTTGTATAGCATACCTACTTCTATGAGCATATATCATGTTATATATTCCATCTTGCTTCCAAGAGCCACCTCTTAAGAATTTCTCTATTTGCAGTATGCTTTTAATTTGTTCTCGCATAATGCCCCTGTTCTGTCAAATGGGTACAATGAGGAGGAAATGAAATTAGTAAAAGAGACAAGGAAAATATGGGTAAGTATTGAAACTATATCCTTAACGTTATTCTTAATATCTTATTAGCTATCTCCTGATTTATTTAAATTTCCCTTGGTGGATGGGAGCACAAGTCTGTTTGGTCTTATAAAAAATGAATCTTCATTTTTTATTTTTTTTTACAGAATGACATGAATGTTAAAGTTACTGCCACATGTATAAGAGTTCCTGTCATGCGTGCTCATGCTGAGAGTGTAAATCTTCAGTTTGAGAGCCCCCTTGATGAGGTAATTATGTGATCCTTCTAATTATAAAATCGTTTCAGGTTGATTTTGCTTTATGTTGATGGAAACACTATTTCTTTTATTTTCTTTTAAAAGTGATTATTGTTTGGAAGAATATGGTTTAAATTGATGTAGATATTGATTTTTCTCACCAAGTATTTGGAATTTGAGGACCCTACCACATTCTTGACCACCAATCATCAGCAACTAAAAAATCAGAAAGAAACTGCAATCTGTGACGTTTTGTCAGGAAAATTCACTTTAGGTTGCAGTGCCCTTGAGCTCTGTGGTTTGGAAGAGCAAAATTATTTCGACATAAAATTGGCAAATTATTGAAGTTCTTTTCTATATACAAATAGATGGAGACTTAAGGATCCTAATTGTAGATAACTCCTTTTCTTGCGTTGTGCTTGTGTAGCTATAACAATTGAAGAGACAATATATTTGAGATCAATTGGTGTGGGTTACTAGTCTTTTTTTTTTTTGTTTGGGAAGTGAAGCTAGCCTGTACTAGAATGGAGCACATGTTTCTCCAAGTGGGGAAACTAACTCAAAGAATCACGAGCTGTTTAGGTTGCATTTGTTTTGGCGTAAAATGTTTTTCGACAGATATTTTTCCTCATTTTCCAATTGAAATGGAATTACTTCTAAAATTGCATTGTACATCTAGAATAGCCCCTTCAAAGGCATGATCCCAAGCAGATACTTGGCATGTATCCCCGCTTCCAAGTCCATCACAAGCATTTTTTAATGTTTGGCGTGGGCGGATAGTATTGGTCAATAAAAAAACTTTTAGATCAACTGAAAAGTTAATACTGTTGAGAGGTTTAGGCCATTTTTTGAAACTCCTACCTGTCCACTCTGCCCCTTTCCTCTCCCAATCCCCCACCCCCCCAACCACCAATCCACTACCAAAAGCGCCAACCTCACCACCCCCTCCCCTGTGATTCCCCCTTTCCTAAGTGTTGCAAACCCCTCTTTAAAGGTGACCAAATCGAGATCTAAGCCCTAAGTTAGCCATGTCCGCAACATCAGTAGTAATCAAATGACAAAAAGCTCTTCCAAAGGCTGTGCTAATTGTTTAATGTGGCTGTGATAGATCATTGCTGTGGTGGCTATAGTTGGGCCGGCTATGGATGGTGGTTTTGAGGTAATGGGTTGGCAGGTGTGTGGAGGTGTTTTTGGGAGGGTGGGTGTATGCAAATGATTTTTGGTGCAACCAAACACCAGAAAATGTTTTCCACGTTATTTTCTGGGTCTATAATAGAAAAACTATAATTTTCCCTGAAAATGTTTTTGATTGAAAATTTTCTTCAAAAAATCATTTTTTGTTGAAACAAACGGAGCCTTGATGAGTCTTAACGACTTGATAAAGTGATTAGGTTTTTTATTTTTATTTTAAGAGGATGGAAAATAAGCATATATGAAAGAAAAAAAAAATTGATTGGAAGGGATCCATGATGGGACTGTGTATATCATCAACAGTATTTCATTAATTTTTTTCCTTGGCATCTTGCAGCAGCCATTCTCTAAATTTTTGTTGCAGTCACCATCTTTTACTCTCAACCTCATACCTTAGGGATCTCTCTATAAATTTTGACTCGCCCAGTTTGTAAACCAAATTGGGAGGGCTACAAGCACATCCGAGTTGTATAAACCAAATGGCTGGCTGTTTTGGATATGTGATTCATTTTATTCTGTTAGAAACCTTGAACTTCAATGATATTTCTGTTTATTCATACCATTTTGGCTAGTGAGTAATGTTCTGCATACTACTTGGGCTTTGAAATATATTCATAATTTCTGTTCTTTTAATATATCTTTCTTCTTTCTTCTTTCCCCCTTTTTAGACGAGGAGGATTGAAGAATTGTGAGCAATTTCCACTTGAAGGTTCAACTCTTTATTCATTGAGTTTCTTTGTTGTCCAGGACACAGCGAGGGATATTCTGAAGAATGCTCCTGGTGTAGTGGTTATTGATGATCGGGCATCCAATCGCTTTCCTACTCCATTGGAGGTGTCAAACAAAGATGATGTTGCAGTTGGCAGGATCCGCCGTGATGTGTCCCAGGAAGGCACCTATGGGTGAGACTCGTTTGCATCTGAAGTCATTATTTTTCCACTTTGATGAACCTTAATACTAATGGAATAGTTCTGCGCAGGTTGGACATCTTTGTCTGTGGTGATCAAATACGCAAAGGAGCTGCACTTAATGCTGTTCAGATTGCAGAGATGTTGCTTTAGTCCATATTTGTGGTGATTAGGTTTCATATTATGGATTCATCAGTATGGTGAGAGAAGATGCTCTTAAGTTATTCGTCATATATAGTCTTCAGATGCGGATATTGATCCTTTTGACGGGTTTACAAATTTGAGCAGTTTTTGTAGTATAAACTACTAGGGTGCTTAATGTTGTCTGTTTAAAGTGCAATTATTTCCTTTAAATCCTTCACACGAAGATTTTGTAATAATAATTGTAGTCCAGGACTGAAGCTACCTGGAAGCCCTTATTGTTGGTTGTAGGTGACAAGCACCAATCTCCAACAATCTATAGATTCTTGTTAAATGTTTTTGTACTCTTATGAACTATGTTCTTTTATATAATCAATATCAGGTGTCCAACTCTATGCAAGGTATGTGCTACTGACTTTGCTCTGTTCTTCGAATTAGCTGCCCCCGGGGAGGGGGAATAAGAATAAGGTACATGCATTGTCGTAGTGAGGCCATGAATTATGCTATTCTGAGAAAACTTGATTCATGCCTAAGCCTGATTATTTGACAGCTATATGCTGAAACCAGCTTTGGGTGGTTAAGTTGTGATATTTGTCTGAATGTTATGTGAACTGTCTTTTTGAGTACCTTGGTGGAAAATAGCTGTGAAAGCTGGCAAGCTAGCCAGTCATTCTTTATATTAGGAGTAATGTTATGCACTTCCATTTTCACATTTCTTTAGGTGGTTTTTAAAACCACCATTGGATTTGGGATGAATCTTTATTGGATTTTAATCCAATGATGGTTTTAAAAGCCACTTAAGGAAGTATTGAAAATGGGCGTGGGGACGTATGATTAGTGTAGCATTACTCTTATTAGCGTAGCCAAGATATTTATCACCCTGAAATAAAGCATGCGCATCATGCATGTGAAAACACATCGAAATAAAGATAAAAGGAGATAATGAAAATAAAAATTTGGAGAGAACATGCAGTTATTAAGGCTTGCATAATCATGAAGAAAATTGGATTAGGATTATGAATATGAATTGCTGGGGATTGTTATTGGACAATAAGGTTGTTAATGGCTTGGAACATGCCACCTCTTTAAATTTTGAATTGAAGTTCAAAATTTACACATATATCTGCGAAGTAAATGACCTTTCTTTCTTTCAGCCAAAACTCGCACATCCTTTCTCTCAGATAAAAACCCAATAAGGACTTCAAGGAGCCTGTCTCTCAACGCTCACTCTCTCTTTGTGGGTTTAGAGTATATCATGTGTTGTACAGTTTGATCCCAAGCACATACTGGCCATGGCCTATGTCGCATGGTGATTTCCTGATTTATGATCTAGTTTCCTGAGATATGGTTTGTGTTAAAAAGGTATGATTTTTCCTTTGGAAGTCTTGTTCTTAACTTGTTTTTCTTTACTTGCCCCACAAAAGACTTCTTTTTCTTTTGTGGGTTAATTTTTCCTTTTCAACTAATGTTGTGGAAGTCTTCTGCTTTAGCTACTTAGGGTTCGTTTGGGTTTGCAATGTTTAAAAATAGCGATTTGAAAACGAGATTTTTAAAATGCAATTAAGAGTTTGACAAAATCACAATTTGACTTTTAAAATCGTAGTGTAGCCTATAATATTGTGCCTTTTTTTAGAAAGTACCTTTTGACCTATGATTTGAAAACACAGATTTTTTACATTTTTAAATCACAATTCCAAATAATTTATTTTCTACGACTTGGTTTAAAATCACACATTTTGTCTATAAAATCGCAATGCCAAACACTCTTATTACAGTTGATTTTGCATTGTTTGTCTTTGGTATGCTATGGCCCTCAATATTTTCTGAACAAGGATTTCATAATGTGTGTTGATGTGGGTTTGTCTCTTCTGTCAAAAGATCATGAATTTCTTCAGTTTTTAAATTTTTACTATGCTCATTACCTCTTAATTATGTGGGTTTGCAGTTTCCTACAATGTAGATTTTGAGTTATGCTCTAAGATTGTATTGAGGATACATGATTTATATACACATTAAAAAAAAAGGGGGTTTACTTGAAATATACGCAACAAAACTTTAACTCCTTGTATTCCAACGAATTTTGACGTGCTTATAAAAGTGAGAAATTTTGGGAAAAACAAGTAGGTAATTTGTTAGGGTTGTAAAATTTCAATAAAAAAAGGACCAAGAAATGCCATTACAATGGGAGATAAACAATACATTTAGACTCTATGAAAAAAAAAAAAGTATAATATTGGCCATATGTAAAGGGGTGTTTACTGGTGTGCAGAATTACAGGGAATATTGTGGCAAAATGAAGGAAGGTTGAAGATGAAAATGGAGAAAAAACAGAGTGCAGTAATATTAAAGATAAGCTGCTTCGAGAGAGCTACTCTCCATAGACTCAGGTAATACAAATATTCTCAAATCTACCCTTCTACCCCTCTAGCCTAGCCCTTATATCCAGCATTCTGTTAGAAAGGATTCTAACAGAATTCCACCTATTCACACAAGCTAACAAACGATAGCTTGAGGGAATATTACAAACACAGCAAAGTGAACACAAAGCGTAAATACAAGGTAAAATGACAAGGTAAATAAAATAAAGCATTTAAATGATAAGGGATGCCAGCTGTGCAGAGCAATCTTCTAGAGTCTTCCCCTTCCTCTTCACACGTGTCTTGCCACTGAGTGACTCACCAACATGACCTAGCTCCACCAACAGCACCCGTAACAAGTCTCCCCCCCTTCAAAGCACCTTGCCCACAAGGTGCGGGTATTGATTTTGTAAATTCCAGAGGTTCTCCCAAGTGTCATCCTCAGACGGAGCATCCTTCTAGTGAATCAAAACTTCGGTAACAGCCCTGCCCTTCTTTTTTATCAAACGCCAATCCAGGATTAGTTCAAGCTCTGGCTTGAGTTCTCCATGTATGTCAACAGGAGGCAGTGTTAGTAGTAGTGTGGAGTGTTTGCCCAATTTTTTCTTAAGACATGAAACATGGAAGATGGGATGGATGCATGCATTAGGGGGTAAATTCAGTTTATATGCGACATAACCAATCCTTTTCAGAATTTGGAATGGGCCAAAAAATCAAGGAGATAGCTTCAGATTTTTTCGCATAGCAATTGATTTATGTCGATAAGGCTGCAATCTAAGGTAAACCCAATCCTGTTCCTGGAATTCTCTCTCTGTTCTCTTCTTATCCGCTTAGGTCTTCATACGGTTTTGGGCTTGCTGCAAATGTTCCTTCAGAATAGTAATGACAGTGTTGCGATCTTTGAGTTGAGTGTCTACTGCCATGTTTGCTAAGGTGCCAAGAACATAAGATAATAGGGAGGGTGGAGGATACCCATAGACAGCCTCAAATGGGGTCAATCCGGTAGAGGAATGGTGATTGGTATTGTACCACCATTCCGCCATAGGAAGCGATGTGTTCCATTCCTTAGGTTTGGCTTCTGCATAGCACCTTAGATATGTCTCTAAGCATTTATTTAGTGCTTCGGTTTGCCCATCAGACTGTGGGTGATAAGCAGAACTGAAAGCAAGGGATATACCCTGAAGATGAAAGAGCTCTCTCCAAAAAGTACTAGTAAATGTAGGGTCTCGGTCAGAAACGATCGTTTTAGGCATGCCGTGTAGCTTGAAGATGTGAGTCAAAAAAATATGGGCCACCTTAGAAGCTGTATAAGGGTGAGAGAGAGATAGAAAATGGCCATATTTTGTAAACCTATCCACCACGACTAGGATTACATTACACCCATAAGAGGGCGGCAACCCTTCTATGAAATCCATCGAGATATCCGACCAAGCTCTAGATGGAATGGGGAGTGGCTGTAGTAGCCCAGCAGGATGAATTGTCTCATGTTTGTTGACTTGGCATACCTCACATTCCTTGACTACCTTCTTGATGTCCTTCCGCATACCCTTCCAATAAAAATCCATCTTGGCTCTTTGAACAGTTTTGTGGTAACCAGAATGGCCAGCCGTGGGATTAGAGTGAATGTAGTCGAGGAGTTGCAGTTGGAATGGAGAACCTTTAACAATCCACAACCTCCCCTTCCTCAAAATCAGCCCTTGTTGTAAGGAGTAACCTTTAGGTGCAGAGTGGCCTTGTTGTAAGGCAATAAGTAAGGCCTTTGTCTCATGATCTTGTAAATAAGATTCCTTCAATTCAGCAACCCAAGATGGAGTTGGAAAAGAGATGAGGGAAATGGATAATTCCCCCTCTTTGCTTGGCTCTTCAAACCTCCTTGATAAGGCATCAGCCACCAAGTTCTCTTTCCCCTTCTTATACTCTATCACAAAGTCATACCCTAAGAGTTTAGAAATCCACTTCTGTTGGGAAGGTGTACCTACTTTCTGCTCCAAGAGAAATTTGAGTGCTTGCTGGTCGGTCTTCACCTTGAAGGACTGTCCGAGTAAGTAAGGACGCCACTTTTGGACAGCCGAGATCAATGAAAGGAGCTCTTTTTCGTATGTGGAGAGATACAAAGCCTGCCCTTTCAAAGCCTTACTAAAGAAAGCTATAGGATGCCCACCCTGCATCAAAACTGCCCCTAGGCCTGTACCACATGCGTCACACTCAATAGTGAAGGTTTGAGTGAAATCCGGAAGGTGCAATACTGGAGGACTTGTGACAGCCTCCTTGACTTTGTTAAATGCTGCAGTAGCTGAGGGGGTCCAGGAGAAAGAATTCTTCTTAAGGAGAGCTGTGAGAGGGGCCGCTATCACCCCATAACCCCGAATGAACTTCCGATAGTAGCCCGTCAATCCCAAAAATCCTCGTAGGGACTTGATGGAATGAGGAAGTGGCCATTGTAGCATAGAGTCAAGCTTAGATGGGTCAGCCCGTACACCTTGGCTGGATATCAAATGACCCAAGTAGTCAATCTCCGAGACGCCGAACCTGCATTTAGAAGCCTTAGCAAACAGATTGTTAGTTTGTAAGACACCCAAAACTATTTCCAAGTGTGTTAGGTGCTCTTCCAATGACTTACTATAGACCAATATGTCATCGAAGAAAACCAAGACAAATTTCCGTAGGAAAGGCTTGAATAGGTCATTCATTAAACTTTGGAATGTTGAGGGTGCATTGGTGAGGCCGAAGGGCATGACAAGAAATTCATAGTGCCCTTCATGAGTCCGAAATGCTGTTTTAGGCACATCCTCCGGTCGGACTCGGATTTGGTGATACCCGGATCGCAAATCCAGCTTAGAAAAAATTTGAGCTCCAAAGAGCTCATCCAGCAGCTCATCGATGACGGGAATAGGATATTTATCCTTGATGGTGTCCTGATTTAAAGCCCTGTAGTCGACACACATACGCCAACTTCCATCCGCCTTACGAACCAACAAGACCGGGGAGGAAAAAGGACTTTGGCTAGGTCGAATAACCCCTGTCTGCAAGAGTTCTTTCACAATCTTTTCAATTTCTGACTTCTGGAAGTAAGGGTACCTATAGGGTCTTACACTAATAGGTTGTGTCCCCTTAAGTTGGATTTGATGGTCCTGACTTCTAGGTGGTGGTAACTCCTTAGGTTCCTCAAAAACCTTCTTAAACCCTTCCAATAATTCCTTGATCTGAACAGGGCAATCTGGAATGTCAGAGCCCACTATTTGAGTCAAAAGTTGTAAGAAGAACCCCTTATTCTCAGAATTAGAGGACCTTAGAAATTGGTGGCCATCTTCCATAGTTAAACCCGTAGGGTGCAAACCCTTGAACAACGTGAGGTTAGGACCATGACCAAATTGCATTGTCATGCGAGAGAAATCCTACAATATAGGTCCTAGGGTTCTTAACCATTCCACTCCCAACACAACATCACAACCACCCAATGGAATAAGGTAAAAATCTGTAGTAATGGAATGACCTTGCACCCTGAGAGAAACAGATTTACACATACCCTCACTCAAGATTGTTGCCCCATTCGCTACCCTCACTTGTAGATTGTGTGGTAGAATTAAACCCAAAGAGACCTTGTTGAACACAGATGTATCGATAAAATTATGAGTGCTACCCGAATCGATTAAAATCACAACCCTCTGATTTTTAATGATCCCCACTACTCGCATGGTATTAGGGTTCAATGAGCCAGATATAGCATTTAACGAAATTTCAGGTTCTAACATCTCATGAATAATAGGTTCCGACAAAGGTTCTACCTTATCAGAGGTATCATAGAAAATTTCCTCGGTCTTGTCATCAACAGATACTTCAGTTCCATGCAAAAGATAGAGTTTAGGGGTCTTACATTTGTGAGTGGGACTCCACTTTTCTTCGCAATTGTAACATAAGCCTTTCTCTCTTCGTTCGCGCATTTGAGCTGGTGAAATTTTCTGAACAGGTACCAGAGTTGAAGCTTTGGATGTAGAGGAGTATTGAGACATCTGAGACCCCCCATGTTGGCTGGAAGAAGCTCCAGGCGGTCCCCATTGTTGCCGACTATAGGAAAAAGAAGAACCTTGAGGTTTAAAGGTTCTGCGGGAGCTGGACAGATACTCCTCTTGCAACTTAGCCAAGCCAAAGGCTGCTACTAGAGTGCGAGGTGCCAACATCCTCAAGGGAAGACGAACCTCATCTTTAAGACCACTGAGATAGCAACTCAGTTTATATGCATCGGAGAGTCCACGGAGGCGATTAGAGAGAGACTCAAACTGGGCTGTATATTCTGCCACAGTAGAGGTCTGTCGAAGCTTGACCATGGACTCCATGGGATCGTCATAGGTTGGACCGAATCGAGTGAGCAGAGCTTGAAAAAAAATATCCCAAGTAGGGAACTAACCTGTTTCATCTGAGTCCTGGAACCAAACCAGTGCCTCACCTTCCATGTGAAAGGAGGCGATTCGAAGGCGCTGGTACAAAGGAGTCTGGTAGTAGTCAAAAAACTGGTTAACCTTATAAGACCAGCCTGCGGGATCTTCACCATTAAAGCGAGGAAAATCAAGGCGAATACCCCTGGTACGAATCTGTCTGTCTCTGAAATTATCGTTATCGTCATCTTCCTGGAACCATCTCTCATCTCTTTCGTCCCTACGATCATTGTCATGGATACGCCTCTCTTGTCGTGCGTCTCTGCGGGGTGGTTCATGTTGTCTGTTTGGTGGGGGCGCAAGGGGTTGATTATTCTGGTTTGCCAATACAGTACGAATCATCTCAGTGAGCTCATTAAGTTTCCCATCCACGGTGTCATTGACAACTTGCTGTTGAGTCCAGCTATCTTGGCATTCCTTCACCGAGTCTGATATTTGAGCTAAACGAGTGCCGTCAGCCATGGAGAAAGAAAAAAAAAAATTGGTGGTATGAAAGCAAATGAAGGGAGGAACGGAGGGCTCTGATACCAAATGTAAAGGGGTGTTTACTGGTGTGCAGAATTACAGGGAATATTGTGGCAAATGAAGGAAGGTTGAAGATGAAAATGGAGAAAAAACAGAGTGCAGTAATATTAAAGATAAGCTGCTTCGAGAGAGCTACTCTCCATAGACTCAGGTAATACAAATATTCCCCAAATCTCCCCTTCTACATCTCTGGCCTAGCCCTTATATCCAGCATTCTGTTAGAAAGGATTCTAACAGAATTCCACCTATTCACACAAGCTGACAAACGACAGCTTGAGGGGATTTTGCAAACACAGCAGCGTGAACGTAAATACAAGGTAAAATGAAAAGGTAAATAAAATAAAGCATTTAAATGATAAGGGATGCTAGCTGTGCAGAGCAATCTTCTAGAGTCTTCCCCTTCCTCTTCACACGTGTCCTGCCACTGAGTGACTCACCACCATGACCCAGCTCCACCAACAGCACCCATAACACCATAGAACAGTCAAACATGGTAATGGAAGGAAATGAGAATAGGAAATTCCCATGGCCGTATCCCAACAGGGCCAAGACCACCCAACATAAAGCTCTATGTTAAAGAACAAGATAAGAAGATACAAACAATACATATATTTTTACAACATAAATTACAACTTATTCAGCCCCAAACATCCGCCTGGAGCATTTATGTCTATGTTTTTGAAAAACATATTATACCAATGACATGTAAATTAAAGTAGCATATGTAAAATACTTATAAGTTACTGAGACTATTTTGAAATGTGATGCTAAAATTCTCAATCCAAATGCAATCCATGACTGAAATGATGCTCTAGAGATGACTTGCGTAAAGCCTTCTTCTTGATCTGGATAAGCTTGTCCCATATGCACCATGGAAAACTAAGGAAATGAGCTCTATCCATTCCCTCAGTACAGCGACCCCAATAGCTGCAATGATATGTAACATGATACCATGCTGATGCCTTTGCATATACAACATCAGAGTAAGAATTTGAGTCACTAAAACCCTTGTTGAACCAGCTCCTAGCTTCATTTCTTAAGGACTTCACCGCATAATCAATTGCATCCACATCCATATCCCTCTTCTTATTGAAATATTTTGACTTTCTCAAGACATTGCCATTGAGTATCTCAGCTTCTGTTTCAATCCCATAATAGTCCATCAAATTCCCCAGCTTGGAATCATATTTACTTTTGTAATCAAAAGCATCGTTGATGTAGTCCTCAAAGCCATCAACTTCCATACTGGGATCATAATACTGATTTGCTGCTTCTCTGGTGAAGGGGTTTATAGGGCTACTACTGCATGATGCAATGTCTTTCACTTCTCGAAAAAGCTTGCCGATAACAGATTGTGATTTATAAGTGGGTTTATCAGGCTTTTCCATGAAATCTGGATATTTTTTGGGACGCAGATGATGTGGCATTTTGACTACCACCCCACTTTTTGGGGAGTCAACAACAATTGAGTGTAGCTTTGCAAGCTCAATGCATTTACCACTCATTGCCCCATGAGGCTCACTATCTGCAAAGACTTTGTGGGCATTGTCAATGATCCCTAAATTGTCATTGAGTATGTAATCGAGGAAATACTCTTGAACTTCCTGTTGCACAGAAATAGCATGCTTTGTTATGTAAGGTGTACAAGGAATTTGTTGTAAACCGGATGGATACATATGAAAGAGAAATGAGAGTCTTAGAAAAAATAAAAGGCTATTAGAAGTTTAATGGGTGCAAAAGCACTTTTCAAGAGTCCAACATATTATGTATTTTGAGTTTTGGATTAATATATGATACAATCAACACAGTAAGTTAAGACTTGTTTTCAAAAGGTGAAAATCAAATTCATTTTTTCTGCTGTCATCTTAAAGCATTCAAATTACAAGCAACTGATCGGATAAACAAAACTCAAGTAGGATACTTCATAATTAAGATGAACCAATTGACTTGTGTCCAAATTTGTGAGACATGTTTGTAAAATCAAAGCAAGGCATGATTCAACTAACGTGAGCAAAGATGAGTTTTGAATATGGTAAGGAAGTAACATAAATCTGAAAAATGCGACTTTTTTTGGGAAAAAGGGGGAACTTTTGGCAGTTCTTGATATAAAGAGACATGAAACACTTACTATATACAGGCCAAAACATATTATCTAACCATTGTGCCAAGCAATTGCAACAGCATCACTCCTATTGTTAATTTGTTCAACACGACTGTCGGGATCAGTAAAAGTTGCATAAATATTTGGAATACTACAATTTTTACTGCAATCTCCTTATAAATTCAAGTGACAATATCTTAATGGTGAAAAAATAAATTTATTTATTTA
Organism: Corylus avellana; assembly: GCF_901000735.1. Taxonomy (NCBI): domain Eukaryota; kingdom Viridiplantae; phylum Streptophyta; class Magnoliopsida; order Fagales; family Betulaceae; genus Corylus; species Corylus avellana. The sequence continues at coordinate 17,726,544 of NC_081544.1, read as the reverse complement.
GTGACTAACAAATAAATTTGGTGTAATATTCATAGCACCAATAAAAAAACAAATATATGGTGGTTGAGAAATGCAACATGTGAGAGAACTTTTAATGTGGCTAGAGGTTCATGCATCAACAAGATACATAAACTCCAAAATTAGTGCAAAAACACTTTTTAAGAGTCCAACATATCTGAAAAGTTTCTTATAAATGTTTGACAAGGCCTTTGCTCAAGAACCTTTGGCTTGTCTCACCATGCGTTCAGTCACAACTATCTGCATTGACAAAACTGGTTGAACCATCGGCAGATGACATGTGCAGGAAAGAGATAAGAGATGCAATTGAAGCGTGGAAACAGAATGGAGTTAACAACAAACTGGTTTTAGAAGATAATGTGTCAGCGTTAGAAGACATAGCTCTTAGTTTTGGACTGCTTCCTAGCTCAAATCGATTTAAGCTTGAAGGTGAAAACTTTCAAAATTAGGGCAACGAAGAGAGGATGAATAAAGTAGATAAAATCATGGTGATGGGAAACTCCTCCCCTTCTCACAGGCTCCTGGTGCAGTGTTTGAAGAAAAAAGACCAAATAGCAGCAATGGTTCTACGTGTTTATAATAGGTTCTCTAGTATTGCGCATAACGATAAACCATGTTTCATTATAGCAGGAATTAGGGATGCCGAAGGATTTGAGCGAACGTACGAGGTAAGTAAATACTTATGACTGCTTTCCATAAAAACGTGCGATATGTTAGCTGACTGATGACACATATGTTATGAGCATAATTACTTTTCATGCAACTGGGTAAATGCTTTAATAACTGAATAATAAGATGCATCGTATGACATGGTACACTAATATGTGTGGTACAATGGCCATGGGCTTACTATATAGACTTGATTTTATGGTCAAATGTATATGTGTTTATATGAGCTTTGAATCCAATGGTTGTTCGTAACCGACACAACCATGTTTGATTGGCAGGTCACTGTAAGATGTACATCATTAGTAGTATGGACCACACGAGTTCAGACTCGGTTGGGCTGCTAGTGTTATGGAGGATAGCATACAATATCCGGGGCACCAGTATTATATTACAGGTCTCTTGGGACGACGCCAACCTTGCTGAGAAGAGGTAATATCTCAAGTAGACCACGTATGATAATTATGACCTATTATGACATTAGTGTTCTGCATTAAAACTTATAGGCGATTGTCACTGGGATTACACTTACACTTCTCAAAAACCAAAATTATACATTTATGGGGTAATAATAGAGGAAACACCTAATTTGCTTATGAAAATACATGTTGACTTTGCTTATAATTCGATTGTAATTTTTGCTTACTAAGTCTTAGGCTTATTCAGTATTTGTGGCTTGTCATGTTATCTATTTTATGAGAACTTTTGAAAGGGAGAAGCCAGATGTCTTTTTTGTAATACCAGGTTTGATTGGGATGACATTTTTTGGTTAGAAGCTCCAAGTCTATGATTGATGGTATTACATGCATACCTTGTGATTTTTAGATATCTCAGATATGTCATTTTCAACTTCCGTTTACACTTACTCTTGGTATGTTAGACCTACGATTCCTTCAGTTAGTTACAAGTTAACTAAACTAGAGGAATTGCCAGTAACCCTACCAAAATGGTCAAGACTAGTTTTGAAGGCGTTACAGTTAGAAATATCAATTTCTTGGTCACCATTGTCAGCTGTCGAAGATGTACTTATGACAACATTGGAAGTATCCAACTTGAGCTCACCATGAATATTGTAGGTGTTAGGAATATGTATGCAAATCAAAATTTGCGCAGCGAAAAGAATCATATTCTCATGCCCAAGAAAACTATATGAAGAACGGTTGATATTTCAACAAATAGCAAGAACAAAGATAACTTACTTCTTCTTCAAGAACATTGTTGGAACAAGTGGCTCATATTCTACTACTGTCCCATTGGGTATAATTAGTTTATGTGGGCCTGGGGACAAATAAGTTGTGGGGGGTATTTTGGGGTTTTCCAAAGTACTTATAATTAGGGTTTTCCTATAAATATGTTATGTTGTAACCCTAAATCACTGAATAGATAAATATAGCCGCACTCTCTGCTGTGGACGTAGGCACATTGCCGAACCACGTAAATCTATGTCTCACCTCTCTCTTTTCGATTCTATATTATTCATCATTGTTGTGCACGGTAACAACAATTGGTATCAGAGCCTAATTATACGATGGCTGGGATTGGCACATCTTTTGCGAAATTCGAAGTGATGAAGTTCGATGGATCCAGTAATTTCGGGTTATGGCAGAGACGTGTCAAGGATTTGTTGGTGCAACAAGGGATGGTGAAGGCGTTATATGGGACGAAACCAGAAAGGATGGCAGACATAGATTGGAAGGAACTTGAGGCGAAAGCGATGGCTACTATTCGGCTTTGTCTAGGAGATGACGTGATGTATCATGTCATGGACGAAGAATCTCCGATGGCAGTTTGGTTGAAACTGGAAAGTCGGTATATGTCAAAGTCGTTGACGAACAAGCTCTATCTAAAGCAGCGGTTGTATGGCTTGAAGATGGCGGAGGGCTCGGATCTGAGCCAACACATCAATGCATTCAATCAGATAATCGGAGATCTGAAGAGGGTTGATGTAAAGTTTGAAGACGAAGACAAGGCGTTGATGCTATTGAATTCACTCCCAACTTCTCCTACGTATGGGAATTTGGTTACAACGCTGACATGGGGGAAAGAGTCCTTGGAGTTAGAGGACGTTACAGGAGCCCTGTTGGCTTTTCATCAGAGGAAGAAAATCAATGATGAAAGTTCTCAAGGAGAAGGGCTAGTTGTTAAGGGTTACCAAAAGCGTGGATGAAGCATTAATAAGGGTGGTTCGAATGGCAAGAATTCTCGGTTAAAGTCCAGGAGGAGGAAGGGCATCATATGTTATAAGTGCGGAAAGAAAGGGCACATGAAGCAAGATTGTCCAGACTGGAAGAAGAAAAAGGACGACGAGAATGAAGGTTCCTCAAAATCTATGAATGTAGTGGAAGACAATTTAGACGATGCAGATGGTGATATGCTTTCTGTTGCATCAAATTCAGAGCATCCTGTGGATTCTTGGATTCTTTACTCGGCATGTTCGTTTCACGTGACATCCAACAGAGATTGGTTTGACACCTATAGGTCAGTTAATTCTAGTATAGTTACTATGGGTAATGGTGCACATTGTAAAATTACTGGCATAGGTAATATCAGGATTATGATGTTTGATGGTGTGATTAGAACGTTTTGTGATGCTAAACATGTACTAGAAGTGGAAAAGAATCTGATTTCATTAGGAACCTTAGACTCAAATGGTTATGGTTATAAGTCTGAAGGTGGAGTAATGAAGGTGACTAAGGGTGCGATGGTAGTGATGAAGGGGCAGAAAAGTTCAAAGAATATCTATAAACTGTTAGGAAGTACAGTTGTAGGTGGAGTCGCCTCTGTGGAGTCTGAGTCTGATTGTACTGTTTTGTGGCATATGCGCTTGGGTCATATGAGTGAGCGGGGCATGTTGGAGCTTCATAAGAGAAATTTGTTGAAGGGTGTTAAAATGTGCAAGCTTAAATTCTGTAAATTCTGTGTTATGGGAAAGCAGAATCGAGTACAATTCAAGACAGCCACACATAAGACAGAGACAGAGGGCATTCTTGACTATGTTCATACTGATGTTTGGGGGCCAGTGAGGACAGCGTCACGGGGAGGACATATGCATTTCATTATCTTTATTGATGATTTTTCTAGAAAGGTTTGGGTGTACTTCATGCGGCACAAATCAGAAACGTTTGCCAAGTTCAAATTGTGGAAAGCTAAAGTGAAGAACCAGACTAGGAAGTAGGTTAAGTGCCTCAAGACAGATAATGGAACTGAGTATACAAACGACAAGTTTAGAGATTTCTGTGAGCAACATGGTATAAAGAGACATTTCCCAGTACGCAAGACACCACAACAAAATGGTGTGGCGGAGAGGATGAATATGTCTATTGCAGAGAGAGCACGATGTCTCAAGTTGAATGCTGGACTTGCAAAGATTTTCTGGGCAGATGCAGTAAGTATGGCAAGCTACTTGATCAATAGGTCACCGAGGGTAGTACTAGATGGGAAAGTTGTAGAGGAGGTGTGGACAGGTAATGAGGTAGATTACTCTGGTTTGAAAGTATTTGGTTGTCCAGCCTATGTGCACATACATAGTGAAGAACGATCGAAGCTTGATCCAAAGTCTAGACAATGTGTCTTTCTCGGATATGGGAAAGGGGTTAAGGGTTACAAGTTTTGGGATCCAAAGGCAAACAAGGCGGTGATCAGTAGAGACGTGGTATTTGATGAAAATTCCATGTTGAAGAGTACTCAGGGTAAAGAGAAGCAAGTGCCAGAAAGCAGTAGCAGTGATAAGTAGGTGGTGCAGGTGGAGTTAGAGACTCCTGTGTAGGAGAACACTTCTCAGGATACAGAGACCTCTACTTTAAGAGTTAAGAAGCATCACACTATAGCCATAGACAGGCCTAAACGCACTATCAGGCCACCAACCAGGTATGGTTTTGAAGACATGGTTTCTTATGCTCTTGTCATCAGCAGCGAAGATCCTACTACTTTTCAAGAGGCTATCAATACCCAAAAGAAGAGCAGATGGGTGGGTGCTATGGCGGAAGAGATGGAGTCTCTGCATAAAAACCAGACGTGGGATTTGGTGGAGCTTTCAGAGAGGAAGAGGGCAATAGGGTGCAAATGGGTGTTCAAGAAAAAGGAAGCAGTATCAGAAAAATGGGGAGAAAAGTTCAAGGCTCGCCTAGTAGCAAAGTGTTATTCACAGCAGAAAGGGATTGATAATGAGGAAATATTTTTTCCAGTGGTTAGACATGCTTCCATCAAAGCGGTAGTGGCATTGGTAGCTCATTATGACATGGCATTGGAGCAAATGGATGTGAAGACAGCTTTTTTCCATGGTGATTTGGAGGAGCATATTTACATGGAGCAGCCAGAAGAGTTCAGTCAACCTGGACAGGAGCACTTGGTCTGTAAATTGAAGAAGTCACTTTATGGGCTAAAGTAGTCTCCAAGGCAGTGGTATAAGCGGTTTGACTCCTATATGATCAAAATTGGCTACAGAAGATGTGAGTATGACTATTGTGTATATGTGAGGAGCCTTGATGATAACTCATTTATTTTTCTATTACTGTACGTGGATGATATGCTTATTGGAGCTAAGAGTATAATGGAGGTTAACAAACTGAAAGTTTTGTTGAGTAGAGAATTTGACATGAAGGATTTGGGCGCAGCCAATAAGATTATTGGGATGGAGATTCGCAGAGACAGGGATGGAGATTCGCAGAGACAGGGATGCCAAGAGGACCCATATGTTGGTTGCTAAGGTCCCATATGCCAAGGGGATTTGGATGATAGGAGGTCGACCACAGGTTATGTGTTCACTCTTGCAAGAGGACCCATATGTTGGAGGTCTATGATCCAATCTATGGTTGCGATGTCCACGACTGAGGCAGAGTACATGGCGGCGGCTGAGGCTGCAAAGGAAGCTTTGTAGCTTACAGGATTAGTCAGGGAGCTGGGTATTCAGCAAGGCGAAGTTCCATTGTATTGTGACAGTCAGAGTGCCATTTACTTGGCAAAGAACCAAGTGTATCATGCTAGAACTAACACATTGATGTAAGGTTTCACAAGATTAGGGATTGGTTGCTACATGTGAATTGTTACTTGAGAAGATTCACACTTCTGAGAATGCAGCGGACATGTTGACAAAGCCTGTTACTGCAGACAAGTTCAAGCACTGCTTGGACTTGACAAATGTCTCCAGGTGCTAGAAAGGAGAGGAGAGAAGGCGGCATCCCCAAACCTATTAGTTCCAGGCATAGGCCCAATACTTGATTATCTTCAAAGAGGTGAATACTCGCCAAGGTGGAGATTGTTGGAACAAGTGGCTCATATTCTACTACTGGCCCATTGGGTGTAATTAGTTTATGTGGGCCTGGGGACAAATAAGTTGTGGGGGGTATTTTGGGGTTTTCCAAAGTACTTATAATTAGAGTTTTTCTATAAATATGTTATGTTGTAACCCTAAATCATTGAATAGATAAATATAGCCGCACTCTCTGCTGTGGACGTAGGCACATTGCCGAACCACGTAAATCTACGTCTTAACTCTCTCTTGATCTCTCTCTTTTCGATTTTATATTATTCATCATTGTTGTGCACGATAACAACAAACACAATTGATCTCAAGAATATTGAGACCTCTAGATCTTCTCACCAATGACTGATTATAACAAGAGTAATGCTAGGGACCATTTTTTTATCCTCCTAAAGCTGATGTGGCTTTCAAAATCACTATTAGATCAAAATTCAAGTATGATTCATCTAAAATTTAATGGTGATTTTAAAAGCCACATCAGCTTTAGGAGGATAAAAAGAAGATAAAAAGATGGTTCCTAGCATTACTCTTATAACAAAGAGAGTGGGCTCTTCAAATTTTAAAGTTTTGTTCTTCGTGAGTTAACATAATGAACTAATAATTTTAAAAGTGTTTCTGAAAACTATGTATAAAGAGAACTTGATGGGATGATTTGAGAGCCTCACGCTCTTCTCTATTTATAGGCTAAGCAGGGGAGAGAATTTTCAAATCTTAGCAATGTGGGACAAGGAGTAGAAAACATTTTACTAGGACTAGCATGGACGGCTAGGGTTTCACCTAGCCTCCATGCTTTGCCGCATGGGCGAGGGACAAAATCTCCTTGGCCTTGTGCGCTCCTTGCTTTGATTAGGCCAATGGTTTTATCCCAAGCCCAATCTCATATATATACTCTCTAGCCCATGTTTTAAATAAATAAAATACTTAGCCCAATAAATAGGAAAGCCTTAATATGGTAAATTATATCAACTTGGTGAAAGACCTAAAGGGAAAAATAATTATTGGCTTAAATATTTCAGTAATCATGCCTCCCTCACATTCGTTACGCAATAATATTTTAATCACAATTAATTTCACTAAATAATTGTGACTGCATTCCAATAGATATTTTGATTAAACAATTAATCTGTTTGACTTACTTAATGTTGACTTATTATTTCTCTATGAAACCTTCCGTAGCAGAATTAAGGCTAAGGATACTACCACTTAATTCTCTACCTCTTTATCCTTGAGTCACTGACTTTATATTATTCTCATAATGTGCAAATGACATATATATTTTGGTATGCCAATCAAAATGCTTTGGTCAGAGTCTTGAGAATAATATCCATAAAATATATCTCAAGGGAAAATTGCTTATCTCTTTGCGTACTAACAAATTATTTGGATTCCCTCTTGGAAAATGCTTTTCCACAATGTTTCATGCGATTACCCAATGTATTGAGGTTTGTTCAACCAATGATAGGTCTCACTCTTGGATACATCTAACTAATCTATATAAAACATCTTAGTCCACAATTCCCTTTGAATTTAGAATCAAAGTCTAAAGTAGTCTATTAAGGAGTTATTGTCTTTTCTTAATAGACAATATCTTTATAAAATGACAACTCCTTGGTCCGTTCAGTGCCTTAAGGTTTCAGCACCTACACATCAATTCGAAGACCCCGCTTTGCTTGATCAAGGTAGATCACCAAGATTCAATGTGTAAACAGTCTTACTCAAAATGGAATTGCCCCAATTTCATTTACCGACTGCGAACTTTATATCTTTAAGGATACAAGGATTATGGACCAAGACCTTATGTGATAACTATGTTACTCACACTCATAGGACCTTTCACTTGCATGATGAACTATTGGTAATAGGCATGTAAAAGATGTTTTATATGTCATATGTTCAAAATAATTTAATTAGTGAATAAAACATATATTCATTACAAACATTAAATGTCATCATGGATCCAAAATCACTAGGATTCGGGGCATAATCCCCAATAGTAGGGTGGTTGATAAATCTTCATCACAACCATTTGTTTTGGATCCTCCAATTTCAGCAATCCAATTGCTTTTTGGAAAACTTTATCGTGACATAAAGGTGAAAACTGTTTTTGTGTTTTGAGTTGTAGTTTAAAAGCCTTTCAATGAATCCTACTTAACATATTCTTCTGTGCACATAAAGATGCATGCTTTAGGCTTATTTGTTCAATTTTTATTGAAGAATAAAAAAATCAAGATTTCTAAATTACTTGTCAAACGTTGTTTCTTTGTGCATAACTGTTTATGAGTATGGAATAGTTGCTCACATAAACTAAATGCATTTTTTGTTTAATAAGTAATATACCAATCTCATTGAAAGCGTTAAGCACCCCCCTAAGTACACATGAAGTATACAAAAGGACCACCTAACTAGAAAAAGAAAAGGAACAAGGAAATAGACTAAATGCATAATTGACTTTTAAAAAATGTAAAATCTAAGGTAAGAGAGGATAGATAACGATGTGTTCTCTCCTAAAGTGGTTTCAAAAAAATATGTAGATATTTGTTCAGGAAGAGCTCACATGCCTTACTTGTACATTGCAGTTTTATGGATACATTAATTATGGTGGCAAAAAGAAGATATAGCTTTCAAGGGAATCATGATACTGATGCTTTACAAATAAAAATGCGATTGAGTAGTACCTCTATTGTAACATCATGATCAACTAGCTTAGTTGGTGCTGCAGTGTAATCCATTGGATCGATGTGGTCAAGAGGAATAAGATCAGGGTCCCAACAGACAAAGTATATATCTCCATCCAAATCATTACCTGAACATTCGTTTGGATGAGGCCTGATACAATAATTATGCTAAGTTAGTCAACAGTGTATACCTTGAAAATGTTTCTATACAACTTTGTGGTGTGTTGCCAGGATAAGAGAACAAGTGAGACAACAAAAGCAACTATCTACTATGCAAGTACAATCTGAAATAAGTTAATATCATATCTACAAATTACGTAACATATATGTGTAAATAACAAACATAGCTTACACAATATTATACCAATAGAACATATAACAAATGTTTCAATGCGTTATAATAAGAGTACAAATAGACATATATATTACATATGTGTATGTCTGCAAGGTTAGGTATGCATAAATGTGTATATATAGATATGTAGGATATGCTGAATTTTATGCTGCTCTAGGATTGTGTGTAGACTCAATTCTTCTGTGTATGTTCGAGTCTTTGTAGGTGTGAGTGCACATATTAATAGGATTTCATGCTTTAGAAGTATCTATTATGGGATATCATAGTCTTACCTCATTCCCTTTTGCGGAAAAACAACACAATCCACCATGTGCTGCAAAGCTGGCACATCAACAGCCCTTAGAACACGCACATCTCCTGGATATAAACAGGGGTTTTTAGCAACAACTACCTTGCCTTCAAAAATAAAATTGTTTGGTTCTGAACTGCTAGCAGTAAACTTGAGTGAGGAATCGCTACCGAGCTGCCTACTAAAACGAGAAATTTGCACAAATACTTGACCATATTTCAATGTCCTGGTTTCGTCAAGACATCCCATCATAGATCTTCCATTTGGAACATATATCCTTGTTTTGTGCCGCAAGTCCATCAATGTAGATACACGTAATACTTGTAGCATCATTGAAAGAAATGGTTCTGCATCTGGCTTGTAACCACAAGTTAGCATTTCCTTTAAAATGTTCGATATCTCTCCTGGGAACATAAACTCCAATGCTTCATGTGCGATCAACGAATCTGTTAGTATAGCATTAAGTTGATCTATTGTCTCCTTTTGCTTCTTTTCAAAAACTTGATCACTAACCCCGAGGTTAGATAAAAGAATGATAATTTGGTGATTAAGGAAACAAGGTTGATACTTGCTCCATGTCAAAACATCCAGGGATGTGTTCTTTGAATTGTACTTACACATGCTGTTTCTTAATGACAACTTAATTGATGATGTTGGATCAATAGCAACAACACCTTTAAACCCACCATATCGAATCTGAAAGGCAGATGGAACATAACTTTTGCAGCCACATTTTGAAGCCACTTTGCGAGCCAATTCTACAGATATCTTCCCTATACCATCAGAGAAACAATATGTGATTCCAAGCCTTTTAGCTTCTACATCAGGAATCATCTCAATTTCATGCCTCTCAAGATGCATAGTTTCCCTGGAGGAGCTAAAAGATTGACCCAGTCTGGCACCATATTTTGCCACATTCCTTATTTCATGAAAATCACCCATCCACACTCTAATGCCTGCAGCAGTAAGACCAGTTCTTGAAGCAAACATCCAATGAGAATTTTCACGTAATTGACTGTTTGAATAGGCAAGAAACTCAAACCTCTTATCACCAATAACTATGCCATTTCTTAGAGTGGAAAGTATCCTCTCATAAATGCTAGTTTGCTTGTCCTCATTTGCGGCAGGAGATAAAACTGTTGAGTGCAGTTTATCCAAGTCCTCATCAACAAAAGAAACACGAAGAAAATTATCTATATCTTCAGGATACTTGCGTAAGACACGATTGGAGAGACTCACCTCTGGACCACGGAAATATACTTTAGATGGAGTTATTTGAATCCTGTGTACATATACCAACCCATCATCTAAAGATATAGCAGGAGGTGTTGGAAGTCGCCTATCTGTGGCGTATCTTTTATACTGCTCCTTAAGCCACCTTACAGGGTCATAGCAGCAGTCTTTTAAATGATACATTTTTTCCAAGGCGCTTTCTATATACTCAAGTTTTATTCTCTTAGGATCGACCAACCGACAAAAATTTATATCAATTGCTGGCCCAGGAAGACTCCCATTTTGAACTAAGGAGTTGATCTTGAACAATATTTTATATGGCAAGTTGAAGCCTCGGGGTGGATTCACAATGGGGACAAGACCTGAATTGCAAGAGAAGTTAGACCCTTTCTGAAGAACCAATTGGCTTTCATTTTCTTCATAATTGATAAAATCGCTAGGAAATTTTTGAAGTCGCCCCTGATGTGGAAGCTCCAAGCATATAGCAGAAGATTGGCCAATACCACACAATGGAGTGAAATCAACTTCCCGAAGCCACTGATCACCATTAGCACAAGAGACACCTTTCTTATAAATCCTAGGAGCACAAAGTAACTGGCAATAAAATATTATTTTGTTAAGAAAAATGTAAAAATTTTCACTATCACATAAATCAGAGCAATTTCTACCTATTCTAAAGAAGATAAGACCATTTCCCAATAGCATTGAAAATCATTATTTCGAAGCAATGAAGTTGTAAAATGTTGACATGAGATCGTGAACAAGTAGAGATGTGATCATGTGAAAGCATAAATTTTTTTCAAGTATCTAATTAAATTGGTAAACCAACAAGCATTAAAAATGAATATATCTTGGGTGGAATTTAGAGAATGGATTAAATCTAAGTAAAGATTCTATATTATATAAACAAAAAGAAAAAGGTTTGTAGTCTCATCTAAATTCAAGTATTCAGCTGACTAGTACAATTTAACATCCACACGTCACAAACATAAAGAGCAAGTTCCAAGTAACAATCACCATAACTAAGAGAGAGACATCATTACCAACTTGATGCCTCTGTGCACCAGCAATATGTACTGAACAAATTCACAACTAGTAAGGCTACACTTTACACATGGAAACTCAAGCAATGACTACATCCTCAACAAGAAAAAAATCTCAATAAGGAAACACAAGCAATGAAGGCAAATCAAATCAACCAAACGACTAGTATTGTCAAAAAAGGAAAACCAAAATCAATCACAATAAATTCAGTAATTTCGTTTCCCTTTTTATGTCTCAAACAATTGTATAAATTAGCGTGAATGAATAAGATCGATGTGAAACATAACAAACCAAATACTTGATTCTAAATGGTATCAGAGCACTAAATAAACGGCCCAAGTCATCATTTTCTCTCTCTCTCTCTCTCTCTCTCTTGCAACCGCTTGTTCTCCTTTGAAGCTTTTCGTCAAACACCTGAGCTACAACCAAATGGCTTCATCCTCCAACTCCACCTCCATTGAAACCACCCTCATCAATCCGAATCCAACCTCCACAACTCACAACATCCCCACAACCCCCCTCTCTAATTTTTCCCAAAGTTCAAAGCTCAACAAGAGCAATTTTTTGGTGTGGCGTGCTCAAATAGAAACCTTCGTTCGTGGCTGATAAGTGCCAAAATATTCATATTTTAGCCCTTAAACTTATATTTGTTAATTCCTTAGTTTTGTTAGTTTGTGCTATTTTAGTTCTTTTATATGTTTTCCGTGTTTTTGTAGGCTTTTGGAAGAAAAGAAAGCATTTTTGGAAGTTTGGGGCTTAAAGAGCAAATTTGGGAAAAGCTAAAGGTTCTGATAGTGCAATTGATCGCATGGCACTTGCAATCGAGCGCACTACTAGAGAGCATCAAGAAATGAACGCAAGGCGTGCGCTCGTGCGCACAAGAAGCAACATCGATCGCATCTGCAATCGAGGACCAACACACACGATTGATCGCAGACTTGCAATTGATCGTAGACCTACGAATGAGCACACACGGGCTGCGATCGAACGAATCCGTGCGTGAAGAGCAAGGCAGCAGCGCCCTATTCCGGAAAGTCGTCTTTTTCACCCATTCAAAACCCTAGGCAAACTAGAACGCAAAAGTTACGATTTTTAGGGTTTCTAGAGTGTTCCTAAGGCCTATAAATAGATCCTTAAGCCTATAGAATAGACACACAATTCCAAGGAGAAGAATTGGAGGCTCTTCAAGCTCAAGTTTCAGGTTTATTCTTTTCCTTTCTATTCTATTTTATGAAGATGTTTAACATCAAACTCATGTGTAACTAAACTCTTTAGTAGGGCTAGATTGAAGCCCTAATTATGTTTATTTAATATTTCAATATTGGCGCCTTTGTGATAATCATATTGAGATGCTTAATTTGATTAATTCCTGTTTTATTGAATTCCTTATATGTGTTTGCCTGATCAACATATGCATGTGGTATAGATTAATTAAGTAAATCAATTTGGATGATCGAGTATTGGGTTTAATAGAGTAACAAAAGAATTCCTCATGGGTTCTTGGGTTAATCAACATGGAAAATCAGAAGTATACACCCATGCCCTAAGTTCCTTGTGTTTGTCGATTTCCCTAGATTTATGCTTTCTTAAAGAACAACTTAGTATACACCCATGCTAAATCATTTAAGAAAGAAATATACACTCATGCCTAATTCGTTGCATAGGAAAATCTATAGCTTAAGGAGTATACACCCATGCCCTTAGGTTGGCAACATTAGGCATTCATAATAGGAAAATTATATATAAACTCTTTAGGTCAATGCACTTTTTTTAAAAACTCCCTACCGTCAATTTTTGTTAACTGCCGTTAGTCCACTCAAAACTCCCCGTTTTATCTGATTAAAATATTAATTTTTTATTAATTTAATTTAAAAAATTAAATCTTAAAAAAAAAATAAATTTGAAGGGTGGCCAGAGGTGGCACCCACCACCCCTAGCCACCCCCCCAACCCCTATGGGGTGGCCATAAGCCACCCCAGGGGTGAATTGTCGACTGGGTGGCTTGCCACCCCTGTGTGGACTGAGGCCACCCCAAACCATTCATGGTGGGTCTGTTTTCACCCTCAGGCTCGGGTGGCTCATGCTCACCTCTTTCCACCTACTGGTGGCCTAGCCCACCACGGGTGGAGGGGTGGCCTGCAGGCCACCCCAAACCCCCAATGGGGTGGCCCGCGGCCACCCCAAGCCACCCCAAACCACCTGGGGGTGGCTGCAACCCACTCCAGGGGTGGCCACACCACCCCTAGGGTGGCTTACGGCCACCCTATAGGGGTTGGGGGGGTGGCACCGCCACCCCTGGCCACCCTTCAATTTTTTTTTTTTAAGATTTAACTTTTTAAATTAAATTAATAAAAAATTAATATTTTAATGAGGTAAAACGGGGAGTTTTGAGTAGCACTAACGACTGTTAAAAATTTTTGACAGTAGGGAGTTTATTGTAGTTTCGATTGACCCAGGGAGTTAATTTCCGAAAAAAAAACACCTAGGGAGTTTTTAATAAAACCGCGTTGACCAAAGAAGTTTATATGTAATTTCCCCTCATAATATGATTAAAGCATTGGCATATTGTTATATTATTTGAGCATGATTAGTGGTGGATATCAAAGCCATACCTTTATCTTTATTAACTCAAAAATCAATCTTTGTTTTGTTTTAATTACGGAATTTATTTTAAGCATAATTTACGGTAATCCTCGTGGGAATGATCTCATACTTGCACCCTATACTACTATTTTGATCTTGTGCAGTTGCGACTTAAACGTACAATTATTTGCCTATTAATTTAGGTGGATATTTGCACAACAAGTTTATGACGCTGTTGCCGGGGATTGAGTCAAATTTTGTTTAGAATTATTTTCCCTTAGTTTAGTTATTTTAAAATTTAAATTTTAATTCTATTGTTTTGTTTTTATCAAAAATCTTTTTTTTTTTTTTTCCTGTTATGTTTCAGCTCTGCAGCATCTTGCATTCTGTTATTGCGATCGAGCGTAGACTGAGTGTGATTGAGCGCACTAACCTGTGATCGAGCGCAGTTCCAGAGGACATCCAAACAGCAGTACTGAAGCTGCTGTGATTGTAGAGGCAAATCTTCTTATGCAAGGTCGTCGATCTGAAGCCTCAACCATCCACTCGATCCAGAAATTGAACGGACTATTCGACAAAGGCCTAGAGAAAACTCTGACACCGAAGAAGAAGAAGAAGAAGAAGTTTAGGAAACAATGGAAGATCTTTTAGAGAACCTGCCGCCAGCATGAAGGCCCATGAAACAGTCGTTCATCCCACAAAACCTCAACCAGCCATCATGCATCGCTTATCAACTGGAGGCGGAAGGCAATTACTATATATCCCTACAAATACACAATGCTTTGACTCACTTAAAGGGCACAACTACTGAATCCACACTTGCACCTTAGGGAATTCTTTGATCTTTGCAAGCTTCAGCACATCCAGGGCCTAAATTCGGAGGGAATTAGGTTAGTCTTATTTCCTTTTGGGTTAAATACTAAATACCCCCCTGGGGTTTCATTACTTTATTTTTTCCTCCCTAGGGTTTGATTTTTATCACAGGAGGTCTCTATGGTTTTGATAATAGACTAAGTTAGTCCTCCGTTAGTTGATCATTAGTTGACTTAAGGGAATTCCACATGGACCAATCAAATGTTGACACGTGGCACCTACTTAATTTTTTTTTTTAAATTAAAAAAAATGTATTTAATAAAAAAAAAATTAGGGGTGGCCGAGCCACCCCCTTGGCCATTTGGGGGCGGCTCGGCCACCCCTTTGGCTCCAAAGGTGTGGCAGAGCCACCCCCAAATGGCCAAGGAGCCACCCCCAAATTTTTTTAATTTTAAAAAAATAAATAAATTTTTAAGTAGGTGCCACGTGTCAACATTTGATTGGTCTACATGGAATTCCATTAAGTCAATTAACAGTCAACTGACAGAGGACTAACTTGGTCTATTATCAAAACCACAGGGACCTCCTGTGATAAAAATCAAACCCTATGGGAGAAAAAATAAAGTAATGAAACCCCATGAGGGTATTTAGTATTTAACCCTTTCCTTTTTCCTTGAAAGATAATGCTAAGTTATGGTATTATTCCTTGCCTGTAGATTCCATTCATACTTGGGAAGAATTATCTAGTAAGTTCCTAGTGAAGTTTTTCCCAGCTCAAAAGACAAGGCAGCTTAGAAGGGAGCTTCAAACATTCCAACAATGAGATGGAGATCTTTTCTTTGAAGCATAGGACCACTTCAATGCGCTGCTTCTTAAGTGTCCACATTACAACATACCTCAAGATGATCAGGTACAAATTTTTTATGAAGGGTTAGATGACACTAACAAAGGAATTATTGATTCAGCTTGTGGAGGTATGCTTATGGAAAAGAGTAGTGAGGAAGCCATGGAGCTCTTCGAAAAACTGAGTGAACACTCCCAACAATTTTGTTCTAGAGGAAGGCAAGGAATAAAAAGTAAGGGCATGTATGAAGTGAACCTGAATGGAGGATCTCAAAATAAGATGGCTGCCATGGAAAGAAAGCTGGATATGATTGTCAAAGCCATGACTGCTCAGAACATCTCGCCTAGTCAACAAGCTGCACAACTCGAGGTATGTGCCAGATGTTCCCATTCCGATCACTCCACTGAGACTTGCCCTTTGTATCCAATTGCTGATCAAGAGCAAGCGAACTATGTGGGACAGAACAATTATCCTCCCAAGAACAATCCATTCTCCAACACCTACAATCCAGGGTGGCGCAACCACCCCAATTTCTTATGAAGTAACAATCAGAGTGTTCTGAACCCTCAAGGGCAGCAGAGGAGTCCCCAACAAGTAATCCAACTAGTTTAAGAGCCAAAGAAGAATGACTTGGAAAGTCTTGTGGAAAGTCTTGTACAACAATTTGTGATTGCGCAACAACAAACTAATGTAAAGACCGATCAAGCTATTCAAATAACCGATCAAGCCATTCAAAGACTGGAAGTACAAATGGGGCAAATGGCTAAGGAGCTTAGTGAAAGAAAGCAGGGTGAATTTCCAGCCCAAACAATACCTAATCTAGGAGGTCACCAGCAATTGAAAGTTGTCACAATTCTTAGAAATGGCAAGGTCATAGGAATTGAAGAGACAGCACAAGCATCTCCAGATGAAGCCTCAACATCCAAGGTAAGTAAAATGGAGAAGGTGAATGCACCACCATTCCCTCAAAGGTTAGTAAAGCCAACGAAAGAAAAACAGCTTCTTGACATTTTTGAGACTTTGAGAATTGTAGAGATTAACATTCCTTTATTAGATGTAATTAAATAAATTCCCTCATATGCTAAATTTTTAAAGGATTGTTACACTCAAAAAAGGAAGTTTCAGGAGCATGAGACAGTGGCTTTAACAAAGGAGGTAAGTGCGGTGTTGTTAAGAAAACTACCACCAAAGCTAGAAGATCCAGGTAGTTTTACCATTCCTTGCAGGATAGGAGACCATCTTTTTGAAAGGGCACTATTGGGTCTAGGAGCAGGGGTTAATTTGCTGCCATACACTATATATGAGACAATGGGTTTGGGGGAGCTTCAACCAACTTAAATCACCTTGCAATTGTCTGACAGAAGCATCAAAAGACCAAGAGGTATACTTGAGGATGCTTGGTAAAGGTAGGTGAATTTATTTTACCTGCTGATTTCATTGTATCAGATATGGAAGAATTACCTATGCCATTGCCTTTGCCTATCATCTTAGGAAGACCCTTTATGAGAACTGATGATACAAAAATTTGTGTGAAAAAGGGTATTGTGAGTATGAAGGTGAATGGTGAGAAGAAATAATTTATAATATTTGATACATTGAAATTACCTCAAGATGATTTAGAATGCTTTAATGTTTGTATGATCCAAGGTGCTGTTGAGAAAATTTTCTAGGTCCAACATAGTGATCCATTGAAGGCCACCCTCACTTACAGTTTCACAAAGCAGGACATTAAGCTAGAGTTTGAAGATGTTACTGATGACATCATTGAAGTTGTGCACCTCCTTGAGGCCTCTCCTCCATGTTCAAGTAAGTACATTCCTCCCTTGGAAACTCTTATGCCTACTAATATTACACTTGTCCCTCCTATTGTCCAGACACCAAAATTGGAATTGAAGCAATTGGCAGAGCATCTGACATATGCCTACTTGGGAGAGAACAAGACACTACTGGTCGTAGTTGCTGCAAACCTAAGTTTTGGGGAAGAAGAGAAGCTATTGAGAGTTCTTAGAGAGCATAAAACTGCTTTGGGATGGACCATTGCTGACGTCAAGGGTATACGTCCAGCAAAGTGCATGCATCAAATCTTCCTTGAAGACGAAGCAAAGCCAACCAGGGATGCACAAAGAAGACTCAACCCACATATGAAGGAGGTAGTCAAGGCGGAGGTATTGAAATTGTTGGATGTTGGCATTATCTACCCCATCTCAGATAGTAAGTGGGTAAGTCCAGTTCAAGTCATTCCAAAGAAGAGTTGGATCACAGTGGAGAAGAATGAAGAAGATGAGCTGATACCTACAAGAATAACCACTGGTTGGAGGGTATGCGTCGACTACAGTAGGCTGAACAAGGTGACCAGAAAAGATCACTTCCCTTTACCCTTCATGGATGAGATACTAGAGAGATTAGCTGGCCATAGATACTACTGCTTCTTGGATGGGTACAGTGGCTATAACTTGATTGCAATAGCACTAGAGGACCAAGAGAAGACCACTTTCACATGTCCATTTGGCACATTTGCTTACAAAAGGATGCCATATGGATTATGCAATGCACCGGCCACCTTTCAAAGATGCATGATGAGCATTTTCTCAGACATGGTGGAGAAATTTATTGAGGTATTTGTGGATGATTTTAGTGTTTTTGGTTCTAATTTTGATGAATGCCTTAATCATCTGACCTCAAGAGGTGTGAAGAATGGAATTTAGTGCTCAATTAGGAAAAATGCCACTTCATGGTTCAACAAGGCATTGTGTTGGGTCATTCCATTTCTAGCAAGGGCATTGAGGTGGATAAGGCCAAGATTGACATCATCTCCAAACTCCCTCCTCCTATGACAGTGAAGGGTGTAAGAAGTTTTCTTGGACATGCCGGGTTCTATAGAAGGTTCATCAAGGATTTCTCCAAGATCTCTAGACCCCTCTGTGCATTGCTAGCCAAGGATGCCAAATTTGAATGGTCTGAAGAATGTATGAATGCTTTCAACACATTGAAAAAACTGCTCACATCTACACCAATAATGATGGCACTTGATTGGAACCTTGCATTTGAGCTCATGTATGATGCCAATGACTTTGGCTTGGGAGCTGTCTTTGGTCAAAGAATCAATAAGGTACCTTATGCTATTTATTATGCTTCTAGAACATTGAATAATGCTCAGCTAAATTATTCTACTACTGAGAAAGAATTATTTGTTGTCATATTTGCTTTGGAGAAATTTAGATCATACCTGATTGGTTCTAAGGTTATAGTATTCACTGACCATGCTGCTTTGAGCTATTTGTTTGCTAAGAAAGATGCAAAGCCTAGATTAATCAGATGGGTACTATTACTACAAGAATTGGACCTTGAGATCAGAGATAAGGAGGGCAGTAAGAATGTGGTGGTAGATCACCTATCCAGGCTACTTCATGAAAAAGAAGGAGATGAGCTTCCTTTGAAAGAAAGTTTTCCAGATGAGCAGTTATTTATAGTAGACACCAAACTTTCATGATATGCAGATATTGTTAATTGTATAACTGCCAAGGTTTTTCCTCCAGGTATGTCTAGTCAAGAAAGGAAGAGGTTGATGTCTATATCTAGACATTACCATTGGGATGACCCCTATCTGTTCAAATTTTGCCCTGATCAAATCATCAGAATGTGTGTCTCAGAGGAGTAGCACATGAGCATATTGCAGCATTGCCACCAGTTTGCTTGTGGAGGATGCTTTGGGGCAAAGAGAACAGCTCTTAAGGTATTACAATCTGGGTTTTATTGGCCTAATGTGTTTAAATATGCCATTTTTTTTGCAGCTCTTGTGATAGATGCCAGAGGATAGGTAACATCTCATCCAGAAATCAGATGCCATTGCAAAACATTCAAGTGGTAGAGCTCTTTAGTGTATGGGGTATTGACTTCATGGGTCCATTTCCTAACTCATATGGTTATTTATATATTCTTGTGGGTGTGGATTATGTGCCCAAATGGGTCGAGGCTGTCCCCTCATAGACTAATGATCACAAAGTGGTTGTGAAGTTTTTGCATGAAAACATGTTTGCTAGGTTTGGGACGCCAAGGGCAATAATCAGAGATGGAGGTAGCCATTTCAACAATAATGCCTTTGCTTATTTAATAAAGAAGTATGGGATCACACATAAGGTTGTCACTCCATACTATCCTCAAACCAGTGGTCAAAAGCATCCTAGAAAGGATAGTGAATCCCAGCAAGAAGGATTGGTCTTTGCACTTGAATGATGCACTATGGGCTTATAGGACTGAATACAAGATGCCTATTGGCATGTCCCCATATCGGTTGGTCTTTGGAAAGCCTGTCATCTACCAGTGGAGTTGGAGTACAGAGCATATTGGGCCATCAAGAAGTTCAACTTTGACATGAAATAAGCTGGTGAAAAGAGAAAGATGCAATTAAATGAACTTGAGGAATTAAGGCATAATGCATATGAGAACGCCAAGCTCTACAAGGAAAGAACCAAGGCGTATCATGATAAGCAACTGGTCAGGAAGGAGTTTCATATGGGATAGAAGGCGTTGATCTATAATTCAAGGTTAAGACTCTTCCCTAGTAAGTTTAAGTCTAGATGGTTTGGCCCTTGTGTTGTTACCAAAGTTTTTCCTCATGGAGCTTTGGAGGTTCATAGTCCAGAAAAAATCAAACATTCAAGGTGAATGGACATAGAGTAAAGCCATATCTTGAAGTGAAATTGGTACCAAGAGATGAAGATTTGGCACTCCAGTCTATCCAATATGCAAAACAGTAATACTGAAGCAGAACCACAGTCTGGCTGAAGACGTTAAACTTAACGCTCATGGGAGGCACCCCACATCATATCCTTTTTATTTTAATATTGTTTTTCATTTTTTTTTTTTTTAAGTTTTTGTTTTCCATTGTTATGTTAATAGTTTGTTTTGCAGGGACAAGTGTACTTCAATTAAAGTTTGGGGGTATGCTATGAGCTATGTTATTCCAGACAGTTCATCCATCTCCCGGGTAAGATATTTCAATGTTATACACACATTAGGGACAATGTGTAATTTAAGTTTGGAGGTATGGGAGACACTTTACACAAACTTTGTCCCTTATTTTAGGAAAAAGAAAAAGAAAAATATATATATATATATATATTCATGTTGTCTTAAAATTTTGATTGATCCTAAAAATTATGATTTGATTCTCATTGGGGAGCTTAAAATTTTGAACACATGATCTGATAATTGAGTTTTTCAGTTTGGTTACTTGCTTTGGATAGTTGACAATTCACATGCTTGATCTGATCTACACAAGCATATTAACACATAATTTGTGGGGTATGATATGAAAGTTTGATATGTATGTTTCTATGTCTTTGGTGAAACTAGATGATTTATTAGATTGATACTTTGGCATATAAATAAAAAAAAAAAGAAAAAAAAAAAGAAGAGAAATATGATCATTAATAAGCTTTTTACTAAGTAATTGGACCTCTTGCCTCAAAGCATTGAGTATTTACGTCAAAAGGTGAAGAATTTTGATTTGGTTAATGCCATAGTTAATTTAGTTTCGTAACCTTTTTGACTCGAATTAGTAAGTCCTTAGGGGTGTTTACACCTAATGCCCTAAAATCACCTAGTTTGGGAGTCATTGACTTAATACTTGCTACATGAGTCAATTAGAAAGCTTAAGGGAACAAAACATGCACATCCTGACTATAAAAAATAAAAATAAATAAAAAATTAAAAAATTAAAAAAATTAAAAAGAGAGAAAACGAAATGTTATGCCATAGTTATTCATTCTAATAGGGATTTCAATGAACTTTGAGATATTGAGACATTGCACATTGAAAATAATTGGAAGATTCATATTTGTGTGCTAGTTCACTTTACACTATTTCGAACTTGTGATGCCTTAGCCTGTCTTTTGTAAGTAATTAGACTTTAAAATTTCAATTCATAATGAAGATGAAGTTTATCTTTTTAAGCTTGTTAATGATTGAAAATCATGGGTTTGAGTGACAATTGAGTTTTTGGGTAACATGAACTTGTGCATAATGTTTGTGGGTAATATTCCTGAAAAACCCTCATGAGACTTCACTCGTCCTCTAGGAAATTCCTAGGGGTTTAAAAGGCTTGTTGCATATGCTAAATGCAATCGTATATCCCACAAAAGATGGATTTATCTTTTTGTTTTTCATTTAGTTTTAGTTTCGTATTGCTAAGGGACTAGCAATATGTAAGTTTGAGGGTGTGATAAGTGCCAAAATATTCATATTTTAGCCCTTAAACTTATATTTGTTAATTCCTTAATTTTGTTAGTTTGTGCTATTTTAGTTCTTTTATGTGTTTTCTGTGTTTTTGTAGGCTTTTGGAAGAAAATAAAGCAATTCTGAAAGTTTGGGGCTTAAAGAGCAAATTTGGAAAAAGCTAAAGGTTCTAATAGTACGATTGATCGCAGGGCACCTGTGATCGAGTGCACTACCAGAGAGCCTCAAGAAACGAGCACAAGGCGTGCGCTCATGTGCACAAGAAGCAACATCAATCGCATCTGCAATCGAGCACTCAACACACACGATCGATCGCAGACCTGCGATCGAGTGAACACGGGCTGCGATCAAGCTCACCCGTGCGTGAAGAGTAAGGCAGTAGCGCCCTATTCTGGAAAGTCCTCTTTTTGACCCCTTCAAAACCCTAGGCAAAGTAGAACGCAAAAGTTACGAGTTTTAGGGTTTCTAGAGTGTTCCTAAGGCCTATAAATAGACCCTTAAACCTATAGAATAGACACACAATTCCAAGGAGAAGAATTGGAGGCTCTTCAAGCTCAAGTTTCGGGTTTATTCTTTTCCTTTCTATTTTATTTTATGAAGATGTTTTACATCAAAATCACGTGTAACTAAACTCTTTAGTAGGGCTAGATTGAAGCCCTAATTATGTTTATTTAATATGTTAATATTGATGCCTTTGTGATAATCATATTGTGATGCCTAACTTGATTAATTCATGTTTTATTGAATTCTTCATATGTGTTTGCCTGATCAACATATGCATGTGGTATGGATTAGTTAATTAAATCAATTTGGATGATCGAGTCCTGGGTTTAATAGAGTAACAAAAGAATTCCTCACGGGTTCTTGGGTTAATCAACACGGAAAACCGAGAGTATACACTCATGCCCTAGGTTCCGTGTGTTTGTCAATTTCCATAGATTTATGCTTTCTTAAATAACAACTTAGTATACACCCATGCTAATTCCTTTAAGAAATAAAAGAATTAGAGTATACACCCATGCTTAATTCATTGCTTAGGAAATCTATAGCTTAAGGAGTATACATTCATGCCCTTAGGTTGGCAAACATTATGTATTCATAATATGATTAAAGCATTGGCATATTGTTATACTATTTGAGCATGATTAGTGGTGGACATCAAAGCCCTACCTTTATCTTTATTAACTCAAAAATCAATCTATGTTTTGTTTTAATTACGGAATTTATTTTAAGCATAATTTACGGCAATCCTTGTGGGAATGATCTCGTACTTGCACCCTATACTACTATTTTGATCTTGTGCACTTGTGACTTAAACGTACAATTATTTGCCTATTAATTTAAGTGGATATTTGCACAAAAGTGGCCATGATCTTTACAGCTTCGTCGATGGCACCAACATATCACCCTTCCACAAACTTCCACCTTTGCTGATGGCTCCCTGACCAGAGCATGCTTATGGCCACCATATCCAAAGAGCTTCTCCCCTAAACCCTCAGTTGCAAAAGTGTCAAGGAGCTGTGGAAGATGCTCGAATGGACCTTCACCTCCACTTCCCAAGCCTGCACCATGAGCCTACACCATCAACTGACAATTGTGAAGAAGGGAAACTCCTCCATCACAGACTATTTCCAACACTTGAAGCACATAGCCGCTACCCTCATTGTCGGCACGCCACTGAACGACTACAAATTTACCTTTTAACTTCTCTTCGGCCAGGGTCCAAAGTACGATCCTTTCATCACTTTGGTGACTACCCATATGGAAGCCCTCACCCCAATCTCATATTGCGAAGATAAGTTATCCACATAGAGTGTGTGGATAATAGAAAGACACTCATGGGTGCTAAATCCTACATTACTTAATTACTAGATGAAATTAAGTTTTATAAGTGATTATAGGGAAACTACAAATTGACTAGTCCTTTTGAGGTGATACCGCAGATGTAGCTAGCGTTTTGTTCTAGGTCGTTACAAATGGTATCAGAATCACTTGATAATGTGCCATGTGGTACTATCTGTAATACCCCGACTTTTTAAATCATTTTAAAAAGAGTTTTAAACCCTTACTCAACAAATAGCCTTCTAAATCAACCCTAAACAGAAAACTCTTAGCCATCTCAACATAACACAAAGCCCTCATACTTACCATAAAGCCTTGAAGTAAAACCCAAACCTACCACTTCTAACCGTACGTACACTCTTGTCTTTAGTAGAGGAGGTATGCATGGGGACCACTGGACGTGCGCTCTTGTCTTTAGTAGAGGACGTATGCGTGGAGACCACCAGACGTATGATCTTGTTTTTAGTTGAGGACGTATGCATAGGGACCACCGGACGTACGCTCTTGTCTCTAGTACTGGACGTACGCCAAGGGACCACACCAGACGTACATAGCTTTTTGAAAAACCCCTGGATAATACCTAGAACGTACACTAAACCCGTTTACCCAATGAAAATAGTACCGAACGTTCACCCCTATAGTACCAGATGTCCGCTACTTTTCAGAATAGTTGGTGAGCACCTCCAGCTTTTTCTCCTTTATAAATACCAACCCCCACCACCCCTTTGAAGCCATCATACCGCCCCTAGGCTCTCTGTAACCTCCCATTGTGAGTGCCTTGTGAGTTTTGAGAATTGAGAGAGCGGAAGAAGAAAGCTTGTACTATTGCCATTTTCCAAGGTAATCCCTTAACCATTCTTATCCTCTTGTTGTCATCCTTAATGTATTTTTGCATGTTTTGAGTTGTAATGGCACCATGTTAAAGTTCTTGCAATCTTTCTTACCAAAATCAAGAAAAGAGTTTTAAAGTTTCTTGATTTCTTATGTTGAGTTTTCTTACGATGCATGTGCTTATTTTATAGCCTAGGAGGAATCATAGTAGCCTTTAGATTGCATGGAAGCCTTGAAACCCTGTTAGGAGCTTTTGGCTGAAATGCCTACTCACTGACTGAACGTACGCGCCTTGAGCCCGGACGTGCGGTCAGGAGGTCAGACATCCGCCTTAGCCCCATTTTTGAAACTTAGGCCCTAGCAACCCTTTATATTAGATTAACCTAGTATCTTACTCATAAGGGTCCTCTAGTACTACGTATAACGCTATGTTATATTCCGTTATAGCAGGATTTAGCAATGTCGGAGGATTCAAGCAAGCGTACGAGGTAAGTAAACATTTACGAACTCTTTGCTTAAAAACGTAGGATATGTCAGTTAACTGATAACGAGTATGATATGAGCATGTCTATTTTTCATAATAACTTGGTAACTGCTTTATCAACTAATTAATAAGATGCATTGTATGACATGGTATACCGGTACGTGTGGTATAATGGCCATGAGCTTACTATATAGACTTAATGCTATGGTCAAATGTGTGTGTGTTATGTGGGCTTTGGATCCAGGGATTTCGTGACCATGCGCAGTCATTCCCAAATGACTTGGCCACTACAGGACGGATATCATTAGCGGTGTGGGCCACTCGAGGTTGGACTTAGTCATGCTGCTAATATTATGTACGGTAGCGTACAATGGCCGGGGCACTGGCATTGTATTACAGGTCCCTCAGGACAGAGCCAACCCTATTGAAAAGAGGTAATATCTCGAGTAGATGACCTATAAAGAATTAATTTTTCATACATTAAAATACTTAGGCGATTGCCGCCGGGAGTACAGCACTCTTTTTTTTTCATAAGTAATAATGATATATATCAAAAGTGCAGAGGGGTGCAACCCATATACACGGGAAGTATAAATAGAGAGCGCCTAAAAGGGAGAGAAATGAAAAAGGAAGTCAGAAAAACTAATTACTAAAGGAGCTAGCCAAGCGGCCGTTCAAGAGTAAAGAGTAAAGAAGAAAAGATGAGTCAGTTCCTCTATAGTCCTAGTAGAGTTCTCAAAAGATCTAGCATTTCTTTCAATCCATATACACCACATAAGACATAGAGGGATCATCTTCCATACTTCCGCGCTTCGAGCATGTCCTCCCGACCACCAGCAATCGAACAAATCCCTCACTTTGCAAGGCATTACCCAATGCAACACAAACCGACTAAAAATAGTATGCCAAAGAGTTCTAGCGGTTTCGCGGTGGAGAAGAAGATGATCTACTGACACTCCTGTCTTCTTGCACATACAACACCACTCGACCACCACAAGGTTCCTCTTACGCAGATTATCATGAGTCAAAATTTTGCATAGGGCCGTGGTCCACCCGAAAAAAGCCATTCGCAAAGGCACCTTTGTGCGCCAAATACTCTTCCAAGGAAACACCTCACAGTCAAAATTAGACAAGGCCTTGAAGAGCAACTTAACCTCGAACTTGCCTTTCTTAGACAAGGCCCAACAAATACGATCCACTGTACCTATAGAGATCTTGCAAGAGTACAACCGATCAAAAAAAGGAGCAACCAAATCCATCTCCCAGTCCTGAACGGGCCGCACAAAAATGACATTCCACTCCACAACCCCATTCCTCCAAGTAAAATTATCCTTAACCCAAGCTTCTTTGTGTCTAGCGATGCTGAACAAAGACGGGAAATCTTGCTTCAAAGAATTTTTCCCACACCAAATATCATGCCAGAAACGAACTTTCGAACCCACCCCCACCTTAAACCGAATACCTTTGGCAAAAGAACTCCAACCTTGTCGAATATACTTCCATAAGCTCATACCATAAGAACCCGAAACCTCCTTCGTGCACCACCCACCTTCCTGGTCTTCATACTTAGCTTTGATAACCTTGCACCAATGAGCCTCACTCTCATTCGCATATCTCCAAAGCCATTTCCCCAAGAGAGCTTGATTAAACTGATGTAACTTTCGAATGCCAAGACCACCATAGTGCAGGGGACGACAAACCTGGTTCCAATTTACAAGATGCAACTTAGGCTCATCTCCCATCCCTCCCCACAAGAAATCTCTTTGGACTTTCTCAAGCCTTTTAGCTACACTCATAGGAATCGGAAACAGAGACAAAAAGTAAGTCGGGAGATTAGTCAACGTACTCTTCATGAGAGTTAAACGACCTCCTTTACAGAGGTACATCCTCTTCCAACCTGCCATTTGACACTCTATCTTCTCAATCACATCATTCCACATAACCGTATCCTTATACGGCACCCCAAGAGGGAGACCTAAATACTTCATAGGCAAATCGGCAACACTACACCCAAGGATATTAGCTAATACCCCAATGTTCTCCACCTCTCCAATAGCCACAATTTTAAACTTTCCAAGATTAACTCTCAAACCCGAAACAGCTTCAAAACATAAAAGAATGAGACGCACATACCAGATTTACATGAGAGAAGCTTCACAAAAAATCAAAGTATCATCAGCAAATAAAGAGTAAGACACCACCAACTCCGAGAAGACCCTATCTCCCACCGTGAAACCTGACAAAAGTCCTTGGTCAACCATCACATTCACCATCTTACTCAAGGCCTCCATAACAAGCATAAAAAGTAACGTTGAGAGGGGATCCCCTTGCCGAATTCCCCTCGAACTGTTAAAGAACGCTTCCGGAGAGCCATTCACTAGAATGGAAAATCTTACCGACGTAATACACCACTCTATCCAAGCCTTCCACCTCTCCCCAAAACCACACCTATGCAACAAATACAAAACAAAGTCCCAATTTACATGGTCATACGCCTTTTCTAGGTCCAACTTACAAATAACACCTGGCACCCCTGACTTCATGCGACTATCCACACATTCATTTGCAATTAGAACCGAATCAAGGATTTGGCGGCCCCCGATGAAAGCATTTTGAGAGTAGGAGATAACCTTACCCAAAACAGTTCTCATCCTATTGGCAAGAACCTTAGAAACAATTTTGTACACCCCTCCCACCAAGCATATGGGCCGAAACTCCTTCATCTCCACCGCATCTGCCTTTTTCGAAATCAAGGAAATGAAAGTTGCATTCAAGCTCTTCACCAACTGACGTCTACGATGGAACTCATCAAAAACCGCCATAACGTCTTAATTAACTACACCCCAACAAGCTTGAAAAAAAGCCATGGAGAAATCGTCTAGACCCGGTGCCTTATCACCATCCATACCTTTTATCACCTCCCAAAACTCCTTTTCCTCAAAATCTCTTTCTATCCACCTACAATCCTCCTCACCAGTAGACAAAAAAGGCTGGTTATCCATTCTAGGCCGCCATGAACTTTGCTCCGAGTATAAGTTTTGATAATACTGCACAATCTGATCTTTTACCTCAGCTGGATCATCGGATAAGACGTCATTAATACAAAGCACTTCCACACAATTGTACCTGGGATGAGAATTCGCCATCTTGTGAAAGAAACTAGTATTTCGGTCCCCCTCCTTGAACCACAAAGATCTCGGTTTCTGACTCCAGTGAACTTCTTCACACAACAAGGTATTCTCCAAAACTTTCAACATATCCGACTTTCGAATCTTTTCCTCCTGATCTAACCCTCTCAACTCTGCCAACTCATCCAGCTCCTGAATACCTCCCATCAACTCCTTGTTTTACCTCCCAATATCTCCAAACACCTCCTCATTCCATTTTTTCAAATCCATTTTGAGGGATTTCAATTTATTAGCTAACACAAAACTAGGTAAGCCCTCGAACGAATAAGATCCCCACCAAGAGCTAACCTTGTCGACAAAACCTTCTGCTTTGAGCCACATGTTTTCAAATTTAAAATACTTATTACCTCCGCAACGAGCCCCACAATCCAGAAAAATAGGTAAATGATCGGAGAACATGTGTTGAAGTCTTCTTTGTGACACTGCTGGGAAATGATCTTCCCAATCCGAGGATAGCAAGAACCGGTCAATTCTAGACTTGGTCTCATTTTCTTGATGATTAGACCAAGTAAATTGTCCCCCCATCATCGGAATGTCCACCAAATTGTTCTCCGAAATGAAGTCTGAGAAATCGGTCGTGCCCGAGGAGTAATAAGAAGCACTAGAGCGTTCATTAGGGAACCGGACAATATTAAAATCCCCACCAAGACACCACTGGACCTCCCACACATTCATCAAACCAGCCAGCTCTTCCCAAAGGACCGTCCTCTCCACATCCTTATTCGGGCCATAAACCCCCCCAAACGCCCAAACCCAGTTGTCCTCCACATTTTGAAACGAGCACGCTAGGGTGAACTGCCCCACACACTCCTCCTTACTCTCCACCACCCTCCTATCCCACATCATTAACATCCCCCCCGACAAACCATTAGACCCTTTATACTTCCACCCCACATGTTGACCACCCCAAAGACTGTGAACCACCTCACGGGAAATAGTCTCCATCTTAGTCTCCATCAAACATACAATATCTGCTTTCCACTCCTTCAATAGACCCCTAATACACAGCCTTTTTTTGAGGGCATTACAACCCTCTCACATTCCATGCTGCGATGTTAAGCTTCATGATCCACCAATTTGACCCCTCCCACGACTCCTACCTTGCATAGATATCATCTAGCCTCTGTCAAAAAGAAGAGCACTATCTGACTCCTTAAATCATGTGGGGGCAGGACCATCGGCAGAAAACTCCCCCAGATCAGAATCAAACTGCCTCCTGGAAACTTCAATAGAGTTGAATAAAGCTGCCAACTCCTTCTTCTTTCCCTCATGAAAGAAACACCAATTTTTGGGCAAAAATTGAGGTAGCTTTCAACTACCCAGCTGGAAGAAATCTTTTATGATCCTAATTCCTCCAACCTGATGGATGCTGAGACACTGTCCTCGTCCCTACGTGACCCAGGCCCAATTTCAATATCTTTCTGTCCACTTTGAAATGACTGAACTAGGTTCATTACCTCCCCCCTACAGACCCCTGCAACCATCCCAGAATTCTGACGAGATGAAAAGACCACCGGAACCTGATCTGAGCCAGAGCCCATGTCCTCACCAGCATCTCCAAACTCCATTCGGCGCTCTGGCAAGCTTTGTGTGTTCTCTGGCAAAGAAAGCATCTCCGGTACCCTCTGGTTAATTTTCGGCAACGACCCTAGCATCCCTTCCTCCTGCCCAGAAGCCGAAGAAGAGACTTCTAACGAGCCCACCATTGCGGCGTTCCACCTCTGCAGTCCAAACTTCCTCCTCCTATAAGTCACCATAACTTTGCCCTTTCCGCTGGGCTGTGCCTCGATCACTGGACTTAGAGGATCCTTACCATCAGTGCCGACAACCGCCTTGGAAGCTTCTTCAGCCGCTGACCTAACGCCCCTGTCCACTTATAAGACCTTTGCGACCACCGGCGATGGACTTGCTGGCCTAGCCAAGTCAGGTCACAAGCCATACGTGACCTTCTCATGCTTCTTCGATGAGACCACCTCTTCTGAACATACTGCTTTTAAGGGTCCAGCATACCCTGGGCTATTAAAACCCAGGCCTGAGCCCATCGTTCCTTTAAGCTTAAAACCCGATCTCTTCTTCACCCTCAACCATTTATTGGGCGTAGTGACTTTCCTTTTCAGCCCAGACCCTTTTATCCCCTTCGATGTTGACTTCCTCTGACCAGCTGAATATTTATCTCCCTGCCCAAGCCCAAGCCTGCTACCCTCCATAATCTTGAACGCCATGTCAATCTGGGACAGCCCTACATCACACTCCCGCTGCAGATGCTTCAACATCTCCTTGACTTTGAGGAGCTCGAGACTTACCTTAGAGTAGGTCTGCCCAGCATGGTGTCCCTTCCCCCCTATCCCATCATGCGATCAGAATCAGTCATCGAGTCTTGTGACATCACCGGTGTTTGGGAGCTACTCGCCTGAGTTCTAAATGAACACCCTATGCGACCACCATCCTTTGAACCTTGTCTTCCAACCTCTGCAGATGCTTGGACATACCTCACCAGACATAAAATCTTCGTCGGAATCTCCCCGGGATCGCCGTGAGCCCTTTTCGATGCATGGGTCTAGGTCGAAGCCAATGCTTTCCTGCCAAACTCATGGGTTTGCTGTTCCATATGACCAGAAGCAGTTTTCGGCCACCTTTGTACCCTTGCAAACTGTTCTTGGCTAGAGCTACAACCCTCCTCGGTTTGCTTCGACGACAGTCTCACCGCCTCCAGTAACTCCTGCGTCCCTTGACCTCCTTATCACTCTTTTCTTCCCTGAACACGCGATGCTCACTGACCACTCGATGCTCACGTAGAGAAGAGTTTGCCACTCTCATTTCCTCATTGAAACGATCCCACCCTATCACACGCCGACCTTCTGGAATGATGATCGAGCCACACCTTCTTCTTCCGTCAAATTCCTCCACCGTCAGAAAACAACCATGCCTATTAGCACACTTTTAAGCTGTTATTCTAGGATACCCAGCTCTAGACTAATCCCAAAAAACTTCTGAGTTATTCACTGCTACCAAATCCTCCACAATTCGCACCATCCAAGCTAGCTCATCCTTCTTCATAAAAATGGACCTATTGAGTCTTTTGCTCCTCTAAAAAATCTTCACCCCTAATGCCCCTACCTTAATCAGCACCTCAAACTCCTTGGATTCCACCGACCATCTTCTCGAACCAACCATGATACAGCCTAAAACTAACACCAAACAGCTCTCACGCGCCACCCACGCGCTGACTCAAGCGGGGAATAGATGAGAGAGATAGAGAAGAGAGAATGAGATGACTCTTTCTTAACACAAAAGGTCAATGCAGTTCAAGTTCTAAAGTATGGAATGCTCCTAACTGCAATGAAATAGCAATGAGTTCAAGGCAGGAGTCAGAATTATCCACTCTTTTATTAACCAAACAATACTTTTATGGTGTATTAACGTAGACAACATCTCTTTTAAATGTTCACTAAAATTACACGTTTATTTTTGCTTAAATGGGCTCAATCATATGTAATTGTGAGGTTTACTTACAAAGTCATTAGACTTACACTGTTATTATCCTTTTAGGAAGTTTGTCACCAGAACCCAGGAGTGTCAAGGTTGCCACTACGAACCTTGCCTTAGAACCTTCATGTTGCTATCAGGTTTGTTTTACATTATTATTAGTTGCTCCATGTCTTTAATTTTCGAGGAATATACTTGTCTATTTTATGATTTAATAGTTTTCTCAGATTTATATCACCTTCCTATGCATTAACTTTGATAATGCTTAGAGGGGTGATTCCTCATTTAGCCACAAGTTGGTTTAACTGGGGTAATTGCCAGTAACCCTGCCAGGTTAGCCAAGGCTAATTTTGGGGGCGTTACACTATCAGCACCACATGATGTGGCCTTAAAGGGTAAAGGACGTTGGGGTTAAGGGGGAGATTATAACACACCGAAATCATATTTGGAAGATGAGTTGACTAGATAGAGTGAGTAGTTTATAGAAAGACACTTATGGGTGTTAAGTCCCACATTACTTGCTTACTAGGTAAAACTAAGCTTTATAAGTGGTTTTAGGGAAGTTGCAAATTGACTAGTCATTTTGGAGTGATATCACAGATGTAACTAGCACTTTTCCCTGTGTCATTGCATGCTATCCCATGAGATGAGGCTTGAGCAAGCAACCAGCAAGAATTGTTGTTTCCCACTACCAATATCGCTACCCGTGGTTGGGACTCCCACCCTGTTCCTGGTGGCCATTGTAACTCCTAGCCTTCTTCCAGCAATGTATCACGACCATTGGGGGGGTGGATCACAATGTCATGCTTTTGCCTATGGTTATTCAGGTGGACCTTTATGTCACACCCCTTCAAATAATTATTTAGGTGAACCTTTGGATCCTAGGTCCTACCAAATTCAACCCACAAGTGGGCTCGAGGGCTACTTGCTAGGTCTCTGGAAAAATAGATTATATGGTCATGTCTGTTATCACCAGTTTGACCAAGCCTACCAAGCTACTAGTCCAAATCTCATAACTTTTACGGTCACCTCATCTCAACCACAAGACCTAAATTGGTATCCCGAAACTGGTGCTATTCACCACATCACCTCCGATCTCAATAATTTGAATATTCAATTTGAGGAGTTTGATAGCTTTGATCAGATCAAAGTGGGCAAATAGTACCTAACTCGCCACCCAAAACAGTGGCACCTTCTCTCCCTATAATTTTATTTTATGTTATGCTTTACATGTTCTAAAAATCACAAAAGAAAATTTACTCTTCAAGCCTAAGAGTCTTCTAGAAGGTCTTATCTGTTATCTCCTTCCAAAAGGCCCTCATTTTCGTCGCTTGCTCCAATGACATCGAACCAACCTCCTACTCCACAACTGCTCAACAACCTATATGGCATGCAGTTATTGTAGTACCCCGAGTGAATACCAGACTATGTTTGATATTAATAGAAGGGATAAAGGTCTTACCTAGATCATTAGGGTCATTGGAAGTAAGATATTTGGACTTTTGGTTCTAACCTAACATTTGATTGGGGATCGCCGAAATTTCGATTGAGGGGATTGCCGAATGTACGGAGGGGTACAACCAAACATTCTATCTGCAACTGTAGAACTGTTGGGTAATAATACACCAATGTTCAAAGGGGGACCACCGAACATTCGATGACCAATCTTAGAACTACTAGGTAATGACCAAACGTTCAATCTGCAATCCTAAAACCACTGTACAATCAGGGGCAGAGGGAGGGGGGTTGAGAGGGGTCAAATGCCCCCCTCACCTTCCAAAAATCTCCCTTCCTCTGATAGAATTTTTTCGAAGCCCACCCTCAAACAATCATCAAGTGATCATCAGGGGGCATCGACTTTACACGAACAAATATTTTTCAAGAGGACCGGATTCATGTTTGGCCACCTTCGTGATTTTGTTTTCACTATAGTTTAGGGGTTAGGATATTAGGTCAAACATAAGGTAGAAGAAGCAAAATGGGAAGAGGAATGAGTCTTTTGATTTTTGCCAAAAATGCACCGTTTACATGAAGGAAATACACGCCTTTTAAAAAATTGGAGAAATGCTCGTAGTGTTCAAGACTTGAGATACCAAATAATTACCAAATGACCTGCTAGATAAAAAGAGTGACCAATGGACCTTAATAAAGTGTTATTTATTTATTTTTTTTGAAGTGGAACTTAATAAACATTGAAACTTGAAACTAGTTGGAAGTTTGAAATGATTTTTTATTGTTTTTTAAGAGCACCGACTTTAAACCAAAGGGTTAAGTATATATTTAGTGCGATTTGCGAAACAGTAAAAATTATTGATTAAATTTTAGGTATGTAATCAAATTTTAAGATTGATTAAATTTTTATCTTTATATTGCTCTTTTAAATTAATAGTTTATATATATATAGTTTCTGTTATATATTTTATTTATATTTTCATATAATTTTAGTTACATGAGATTATGGAAAAAAGTAATGATTTCATTACGCTATAATAAAATTCTAAACGACCTCGTGTCATGGTAGATTTAGCATATTTTCCAGTAAATCATTGCTTAAGAAAAAAAATTATGAATACCATCATAGTAATAGAGACCAAATCTGAAAAGTAAATGAAGACTCGTCAATGACAATAGAATAAATTGTAAGTTACAATTATATGTTTTAAATAATATTAAATTTGTTGAATTGCTTATTTATTTCGTTAGTTATATTATTTAATATTTTTAATTAATTTTTGTTCAACATTAGTTTTTTTTTTCATTAAAAAAAAAAAAAAAAATTGACCCCTCTGACCCAAAATTCTGGCTCCACCACTGTGTATAATAGTACACCGAATGTTCGACCAGGGACCATCGAACGTTCGATTACCTGTAGGACTGTCACAACAAAGCTCTTAGCTTTTCTAACCCTATAAATACCCCCCTCCCTCACCCCTTTAATCTTTATTCTGCCCTTATTGCCCTAAGAAAACACAGCTTGAGTGAGTGCGTGAGTTTTGGATGGGAAAGGGGTGAGTTTCTTGAAGGCTTTGCTTCTAAGAGGTAACCTTCTAAGCCTACCTTATTGTTTACCTAGTTGTTATGCTGTTTAAGTGCTTTCAAAGTATAACTTGTAAGTTTTGAGCTTGTAGTTATGTAGTTGGTTCCAATATTGGTTTAAAAGATTGGGTTAAACGTTTTTAAGATGTTAGACGTATTTTCTTTTGCATGGATGTGTTATTTTGGGCAAGGAATGTGTTAGGGATCTTGTTATGACCGTAGAACTTGCTTAGAAGTGATTAAGTGGTTGTTTTGTTCAGAATGAGTTTTCTGCCTAGCATTAAACGTTCGAACCACTCTCGCCAAATGTTCGAGGGTGAGACCAAATGTTCGAGCTATTCTGCTTGAACGTTCGATGGCCATGTAGAAACTCTATTTTTAACATATTTAGGTCTAGGACTTGTTTAGATTAGGTTTAGAACTAATAATAGGTCTTTTCACAAATTACAAGTGTGTGGAAAGTTCAGAGGAGTTTGTGGAGGAGCTATACCACCCAAGTGCGTATAAACTCACATGAATACTTGTTATTTTTCTTGCATTGCATGACTATTTTATGTGTACCAAATATGCATCTTTACAACTCTCATTAAATACATTTTGATTTACTATAAACTATATTTTTTTAAAATGTGTGCTGAGTAAGCAAGATAATGAACATGGTGAGATTTGTAAGAGCATTCATGTAGAAGATAGATAAGACTAATTGCACCGTATGACGTGCTACACCGGTACATACGCAATAATGGCCATGGTCTTATTATACAAGTTAACTATATTGTTAAATGTGTGTGTGTTTATATGGGCCTTAGATTCAATGGTTGTTCGTGATTGACACAAGCATGTTTGATTGGCAAGTCACTATAGGACGTACATCATTAGTAGCGTAGGCCACCCTAGGTCGGACTCGGTTGGGCTGCTAGTGTTATGGACGGTAGCGTGTAATATCTGGTACATCAGTATTGTATTATAGGTCACTTAGGACAATATAAACCCAGCTAAGAAGGGTAATATCTCGTGTAGACCATACAGTTTGAAGTATGACATGATTCTTATATTACAACATGCACTATACCTATATTGCATCCATGGTAAACTGTCAGCGCATAAAATTGTTTTTACTTGGAACAAGTA
Source organism: Corylus avellana (assembly GCF_901000735.1). NCBI lineage: Eukaryota > Viridiplantae > Streptophyta > Magnoliopsida > Fagales > Betulaceae > Corylus > Corylus avellana. Next base: position 17,690,529 of record NC_081544.1, on the reverse strand, counting down.
GATGCGATATGTATTATATTTTAGATAACTAGTCTCTCACCACTACATTTGGGGAATGAATCTATGTTATGATGCTTTAAGTTTCACTCTGGTTATTATGATTGTGGTTTAAAATTGTTATTATCTATGTCCCTTAGTTAAAGTATTTCACAGCAGACTCTCTTCGGAGAGGATAAAATCTCTGAGTCTTGTTCCCCATGGAATAAGATTGGAAGGCGAACTGTGGAGTTAATTACTAGTTAATTGCTTTCATTAGGACGTTACAGCTATGAACACTGAATTTGATGCGTTACTTAGCAAGGTACTTGGACACTTGCCCCCTTGCAATCGACTTGAATATAGTTGGTTGCAAATGGCTCTTCCGTCTCAAACTCAAAGCTGATAGCACAACTCATTCCTACAAAGCTTGTCTCATTGCCAAAGGCTTTCACCAATAGCCTAGGATTGACTTTGGTGAGACATACAATCCAGTTGTTAAGCCTACCACCATTTGCCTTTTTCTCTCACTTGCCATCTCCTTCAACTAGACCATGTACTAGATTGATCTTCAAAATGCTTTCTTACATGGATGGCTCTTTGAGGATGTGTATATTACTCAGTCTCCCACTATAATACCATAACAATAAACTAGGGTTAAGTACACTTTAATTATAATTTAAGGATGCTAGGGTTAGTTCTCATTTAGTAAAGTGTGACACCTTGGACATTTTAAAGATTTTACTGTTTCACCAAACACTCAAAGTAGGATTACTGAATGTTGGATTCAAACCCTAGTACTAAATGATCGAGCGTGGACCACCGAAAGTTTGACCGCATCTCGAGTGGTGCAAAATTGACAATCGACCGTATGTCAGAAAAGTAAAGACAAGGTGTTCAGGCATATGTCCAAAAAGTACACCGAATGTTCGAGCATGGACAACTGAACGTTTGACCTGTAATCCTAGAACTATTTGGTAATAGTACACTAACTGTTCGATCATGAACCACCAAACGTTTGATGTCTACAATACCAACAAATCAGCTCATCCTTATCCTCAACCCTTTTTGTAAATACATGGTAACCAAATGGAAATGATTAGGATAATTGGTATGAGATCAATTATGGTGTGAATGTTAAGGAAGAATTCCTAAAGGACATAAAAGCACTTGGAACACCGTCTTAAGAGGGAAAACATTAGATTTTTGATTCTCAATAAGACACCAAAAAATATTGGAATGGATACCATGACGGTCATCTCGGAAAGAGCCTTCCGGAATGGGGTTGCACGCACAATTTTCAAAGACCCATAGCAAAAGTTATGTGTGTTTTATATCCCTAAATAGTTTGTTAATCATGCAAAACTAACAAGGTAACACATGCTTAATCATAACCCATACAATATCCAACATCAAGCCTATCATATTCATCTGAGAAAGCTTAAACAACAAAACCATTAACCTAAATCTTTAAATAGCAAACCCCTTGACCTATAATCAGTAGAAAATACAAGAACTTAAAGAGAAAAGTGTTATGATCTTACCCTTGAAGCTTTCCTTAAGTTCCTTTGCTCCATACAAACTTTCGTCCATTGATTTTCTCTTCAAAAATCTTATCTTTCCTTCCATTTCTCACTCTACTTTCTCACTTTATAGCTGCTAGGTCATGTATGAGAGGTTGGGGGCGCACCATATAAAACCCTAGCCTCAAACAAGCCTTTTGTAGTTGAAAAATCTATCCTTTCTTCGCGTCCCAGATCTGATCAAACGTTCGGTACTTCACTGAATGTTCACAGTTAAATTTTTTGAAGTTTGACCTACCGCTCTGTGTTTATAATCACAGATCCTTATATTTTAGAGATGTATTATGGTAGATTAGTTGTAGGGTTAAGCTTACAAGTTGGATATTATGAGTTTGATGTTAATTTATAGAAACATTGATGATGGGTTATGATGAGTGCCAATACTGCATATTTGGATTCCTTAATTTCCATTAGTTAATCATTTAGCTATGTCGTTAGTTAATGTTTTGTGTTAATTTTGTGTTTTTAGTGTTTTGTAGGTTATTAAAGAAAAACTGCATCTTTAAAGAGAAGAATGAAAAGTTTGGAAGGAAGCTGAAAAAGAGCCATCTACAGAAGTAGGGTCTAGCTACCATCCAGCGCTCGAGCGCACAACCCAACGCTCGAGCGCATGTGAGCTCGATCCCAAGTGGGTTGCGCTTGAGCGCACCCACGACCATCATCAACACCAGCGCATGAGCGCTGCTCCACAAAAGCAGAACAATGCATGCACGAGTGTGATCAAGCGCACTCGCGCCACCAGAATGCGGAAAGACTTCTTTTCCAAGTCAAAATGTGATTTTCGACTTTTTGTTGGATTGGGTGATAGACCTCCAAATTATCTAGGTTTACTAGGGCTTTTAGGACTCTCCTGTGCCCTATAAATAGACCTCTATGCATTCAAGAAAAAAGAGACTAGTTTTGGGAGACAATTTTGGAGACAAAATGTAATCCACAGCTTTTCTCTTTATTTTAGTTTTTCTTTAGGTTTAGGTTTAGGTTTTAGTTTCATAGTCATGTGGAGCTAAATTCTCAACTAAGGTTGAGGATGAAGCCTCACCGATCAAGAACAACGTACTTTTATGTAAGTCTTTATTTTTCCGATTTTATTGGGTTTATTATTTCAATTTTTTTTTACTTCTTTTCAATATGTGGCATGATTCTTGGATATCTTGTTGTGATTCAAAGATACACTTGATGATTTAAGATAATTTCACATAATTGATGCCTTGGTTTTATTTGCCTAAAAATTAGATATCCCTTATGATTTGTTCTTCTGATACATTTGGTGTTTCAATTAAATTTGGATTCCTTATTTGACTTGTGCAATGAATGGATACATGGGATGGTTTTGATTAATTGTTTGAAGCATAGTAAAACATATCTAAGATTTTTATTGTGAGAACTTAGGATTAATATTGATGAACATGAAGTATGTTGTTATGATTTGGTGAGTGTGAATTCCAAAACCTTAGTACCTTTATCTATTGATTTACTTAGTTTATTTAGATTATGTGTATATCTTTTAATTTTCAAAAACCCCAATTCAAAACTCTTTTGGAACTAGGTTAGGGTTTAATTGGTTTAGATATAAATTTCTCTTCTAAAAGCACAATTCTCTGTGGGTTCGACCTCGCACTTGCAAAACATTATATTGCAAACGATTCGTGCACTTGCAAGTATTAAAATTTGCACAACAAGTTTTTGGCGCCGTTGCCGGGGAGTTGATTAATTTTTGAAGCTAATTTATGTTTAAGTTGATTTTATCTTTCTACTAGTTATAATTAGGATTTTATTTTTCTGCAATTTTTATTCCTGTTGCTAATAAAAGAAAAAAAAAAAGATTTTTCTTTTCTTTTTTGTATTTTTTACTGTTTTTCAGTTCCTACTAGACCAAATCTATAGCACCCGATCAAGCGCACATCTGTATGCTCGACCGCACTTGTGCCGTGAGGAGCAGCAGTCAATAGACTAGTGTGCAGCAAACAACACCTTCCGTACTTCAACGCATATACGTTCAAGCGCAACTGCAGTACGCTTGAGCGCATCCGTGGCCAAGGCAGCAGTTAGCCCAGTTGAGCGCGTTTGCGCTCGACAACCCCGTGCGTAAGCTCGAGTGCATTAACGCCCAAGGCAGCACCACTAACGGATCAGTACACCTGCGCTCGATCCCATCTAGCCTGCACTCGAGTGCACCTCCACAGGCAGCACCAACAGACTGGTAGTAGCTGAAAAATTTTGCCAAACTTATTTTTGGTCCTTTTTGTGAGTTTTTAAAGTTTAGTTTTTTTTGTTTTTGTTTTGTTTTGTTTTGTTTTGTTTTTTTTGTTTTGTTTTGTTTTGTTTTGTTTTTTTTTTTTTTTGTGTGTTTGTTGTTTTTGTGTTAGTTTAAAAATTATGGTTAATGTTTTATATGGGATATTTGCATACTAAAATGTGAGAGTGATCATGAATTTTCAAGCTGACATCAATGCCTTATAGGACAAATTAAACCAAATCAAAGCAGCTAGATCTACCCCTACCCATTTTTCTCACACTTACACACCATATAAACCATGTTCATACTGCTCCAATCCTTATCATCATAGTGATAATAATTATCCATCCTGGGGACAAGTTTCTAATTTTTCATATGAGCAAATGAACACCAGTTTCTCCAGTTTAGGGTTTGATTTAAATTCCAATTTCTACAACCAGGATAGGAGCAACCAATCTGATTTCTCATGGTTAGCTCAGGCTACAAGAAATTATCTTCCTAAAGATGAACTAGTGCAACTTTTTTTAACTGCTCACATTGATGAATTAGATAGGAGAAAAGACCAACTTAGGATCGCTAGGTCTGCCTATACCAGAATTAAGAATAATTGCGGACCATCTTTGTGTTGTTTGTATTGTTATAATCTTACTCACCACCAAAGCGAATGTCCATTCATTTTACACTACGTGAGCATGATTAATAAGGATGATACTAGCAATTCTTATCATGAGCAAGTCTAAGTCACCACCACACTTGAGAGGGAGAAAATTGTGGATAACAATGAGGAGGAAGAAAAATAAGAGCAAGTTCAGCACCCTGATCAAATTGAGCACCAGGAGAACATTGAGCCCCCAACAAATTCTAGTTTGCCTAGTGACATGGAAGTGAGTACTAAAGCTCCTGCCTACATCACTGTCCTTCTTGAGACAAATCAAGAATCCAAAGCTTCATCACCTGGATGTCTCAAAAAGCCATCTTATGTTAAGATACTCAAGGGCTTGTTCACACAAGCACACAAATCTAGAAACCACTTTCCTAAGAAGATCCTTCGAAGCAAGCAATTCTAGATAAGATGGCGAAACATCCTTCTAGAGTGCTATGAAGTTTTGAAGAAGAAAGGGTGGAAGGGATTGATTGGACATCTGCATGATCGGGGGAAGCATTGTAAAGTTTTTTCTTCCAGTTTATTTTCTGCACTTCACTCCACAATTTCTTTCTTTTCTTTTTCATTACATTTTTTTTTTATTATTTGTTTTTGTTTCTAACAGCAATTAATCTTTTGGTGTTTGTTTCTATGGAAAAAAAAATATTGATGTTAGTTTTGTTGATAGGTGTTTTGGTGTTTGAGTTTGGGGGATGCCCTGCCCCTTTTTCACATATTGATGTTTCCTTACTTCCGGTAATGTATTTCTATACTACACGTTAAGGGCAATGTGTAATTCAAGTTTGGGGGTATGGAAAAATACTTTGTCTGTTTATGTTTGTTCGTATTTGTTTACTTTTATTTGTCTTTTTGTGCTAATTTTTTTTTTTTTTTTGAAAAAAAAAATTGTGTTATGTTGTTGTCAAGTTTGAGTTAAACTGTGATTGTGGTTTGCATTTCAGTGGCTTATTTATTTCATTGGCTTGTTTAAAGAGTTGAACACATCATTATGTCATTAGAAGTATGAGTCCTTTGACTTATTTTTGGATAAAACAGATTTTACTTGTTTTGAGATAAATTTTTATGAGCACATTAGCATGTTTTCTGTGAGGTATGATGTTTGAGCTTAGGCTTGTTCCTTTTAAGATTTTTGGGATGACCTATTGATGAATAACCTTGGCTTGCAAGATAACAAAAAAAAAAAAAAAAAAAAGGAGAAAAGAAAAAGAAAATAAAGATTATGTTGAGTTTTTCACTGAGTAACTGGATCTCTTACCTCATTAAGCATTAAGTGTTCACGTCAAAAGGTGTAAAGATCAAGTTGATTTATGGTATGGCTAGTTTGGCTTTGTAGCCTTTTTAACTTGAGTTAATAAGCCCTTAGGGATGTTCCACATCTAATGCCCTAAAGCCACCTGGTTTGGGAGTCATTTGCTCGACACTCATTACAGGGCTCAATTAGAAAGCTCAAGGGAGCTAGGCATTGCACAGCCTATACAAAAAGTTAAGAAAAAAAAAATGTTCATACCTTACCTTGGTTGTTTCATGTGGTAAGGATTCTTACAAAATTTTAGGAACTTGTTTTGAGTTTAAATTGTAATCCCCATGATTGTATGCTAATTTCACTTTGCACTTTTTAGAACATTTGATGTCTCAATTGTCCATTTATGAATGATTTGATTCTGGATTCTCTTTTGACTGTGATGATAGTGTTTATCTTTTCAAGTTTGCTTATGAATAAGAACAATGGTTTGTGTGAAACTTCTTTCTTGTTAACAACATAGTGCTGCAATGTTTGTGCGTATCATTCCTGTTAAACCCTCACGAGACTTCACTCGTTGACTAGGGATGCCTAGGGGTTTAAAACGCTTGTTGCATATGCTAAATGCAATTGTCTCTCCCACGAAAGAGGATTTATGTTTCTTGCTTTTATTTTATTTTTCGTTTTGTTTTGCTAAGGGACTAGCAAAATGTAAGTTTGGGGGTGTTTGATGAGTGCCAAATATTGCATATTTGAACCCCCTTAATTTACATGAGTTAATCCTTTAGCTATGTCATTAGTTAATGTTTTGTGTTTTTAGTGTTTTATTGGTCATTAACGAAAAACTGCGTCTTTAGAGAGAAGAATGAAAAGTTTGGAAGGAAGCTGAAAAATAGCCATCTACGAAAGTAGGATCGAGCGCACCATCCAGCGCTCGAGCGCATGTGCGCTCGATCCAAGGTGGGTTGTGCTCGATTGCACCCACGACCATCATCAACACTAGCGCACGAGCGCTACGCCACAAGAGCAGAACAACACATGCACGAGTGCAATCGAGCGCACTCACGCCGCCAGAACACGAAAAGACTTCTTTTCCAAGTCAAAATTTGATTTTATACTTCTTTTTGGACTGGAGACAAACCTCCGAATTATCTAGGTTTACTAAGGCTTCTAAGACTCTTTTAAGCCCTATAAACAGACCTCTATGCATTCAAGAAAAAAGAGACTAGTTTTGGGAGACAATTTTAGAGACATAATGTAATCCACAACTTTTCTCTTTAGTTTAGTTTTTCTTTAGGTTTAGGTTTAGGTTTTAGTTTCATAGTCATGTGTAGCTAAATTCTCAACTAAATTCTCAACCCGAGTTATCTCTTGAGCATCTCTTGAAATAAATGAATAATATTTTATGTATGAAATGTGTGACAAAAACTCTTTTTATAACTGTTAACTCAAAGTATACATGAATTGTTTATTGGGCTAGTTGAGAATATTAAAATGTGATGTGATGTTATGTATGATGGGATCAATTTGATAAATGTGATGGCACCGGTACCGTGTGTGCGTCTGTGTATTTAATATCTGTGTAGGCAATGCAACACACCACCATTTGTTGGGTGTGGCCTCATACGCCGTTAGTTCTAAGTAAAGGGGGCTAGGCCAATAGGGTTTCAAGGAAAGGGGATGAATAGACTAGTCTTTGCCAAAAGGTGATGTGCAAGACAAGCAATACCTAACTCTAGGGGTTAACCAGAGTGAGAAATGTTTATGAAATTGTGACCTTGCTTTTTAGATGGCACACATAGTTGCAAGCAAAGCAAGGATTAGTCATACTTCGTAGATGACATAAGTAGTTGCAAACAAAGTACGTACACAGATAATGTTAATTTAAAGTTACTGTATTTATATGAAATGAGCGTGATTGCAAAAACTTCCCAATAAATATTTTAAGAGGAATGATATTGGACACCAAGGACTGGCCTTGGTGTTTTGTAGTGAGATCCGACCAGCCTTGGTGTTTTGCGGTGGTTTCCGACCGATTTTTGTTGTCTGGCGAGATTCTTCTTGCCTTGGTGTTTTTAGGTGATATCTAATCTACCCTTAGTGTTTTGCGGAGAGATCCAACCGGCCTTAGTGTTCTGCGATAGTTTTTGATCGGTCCTTGTTGGCTTCTGGCGAGATCCTATCGGCCTTAGTGTTTTTCGGCAAGATTTGACCACTTTTTGCAGTTTCCGACGAGTTTTCGATTGGCGTTGAAGTTTTAGCAAATTTTCTTGTTATTTTTATGGGTTTTTGTATTGTATGCTCCAAGCTGGAACAGCTTGAGGGGGAGTGTTAGAAGACCTATTAAGGTTAGTAAGTCATTAAGGTTTGAGGGTAGTTTGGTCATTATGATATTTCCCTAATCCTATATATTAAGATGTTTGTATTAGGTTCAATATAAGCGGAATAATAGAGCAGCCTCATCTTCTCCCTCTCAACTTCTTACTACAAAACTATTAACAGATATTATGAGTTTGATGTTACTTTATAGAAACATTGATGATAGGTTAGAGATTAGATGATAATAGATAAACATGTTTATGTATGGAAGTTATATTTGGGCTTAGAATCGTATTAAGAAGTGAAATCAAACCTTGGATGGTGTTGAATGGGTAGAGATAGGACCCTTTCTTAGAAACAGAAGTTTTGCTAGACTAATTGAACATTCGATGGAAGTACCGAACGTTTGATATCGAATGTTCGATATGAAAGAATATTGAATGTTTGATGCCAATTGTTTGACAGTATTTCCGAACGTTCAATAGTCATACATAATCACCATTATGCCCTAAGAATAGGTTTTAGGGTATTTTAGCTTAGGTCTAGTTTAAATATTAGATCCTTTCACATATTTCAGTATTGAAGAATTTGTAGACGGTTTCCAAGGGAAGGATTAAGCAATCAAGGTAAGTGGGCTATCTTATGCTATTATTTTTATAAATAATGACATGGTGCATTTTATGTATAATGTTTTCGAAGACAAAGCCAGGTTATCTCTTGAACAACTCTTTAAATAAATAAATAATATTTTATGCATGAAATCTGTGACAATAACTCTTTTTATAACTTTTAACTCATAAATAATATTTTATTGAGCTACTTGAGAATATTTAAATGTGATATGATGTTACGTATGGTGAGATGAATGTGATAAATGTTATAACACCGATACCTTGTGTGCATCTGTGTATAAAATATGTGTGGAGGCAGTGCAACACACCATTTGTAATACCCCAAAAATAAATTAGGGTTAAGTACACTCTAATTATGATGCTAGGATTGGTTCTCATTTGGTAAAGTGTAAGACCTTGGACTTTTTAAGATTTTACTGTTGCATCGAACGTTCAAGAGAGGTACTGAATGTTTGAATCCTGTAGTACTAAAGAATCAGTTTATACATAGTAACCAATGAGTATGAGATCATTTACGGTGTGAAAGTTAAGGAATAATTCCTAAATGACGAAAAATCATTGAAAACGCCGTCTTAAGAGGAAAATCTTAAATTTTTTATTCCCAATAAGGCACTCAAAAATATTGGAATGGATACCATGATGTTTGTCTTGGAAAGAGCTTTCTGGAATGAGGTGACACGCACAATTCTGAGACACGTAATAAAATTTACTCATGTTTTACTAAACACTGCACAATCGGTCAAACTATTGAAAAAGTCAATTGTGAACGTTCGTTGATAAGTACCAAACGTTTGACAGGAAGCACACCACCGAATGTTCGACAAGAAGCACATCGAACCATTGGGTAATGACCAAACATTCAAACAATTGTGTAATAGTACATTGAACGTTCAACACTTAGTATCGAACTTTTGATGGCCTGCAGAACTATCACAGAAGCACCCACAGCTTTTCCAGCCCTATAAATACCCCTCCCCACTCGACCCTTAAGCCTCATTCCACTACTGTTGCCCTGTGGAACCTCTATTTGAGTGTATGTGAGAGTTCTTGAAGGAGAATGAGAAATTTCTTGGAGGTTTTGTTTAAAGGAGGTAATCTTCTAAGCCTAGTTGGTTCTTTACTTAGTTGTTATGTTGTTTAAGTGCATTTCATAGTTAGCTTAGTTGGTAGCTTTGAGCTTCTAGTTATGCTATTGGCCTTAATCTTAGGTTAACGTTTTGATGATATTAGATGTATTTTCTTCTGCATTAAGGTGTTATTTTGGTTTAGGATTCTTTTAAAGATCATGATAAGGCCTTGGGACTTTGCTAGAGGTGGTTTAGTGGGTTTTTGGTTTGAAATGGGTTTTCTGCCCATCACCAAACGTTCACACCTCTCTGTCCGAATGTTCGATCTCCTGGCCGAATGTTCGCGCTGCTTTGACCTAACGTTCAATTGTCTGGCTAAAAGTCTGTTTAGGACATATTTAAGTATAAGGCTTGCTTTAGCTTGATTTTAGAACTAATGATAGGTCTCTTCTCAAATTTCGAGGTTGTGGATCCTCAAGAGGATTTTATAGAAGAGCCTTATGACACAAGTGAGTACAAAGTCACAAGAATACTTGTTATTACTATTCTCGCATTGCATGACTATTTTATATGTATTAAACATGTATATTTACAACTCTTATGAAATACATTTTGGAATAATGTGAACTCTATTTTGTGAAAATGTATATTGACTAACAAGATAATTAAATGATGAGACTTGTAAAAGCATGCATGTAAAAGACGAATAAGATTAATTGCATCGTATAACTATGTACAACGGTACGTGCGGGATAACGGCCATGGGCTTACTATATAGGTTAACTCTATAGTCAAATGTGTGTACGTTTATATGGGCATTGGATACAATGGTTATTCTTGACCACCACAACTACGCTTGATTGGTTGGTCACTACAAAATGTACATCATTAGTAGTGTGAACCACCCGAGATTGAACTTGGTCGGGTTGCTAGTGATAGACGGTAGCGTACAATATCCGGGGCACCGGTATTGTATTACAAGTCCCTCGAGACAGTGTCAACCCTACCAAGGAGGGGTAGTATCTCGGGTAGACCATACGGTTTAAACTATGACATGATTCTTATATTACAACATATACTATATCTATATTGCATCTATTACAAACTGTCACTTCATAATGCTACATATGATTTATAAACAACTGAGTTCACCATTTAATGACGGATACGTAATGTTCATTTATATTCATTAAGTCATCGAACTTACCCTTGTATTCTTTTCCTCTTTTCCCCCATACGTATATCTGTGCTATTGTAGATAGTTTAGCAGAAGATAGATACTGCGAAGCATCCAGTTACTGTAGAAGACTTAATCTGGGTGATGCTTGAAAACTTATAGCGAGATTAGGCGGGTGCTCATAGTAACTAATACTTTTGGGTGATGATATAGACTTAAGAGTTTTGACGCATGATTGTATATTAAGGTATAACATGGATCCCTTGTAACGATGCTATGTATAGTATAATTTCAGCTACTATGATGATTTTTGGCTAGATGTTCTAGTCGTAATGATTAGTGTTGATAGAATCTTAATATTTTTGTTACTTAATATCCTCTTTTTGATGAGTAGAGATCTTGAGTCTTGTTCCTTGAGGGATAAGGCTGGGAGACGAACCGTGAAGTTAATTTCCAGTTAATTAATTTTCGGAGCGTTACACCATTTGTTGGGTGTGGCCTCACAAGCCGTTAGTCCTAAGTGAAGGGGGCTAGGGCAATAGGGTTTTGAAGAGAGGAAATGAACGGACCAGTCCTTGTTGAAAGGTGATGTGCAGGACAAACACAACCTTACTCTAGGGGTTAATCAGAACGAAAAATATTTATGAAATTGTGATCTTGCTTTGTAGATGGCACAAGTAGTTGCAAACAAAGCAATGATTGATCTTACTAGATGGCCCAAGTAGTTGCAAACAAAGTAAGGACCCGTACAATGTTGATTTAAAATTAAATATTGCAAAAACATCCTAATAAATATTTTAAAATGAATGACATCCAGACTTTACACTTTTATCTGCATATGAAATGTTCACTGTCACACACTAACACTAGGTTACCTAATTACTAAGTTGTCAAACTTACCATTTTCTTTTCTTCACCAATGAAGCATTTTGGTGTTATATAGAGGAGCCAGCTAGGGTTGAGTAGACCGGATCTCGATGCAGATGAGACTGTTTGACGTAAAGGGGTTGATGGGGCTATGACTTGTGGACCTATTGCAAGACTTCGAAGGTTGCTTATGGTATCTTGTATTTTTGGATGACATTTCAGATTTATTATTTTGAGATGTATTTGTATATTTAAGTTTAGTATAAATATTCTTTGTGGTGACATGTATAATTGATGACTTAATTATATGAAGATTGCAAATGCTCTGGTTGTAATTGTTAATGTTGATAGATATATCATGTGTTTCCGTTGCGTAGTATTCCCTTTTGAGGAGTAGAGATCCCCGAGTCTTATTCTTTGGACGAATTCGACTAGAAAGGGAACCGTTAATTTATCGGGGCGTTACACCTAGCTTCCTCCATCCTTAGTTTTCTCATCATGTCTGCAAGTTACACAAATCCATGTACTACTTAAAACAAGCCCTTCGCATTTGGTACTCCCATCTTAGGGATCACCTCTTGGATTTTGAATTTGTCGGCTCCTGCTCCGACTCTTCGCTTTTCATTTTCAGCAAACCTCAACACACTAGTTATGTACTCAGCACCAGCTGTCCTCTCGAAGGGTCAACCGCTCTTCTACATTCACTCAGAACTGACTTTGCCATCAAGGACTTAGGTCCTCTCCACTTCTTCCTTAGCATGGAAAATTATTTCTACACCTGATGGGTTCATTCTCTCACAACAACGCTACATCCTTGACCCCTCCGCAAAAGTAACATGTCAAAAGCTAAACCTGTCAAGTCTCATATGTCCATAGCACATGCTCTTTCTCTTTTCTCCGGCGATCCACTCATTGATCCCTACTCCTACCACGGCTTTGTCAGCACCCTGCAATATCTATCTCTCACTTGTCCCAACGTCTCCTTCGCTGTCAACAAAGTCTCTCAATTCATGCACCAGCCCACCTCTTTCCACCTTCAAGTTATGAAGCATATCTTGCGGTACCTCCAGTCCACCATTTCCTATGGTTTGCTGCTTCTTCAGTCTCCATCTCGTACCCTTCAAACATTCTCTTATGCTAACTCAGTTGACTATCCAGACAAAAGAAAATCAACAGGTAGATTTTGCGTCTTTCTTGGACACAATCTCATCTCTTGGTCCTCTCACAAACAATGAATCTGAATATTGCACCCCATCTATCATTGTTGTGAACTCATTTGGCTCCAATCCAGGCCTTGGAACCACATTTAACAGCAAATCCAGCCTTCCATGTGCGTACAGAGCACATTGAAATAGACTCACTTTTTTCGTAACAAGGTCGCCTTCAAAACTCTTATCAATTCGCTTCATCCCCAGCAAAGACAATCCCGCTAACATCTTTACTAAACCAACAACATCATCTCATTTATCAACGTTGTGTGCCACTTGTCTCATTTACTAGGGGGGTGTAATGAACAAATTCACATGCAACAAGGCAACACTCTACAAATGGAAACTCAAGCAACGACTACATCATCAACAAGGCAAAAATCTGAACAAGGAAACTCAAGCAACGGAGGCAAATCAAATCAACCCGACAGCTAGTATTCTCAAGAAAGATTAACCAAACTCAATTACAATAAATTATGTTATTTGTTTCCCTTTGTAAGTCTCAGACACCTGTATAAATTAACATGACTACGATAAAATCGACGCGCAGCAAAATCGAAGCAAATACCTGATTCTATAACATGAATATACCCACACAACCACGATATCAGGAAATCATTTGAACTACAGAAAGCGTGGAAGCAGCAAATCATAGAAACGTTATTAGCAATTAAGCAACAAATTAACCTGAATGAGAAGAAACATTGTAGCTTGGCCACGTGGTCGATGTAGCTTAATCTTCCAAATGCAGTCATCGGAGATTTCAAGCTTGTATTTTTCAGAGAGATGAGAAAGAAAGAAGAACCACTTTCTCTTTTCCAAATTTAATTCAACAGAAACATCTTCCCGTTTCCAGAGCACAGAAAAAGTATCTCTCGAAGTCAGATATCCAAAGTGTAGAGCTTTGACATCCATGCTAATGATAAGACAATTTCTAGATGTTGCAAATCCTTACACCTTCAAAAAAATGATTGTAAGGCAACTGTAATTCTAACCCATAACAGTTAATATATACAAAAGGGAATGCACAAGACAAGTAAGTAAAAGAAATGGAAGAGAATGAAATGAGAAAAAGAGTACTATCACCTGAAAGCAAAACACAGACAGAGAACTGCGCGCTGCTGCTGTGACAGAAGCAACCTATATACATAGACAAGAGAGAGACTACTGGTAGTCAAGATGACTGTCACTCTAACTTAAACGTGGCGGCATATGATTGGTCTACCAGGAACAATACCAAAACACTTTTTGACCAAAAGTTTCCTAAAACTTAGCAAACAAGTTGAGGAAAGTCTTGGTCTTTCAGGTAGTTGACAAGCAAAGGTCCAGTCACACTCGCAGCACCCAAGTTATGTCCCATGTGTTAAGCTTTTGTGATGTACCAAGATCCTCAATAGTGTATATAATATCAAATTATTTAATTTTTTTAAAAAAATGGTGTTAATATTAACATTGTTTATAAAAATGTATCAATTTATATTTAAATTATAACTATAAAGTAATACTCAATTTTATATAAAATGGAGAGCATCGTTGATGCGGGCCAACCCTGATATAAAGTCACAGATTTCCCCCACACCGAAACCAACAAGAAACGCAACAAAAGAGAGGGATTACTTTTGCTCCATATGATGGGAAAATTCCTCCTTGCTTCGCAAGCTTCAAACTAAAAGAATGATGAACCTCTTTAACAAAGCAACGACAGAGAAAAGTGTAAATTTAAAACTTGCACAGCAAGGAGATGAAGACTGATCTATAAAATTAAAAAAGAAAAAAAAAAAAAAAAAGAGAGAGAGATGAAGACTTATGCGTCCATCGATCCAATGCACTCCACCCAATCACATGGCCTTCCAATCTGAAGCTCAATATTCTTGCTCTGGTGGAAAGTTGCCCTTCACCAATTGGAGTGGAAAACTATTATTCAAAACTTCCATTATCTCATTTAATTTTTTTTTTTTTTTACGTGCATAGAACATATATACTAGAAAAACACATGCATCTGCTTTCTTCTTTTCTATTTTGTTTTATTTTGTTTTATTTTTATTTTTATTTTTAATTCAAACGAGGGAAACTCAGAAAGGCAACTCCTTTCTTTCTTTGTGTGTAAATAATCTAGGACTATAATGGAGGTTAGAAGCGGAGCACTTTAGGCATATATGTGTGTTAAAGTGTTTAATTTGAAGAGTACTGTTTTATGTTTTTGGTAGGAAAATTTTTTTTGAGGTTACATAAAAATTAAAACAATATTTGTATTTTAATGAGTATTTTGTATTTTCGATTGGTTGTTAATGTCTTTAATGAACAAAAACAAAAGTCGTTAACAAATATGGGCCGGAAGAGAGGGAGCCATGTTTACTGCAGCCTGAAGGTGTATTTAGATTATTACAAATTCATGACTTGAAGTTGTTATTCCAATATACCCAAAAATAGAAATAGAAGTCATTATTCCATTACAATGTTTTCGAGCACACCCAAATGATTAATTTTAAAAGTCACTTTATGTTTCTCATGCGTTTCTTTAAGAATGAGATGGCTTTTAAAATCACAATTTAATCAAAATTCAATAATAATCAATCAAAAGTCCAATGCTGATTTTAAGAGTACATTATTCTTAGAAAGACACACGAGTGACTCAAGAGAGATTTCTACCATTACTCCGGCCAAAGCTGTCCATAACAATGTTATAAAATGTAAAGTTGTCCATGGAACATATTTATTTTTGTTAGACAATAATAAGGAATAAGGAAATTGTACAAAATTTTCTATAACAATTAAAAGCTATTTGAGGATTTTATTAATTTGGCAGTACCATAGATTAAGGAACACCTATATTCATCTTAGAGGATTCATGTGGGACATTTTTTTTTTTTTTTTGACATGTCTACACAAGGGAAGGGGGAAGGAGGATTCGAACTAGTAACATCCGCTTCATAAGGCGTGATCAACTATCGATTGAGCTACCCCTTAGGAACCATGTGTGATCGACGTGCTATTTTCTCTTAATGGCACTGGAAGTGTACATTAAAAGCATTTCACAAGCAAAGCAAGTGTTTTTATATGATAGGAATAGAATTTAATAAATTTAGGCTAGGTTTGTTTTGGTGTAAAATAATTTTTGAAAAATATTTACCGTATTTTTGGATGTTTGGTGTGATGGAAAATAATAGTCAACGGAAAATATTTTTGATTTGACTAAAAAACACTTCTTTAATTTTCGTAAAATGGCTTTTATTTTTTAAAATCGTAAATCATTTTTCGAATTTGAGTATCTCATTATCAATTCAACGGACCCAGCTGAGATGTCACTGTGACCTGGCCAAGACTTCATCGGGCCACCGTTGAGACCCAACTAGGACCTCGCCGATACCCGACTTGTACACCTCCAAGACCTGAATGGGGCATCGCCAATACTTGATCGGAACCCTGCTCGGACCCGATTAAGACCTCACTCGAACCCCTTTAGGATTCACCGAGACCCAATTGGGTCACTGCGAAACCTAGTTGGGACTCGCTAGGACCCGATGGGATAGCTGAAACCCAGTCAAGACACTGCGGGGACTTGGTTGGGACCCGCCAGGACCCAGCTGGGCCATCGCTAGTGTAGTGCCCCATATTTTAATGCCGCATTTATTAGATATTAATTTGATAATAAGATTATATTAATATTCATAATAGGCTTAATATTACTTCTTGAGGAATTTATAAGGATATATGAATATTTATGGGAATAAATATTGATCGGAGGTTATCAAGTTATAAGCCTTGATTTCTATAAGAGGTTATAGCCTAATAATATTATTGGGTGACTTAAATAAAAATAATAATTTAATTAGACAGATTAGATATTAAAGGAATTAATTTAGACTAAAAAGAATTAGTAGATTAAATAATAATATTATTGGTGTGATAATATTAGTTGCATACTGCAGTTAAAATAATAATGGGTTTGAAGTATTAGTTTAAATTAGAATAATAATAATGAGGGTTAGTGTGAAAATTAATTGTTTACATTGGGGAGTTCAATAAAATAAGTTAAAAGATGTGTGGACATTATTCTAATTTTAAAGGGATAAATGCAAAATTGGTCCTTGTGATTGGTCTAAATTACAAATCACTCTATGTGGTATAAAAAATAATTTATAGGTCCTTGTAGTTGGCCTAAATTATAAATCACTCCTTGTGGTATAACAAATAATTTATAGGTCGTCAAGGTATGCTAAAATAACAGTTTACTCACTGAAATCAATTTTCGCTAAGTAGATTAATAAAATCAGTCACTTTGCCACATCATACCCAATAAACACGTGTTATTATTAATTTCTGACTTTCAAAAATGACAATTATGATTTTTCTCTTTTACTCAAGTCAGTGCCAATTCCTAGCAAACAAGTCAAATCTACAAACAGTAGTAGTTTCAATTTGGCCTAAGTTCAATGTAAAGAAGATCTCAAAAATCTTTGCAGAAGTATTCTTCTCCAAGAAGAAGGCATAAAAGATTATGTTGAAGTTGCGTTAGCATCATCCTTGTTAGTATTTTTGTTGGCTAAATTCGGTGACCAAAATGTAAATCCCTCTAGGCTCTAGATTGAAGTGATCAAAGACATCTTCAGGTTAGACTGTCTGAATGGGAAGCAAGGCCGTTCGGACTTGCAGCTTCATGCAGTCTTCCAGTACTAATTCCTGAGAGCTCCGTTCGATGACCGTTTGCATGCAGTCCGAATGTGCTTTTTGTGAACACTTCCAATACTAATTCCCGAGAGCTTCATTCGCTTGGTTTCGTTGGCCGTACAAACAGTAGTTGGTCAATGGACAATGGCCATTAAGTGCGCCGTGTTCGAACGACAAGAGTCATCGTATAAACGGTAGTGGTCAGTGGACAGCTCATGTTCCCGCCTAACCAAACAGCCCATAAATGCTTGCAAGAAACACGGGGTTGTTGGCCATTATGTCCGCCGCGTCCGAACGGCAGTTGGGGAGTGGACAACTCAGTGCACTAAATGCATGCAGGAATCAAGGAAAAGCTGTCTACTTGTCGCCACTTCAGCACGTGAAGACTAGGGCACCCGAACGCCCAGTATTACTGTCCAAAGATGCCTATAAATATAAGACTTGGGTTATTCAATTTCTTAAGGATTTCAGGAGGGCAAAAGCACGAAAATACTTGGTCATATCCTAAGGTGCTTGTGTGATAATCCTTGTGTGCTAAGAGAGTGTTTATTCATGTGAGCTAGAAAGCTTTTCTCTCTTAGAGTGATTGTTTGTTTAGAAGATGTATTGTGTAATTCATAAGCGCCAAATGTTGCACATTCAAGCCCTTTAATTTGCATATGTTAATTCCTTAGCGTTGTTATTTGTTTGATTTTGTGTTGTTTTTGTGTTTTCAGGTTATAAGTAAATATGCAATTAATTTCATTGATTTTGGGCTTAAAAGCACACTTTGAGATGATTAAGCTTAGCCAATCATAACAGAGGACCTATATGTTGTGGTTAAATTTAATCAAATAAAGGAAGGGATTAATTCGGAATTTCTCAAATTAGAGTCAAAATCGGATTGGATTCAAATTTGGATTCTGCATACATCTCGGTATTTTGGCCATAACTTTCAGCTCAAATATCCGATTGAGATGATTCAAGCGGCACTGGAAAGATAACTAAAATTTATACAAATCATTGTGAAATAGCATTTTCCTAATTCGGATCTCCGCAATGCCAAAATCTCCCCGAAAGATAGGATCGCAATTCTGGGCGAATCCTATTCCGATTTGGACTTAGGTTTTCTTTATCCTAATTGGACTTGGACTTAAATTTCCGAAATTTCTAGGATTACTAGGGCTTATAGGACTCTCCTAAGCCCTATAAATAGGCCTCTAAGCATTGAGAAAGGAGACACACCGCTTCCTAGAGCTAGAAATCAGAAAATTGTCTTTGGAGCTTAGAAGATTATGAGCGGCTAAACCCCTTCGTGGGGTGTTGATGTAACCCTATCTAAGCACAATGGTTTGATTGTATTTAACTTCTAGATTTTCAATTTATGCATATGGATTGTATAACTATGAGGATTGCTACAACTGATTTCTGTTCTTCATATTAAATGCAATTGTTCTTAAATTCCAAAATCATTATTTGTGAAATTCTTCTCTTGTCTTAGAAAGTATTTTACTTTTATTGATCTCAAATCATTCTTGTTTTCTATGATTATGACAATGATGGCTATACAATGGGTTTAATTTACATATGATCAATAGGATTTGATAGGCCATGCCTAGGGAAGACGGATTGTACTACACCCTAGTTTAGTGTAATTTAGGTAGACAATCCCTGCCAACCGAAGATGGGTTACACTTATTCATTGATTATATGTATCCTATTAAAGAATTTGATAATTTATACCTAGGAAAGACGGGTCGTACCGCATCTTAGTGGTTAGGTGGACGATCCGTGCCAACCGAAGATAGATTATGCTTATTATTTAATAAGGTAGTTTCTTGTTTATTTATAACATGCATAGAATGAATTTCTGGGATTAATTATGATTAGCCATTGTTGTGCGGATAGAGGTGAAGTCAATACCCTACACTCTCTCTTATTTTAATTCTCTTTTATTTTCATGCACTTTAGTTTTCAAGCAAATCAAATCAAAACCCCTTTTAATTAAGTTAACTTTGATCTTTTAATTTTGATAATTAAACCTTTGCAGTCCTTGAGGTTCGACACCCTCTCTATAGCCGTATCCTACAAAGATTCGTCCTATTGCGAGTGGTTATTTTTATAATTGATATTTTTGGTCACAAAAATACCACATCAATTTTTGGCGCCGTTGCCGGGGACTGCTTAACGGTTTCATTATCTAAATTTAGAGATTAATTTTAGCTTAATGATTTATTTTTCTGTTTTAGGTTGCTACTTTTAATTTTGTTGTGTTTGGTTTTTATTATTTTTTTTGAGAATTTGCAAACAGGTTCGTAAGCTGCCTTCTCTGTAACTGCGATCGAGCGCAGCCCGTGTGCGATCGAGCGTACGGCCGCACTTCAGTAGGATCCCAGCCAGCAGTGCTCGAGCCTTCCACTCCTACGCACGCACCCACCTGCCGCATTACGCTCGAGCACACCCTGCCGTGCGATCAAGCGCACTTGCGGCATCCTGCATCCAGAATCTTAAGTGATCTAAGGCCGTTTGTGAGCTTGTTTGTTTCTGTTTTAGCTTAATTTTTTTTTCTGTTTTCTTTTAAATTTTTGTTTAGTTTATGCTAGGTCGTTGTTCTTTATCGTTTCCATTAATTTCTTGCCACCCTGAAATTGAACGCACTCTTAGACAAATTAGATCCCAAGGGACCCCTAATTTGCTAGAAAAGCGTTCCACTGAGACCATGGGAGACGGTAATCACGTAGCTTTGCAGGATCACTACCTGCCAACCACTTACACTATTCCCACATGTCTCCGGTTGCAAGAAATTACGGCAACCCATTATGAAATTAAGCCCAGCACTGTACGGAGTTTACCTTCTTTCTTAGGGCTTAGCACTGAAAATCCTTATGACTTCCTCAGTGATTTTGAACCAATTTGTGGTACTACTAAAATGAATGGATTCACAGAGGATGCCCTAAGGATGCGTCTTTTTCCTTTCTCCCTCAAGGAAAAAGCCAAACATTGGTTTCAATCCTTAACACCTAACTCTATTACTTCTTGGGCTCAATTACAGCAAGAATTTCTTAAGAAGTATTTTCCCATAGGAATGACCAATGATACTAGGAGAGCCATCACTACCTTCTCCCAGTATGAGGGAGAGGATTTCCATGAGACTTGGGATAGGTTGCAAAGCTTGCTTAGATCATGTCCACACCACGCTGTCCCGAAATGGCAGCTAGTGCAATGTTTTTATGATGGCCTAACCGAGTCCTATAGAAAAATGGTGGATGCATCATGTGGGGGAGCTTTCATGTTAAAAAGTGAAGATGAAGCATGGGCTATGTTTGAAAATTTGAGTAACAATTCTCTTCAGCAGGTTTCCACCAGACAAAGGGCACCAGCACCTAAAGCACTCAAGACAGAGAGTTTGTATGAAGCAGGCCATTCCCCAAACATAGCCAACCAAGTAGTTGAGGCTATCACCAAGAAGCTAGACCAAGTTCTGTTGACTGCTGGTTTTGCCCCTAATGCTGCTCACACACACACTGAATCATGCTCATTCTGTTCCAGTCCTATGCATCAAGTAAATAACTGCCCTGTTACTGGAAATTATACTGATATTGCAAATGAGCAGGTTAATGCAGCTTTCTCCAGACTGGGTAATGATCAGTACTTCAATACGTATAACCCCGGGTGGAGAAATCATCCAAATTTCTCGTGGGAGAATTCAAATTCGGGCAACTCAGCCCCAGGGCCATACAATCAAGCTCAATCCAACAGGCAGCCTTACCAACCTCATTCCACTTACCGGCCTCCACAGCAGCACTACCAGTCTCCATCAGAGTCTAATTTTGAGGATCGGATTCTAAAAGCAGTGAATGAGCTGACTAGCGAGATAAAGCAGTCAATCAAATCTTAAGAGGAAAGAGTAAACTCACATACCCACTCCATTGCCAAGCTAGAAGCTCAAGTCGGACAACTTGCCAATACCCTCAACAGGAGGGAAGAAGGAAAGCTTCCAAGTCAGCCAGTGACCAACCCTAGGGGACTATACATGGTAGAAGAAAGCACATCTCTTCTGGAGCAAGTTCAAGCCGTCACCACATTGCGAAGCGGAAGACTGGTTGACAATCATGTGGAAGAAAAGAAGGATGAGCAAATTGAGGCCCCACAAAATCTGCATCAGGACAAGGGTAAACAAGTAAGCATTGAGGCATCTTCATCATCTGCCCCCACTCCTGAGGTACCATATGAGCCTAAGGTCCCATTCCCAGAGCGGCTTAAGGCACCCTCCCACTTTGGGAAACAAGGAGAGAAGATACAAGATATGATGGAAACCTTCAAGCAGGTTCAAATCAACATCCCACTCCTTGAGGCCATCAAGCAAATTCCAGCCTATGCAAAATTTCTCAAGGACTTGTGCACTCAAAAGAGGAAAAATCATAAGCACATTCCCAAGAAGATCATTCTCACTGAGCAAGTAAGCTCTCTGATTCAGCATAACACTCCTCCAAAGTTCAAAGACCCTGGAGCGCCTACAATTTCATGCGTCATCGGAAACACTGAGATTGAGAGAGCTCTCCTCGACTTAGGAGCTGGTGTTAATTTGCTTCCGTACTCGGTATATCAGAAACTGGGCCTAGGGGAATTGAAACCGACAAGTACTGTCTTGCAATTGGCTGACTGCTCAATCAAGAAACCCCGCGGGATTGTGGAAGATGTCATTATCAAGGTGGACAAGTTCTACTATCTAGTTGACTTTATAGTTCTGGATACAGAACCGGTCCCAAATCCAGAGAAACAAATTCCTGTCGTCCTTGGGCGTCCTTTCCTTGCCACAGCCAATGCATGCATCAATTGCCGGACCGGAGTAATGAAGATCTCTTTTGGGAATATGAAGATCAGATTGAACATCTTCAATGCCTTCTAGAATGCGCCTGATCAGAATGCATGTTTCTTCTTGGATGACATTGGAGAAACTATTGAAGACCCACCTCTTGATCCTCCATCTGGAGCCCCATCATGGAGAAACCCACCGGAGCCTATGCCTCTCACTTCAAGTATTCCACCACCTAATGACAACCCCACAGGGGACATATTTCATCCAAAGGTTGCTGAAGTGGATTTCATTGGGGTAGAAATTTTTTTGGCAAATTCCCTAGCTACCCCAGTTTTTGAGAACTCCCATAGAGACAAGAGGTTGATCATGGAACCAGTTCGGGACAAACACCCTGAACATCGTCATGGGGAGCATCAAGACCTATTAGCTGGGAGAAGCAGTTTCGGGATGTTAAGAAGAATCCTCTTCCTTGTGGAGTGCTACATGATCATAAAGAAGAAGGGATGGAAGAGCTTGATTGGACTTCTGAAAGATCGAGGTAAGATCCTTCGGGACTCGGACTTACATTGAGAAATACCTCATAGGATCAAGCGCAGGCCCTGTGCGCTTGACTCTTCACTCCACCAGGGCATATGATCTCCATCTAGGTTTATTTTATCCATTGTTGCTTCATTCTTTGTTTATCTTTTTACAACAATCTGTGCACTTGATTGGTATTTGGTTGGAGTATCACTTTATTTTTAGGACATGTGTTTTTGCATTCAAGTTTGAGGGTATGATATGCCCACATCTACTCATTCAGGTATTTTTGTACTCTTGATCTTATTCTTTAATTCTATACATACATTGAGGACAATGTATGATTCAAGTTGGGGGGTATGGAAAAACAAAACACAGTCCATTATTATTGTTATGTCATTCTTAAGCATATGGTTGAGCTTTGATTTTGGTTTGAAATTCATTGGTAGGCTTTAAGTTGTGAACACATGATCATATGACTTGGGGATTTTGAGTCTTATTACTTACTTTTGGCAACATGAGATGCTTCTTGTTTCAATTTAAATCTATCTTGAGCACACTAGCACATGTCTGTGAGGTATGAATTTTGAGACTAATTATGCTTGTTTTCAATATCTTGAATTATGTTGGGTGATATATTGGGTGAATAACTTTGGCATGCTATTAAAAAAAAAAAAAAATCAAGTTTGAATTTTTCGCTGAGTAACCGGACATTTTGCCTCATTAAGCAGTGAGTGTTCGCGTCAAAAAGTGAAATTTTTGGGTTGATTAATAAAATGGCTAGCTTAGCTTCGTAGCCTTTTTGACTCGAGTTAGTAAGTCCTTAGGGGTGTCTTTACACCTAATGCCCTAAAGCCATTTGGTTTGGGAGACATTGGCCTAACACTCGATACATGGGTCAACTAGAAAGCTTAAGGGAGCTAAGCATTGCAAAGCCTACAAAAAAAAAAAAAAAATGTATTCCCTGGTTGTTTCATTTGATATGAAGTCCAATAAATTCTGAGATGTTGATTCATTCATAATGGAATTATTTTGAAGCCTCATGATTATGTGTTAGGTCACTTTGCACTAATTGAAATTTGTGTATCTCAATCTGCCATTGGTAAGTGATTTGACTTGTAACTCCTTGAAATTTTGAAGATGGAGTTTATAATTTTAAGCTTGCTAATGAATGAGAACCATTATTTTTGTGATGCTTCATCCTTTTGAATGACATAATGACATCAATGTTTGTGGGTAACATTCCTGAAAAACCCTCACGAGACTTCACTCGTCCACTAGGGAATTCCTAGGGGTTTAAAAGGCTTGTTGCATACGCTAAATGCAATCGTATATCCCACGAAAGACGGATTTATCTTTTTGTTTTTCAGTTTATTTTCTGTTTTGTATTGCTAAGAGACTAGCAATATGTAAGTTTGGGGGTGTGATAAGCGCCGAATGTTGCACATTCAAGCCCCTTAATTTGCATATGTTAATTCCTTAGCGTTGTTATTTGTTTGATTTTGTGTTGTTTTTGTGTTTTCAGGTTATAAATAAAGATGCAATTAATTTCATTGATTTTGGGCTTAAAAGCACACTTTGAGATGATTAAACTTAGCCAATCATAACAGATGACCTATATGTTGTGGTTAAATTTAATCAAATAAAGGAAGGGATTAATTCGGAATTTCTCAAATTAGAGTCAAAATCGGATTGGATTCAAATTTGGATTCTGCATACATCTCGGTATTTTGGCCATAACTTTCAGCTCAAATATCCGATTGAGATGATTCAAGCGGCACTGGAAAGATAACTCAAATTTATACAAATCATTATGAAATAGCAGTTTCCTAATTCGGAGTTCCACAATGCCAAAATCTTCCCGCAAGATAGGAACGCAATTCTGGGCGAATCCTATTCCGATTTGGACTTAGGTTTTCTTTATCCTAATTGGACTTGGACTTAAATCTCCGAAATTTCTAGGATTACTAGGGCTTCTAGGACTCTCCTAAGCCCTATAAATAGGCCTCTAAGCATTGAGAAAAGAGACACACCTCTTCCTAGAGCTAGAAATCAGAAAATTGTCTTTGGAGCTTAGAAGATTATGAGCGGCTAAACCCCTTCGTGGGGTGTTGATGTAACCCTATCCAAGCACAATGGTTTGATTGTATTTAATTTCTAGAATTTCAATTTATGCTTGTTGATTGTATAACTATGAGAATTGCTACCTTTTGATTATGTTCTTAATTATTAAATACAATTGTTCTTAAATTCCAAAATCAATATTTGTGAAATTCTTCTCTTGTCTTAGAAAGTATTTTACTTTTATTGATCTCAAATCATTCTTGTTTTCTATGATTATGAGAATGATGGTTATACAATGGGTTTAATTGACATATGATCAATAGGATTTGATAGGCCATGCCTAGGGAAGACGGATTGTACTACACCCTAGTTTAGTGTAATTTAGGTAGACAATCCGTGCTAACCGAAGATGAGTTATACTTATTCATTGATTATATGTATACTGTTAAAGAATTTGATAATTTATACCTAGGAAAGACGGGTCGTACCGCATCTTAATGGTTAGGTGGACGACCCGTGCCAACCGAAGATAGATTATGCTTATTCTTTAATAAGGTAGTTTCTTGTTTATTTATAACATGCATGGAATGAATTTCTGGGATTAATTATGATTAGCTATGGTTGTGCGGATAGAGGTGAAGTCAATACCCTACACTCTCTCTTATTTTAAATCTCTTTTATTTTCATGCACTTTAAGTTTTAAAGAAAATCAAATCAATTCTCTTTTTAATTAAGTTAATCTTGATCTTTCAAATTTGATAATAAAACCCCTGCAGTCCTTGAGGTTTGACACCCTCAATATAGCCCTATCCTACAGGATTCGTACTATTGCGAGTGGTTATTTTTATTATTGATATTTTTGGACACAAAAATACCACATCAGTAATCAATTGTGAAGAAGTCTATCGGGAGGGTCCAGTAAATGAGAATCACTTGAAGAAGATTGTGAGGTAGGAGATGAGCTGGAGGCTTGGTGATCTTACAGGACCAAGGCAAAGGGTTGTAAGTGTCCCTGTGTCTGTTATCTCTTCAATATTTTATTATAGTGATTTCCTGGGTTTAGTTGCCCAGGAGAGGTTTTACTTTTAGAACGGTTTCTAAAAGGTTTTTTCTTCGTTACAAAAATATATGTGTCTGCATGATTTACTACTTTACATATTTTGGTGATTGATTGCTTATTGCTTCGTATTTTTAATTCCGTATATTTTGTGATAAACACCTATTTCACCGCCTCCACCTCCCCCCTCTAGGTGTGTTTCGAGTCTGTTATCTTACTTTCAATCACTCTCCTCTTCTACAAACCAAGTAAAGTTACCATTCTCAAAAGATGCTCAAGATCCATATGATCTTGGAGAAGATTAAGTTATGAAATTCAGGCAGAGAAGTTACTATTCATAGTTGTAATACCCTGACAAAACACCTGTTTTAAAAGGTTTAAGATTTCTTACTTAACTTGTTAATGTTTCTTTAAAACAAAGCCTTAAAACAAGCCCTTTTTTAAATAAACCAAACCCAAACCCTTGAGACTTTTTAGAAGCAAAAAGCTCAAAACCACCCTCACTAGCCGAACACTCTCCTCGGGACCACATGAGCATTCGCTCTTGGCCTAGGTGCAAGCGCTCGCCGAGGGACCACACAAGCACTTGCATGAACAATGTATTACCCATTGGACAAAACCCAATCATACGCCTAAACCTTTTTATCCATTGTGTGAACAGTACCGAACGCTCGCTCAACAGTATGCGAGCGCTCCCTGCCAACTCTAAAAAGTAATTTTAGCCCATTCTCCACTTTTCAGACCTAAAGCACGCCTCCACCCTTTATATAAACCATGCTATTCGGCCCTTAGCCACCTTCAACCTTAGAAAGCCTAACTCTAATGTGAGGAGAGGCTTGGAGAAAGAAATGAGAGAGTTTGGAGTCGTTGCTATATATCTTCTATGGTGATTTCTTGGCCCTTCCCTTATGCCTTTTTAATTGTTCTGACTGCTTTCCAAGTGTTACAAGTTTTAAAGATGATTTGACAAGCTCTTGTACCCATTTTCTTACAAAACAAAGAAATGTTTTCAAAAAGTTTTAAACACCTCTTTGATTCTTTGTGTTGTGTTTTCCTTATGATACATGTATCTATTTTGAGCCTAGGAAGAGAAGTACCAACCCATAGCTGTAGATAGGAGCCTAAAACACATTTTGAGAGTTTTTTGCTGAGCCTTAACTCTCTGGCCAAACGCTCGCCCTAGGGAGCGAGAGCTCGCCCAGAGAGCAGGCCACACGCCCTTTAGTCCCAAATGTGTGGTTCGAAGGTTTTAGTAGCCCCTTTTCGTTAGATGAAACCTTGTAGAGTTCTCTAGTACTGCATATAACGATGAGTCATGTTTCGTTATAGCAAAGATTCATGATGTCGGAAGACTCGAGCTAGCACACGAGGTAAGTAAACACTTACGAACACTTTCCTTAAAAACGTGCAATATGTCAGCTGACTGAGCATGCGTATAATATGAGCATGTTTATATTTTTGTATAACTTGGTAACTGCTTTAACAACTATTTGATAAGATGTATTGTATAACATGGTACACATATACGTGCGGAATAATGACCATGGGCTTACTATATAGACTTGATTCTATGGTCAATTATATGTGTTATATGGACCTTGGATCCAATGATTATTCGTGACTGGTGTAGCCAGTAACCCTACTAAGATGGATCGATTTACTTGATTTAACATAGGTCTCAAAATTTGTATTGACATGGACTTTGATCTTACGTTCTATCAGTTATTTATTTGAATGAGAAAATGGGCTTACGTCCTATAAATTATTTCTTTTCTACAAATATCTTATTCATACATAATAGACAATTTGTATTGACAGTGACTTTGATCTATTTGTTAGAGATTTCTGTGGAAGTTCTACACAATAGACAAATTGCATTTTTGGGGATTCACTATGGACTACTGATCGGGCCTATTCATGGCCATATTGATTTCTTGAGTTGATGGTGGCTCTTTTCAATCTCCAGGTAACAATAATGGTCAATTTTCATCTGGAAGGGCTAATCCTTTATAGGAATGAAGGATTAAGAGAGCGTGGAAACATAAACTATATATGGAGGTGGCAGAGGGGGCTACGATCATGGTGCCTTTAGGCGAGGGGGACAATCTCCACAACATATTTTTATTTTGCAATTTGTTTATGATGTTTACGTTAGTTTTTCAAAGATTTTTGATGTTTAATTTGTTTATCACTAATGAATTATTGTGACCGATGTTTACTTTGTTCATTGGGAAGATATGTTATGTGAATGATACTTAATTAGTTTTTGAGGATCTTAATTTCCATACAAAAATTCTAGTGTTTAATGACATTTGAATTAGTGACATTTTTAGAAAATGTCACTAAATTACAACTTTTTAATTCTTCAAAAGTCACTATTCCTAAAATAGTGACGTTTTAATAGTATTAGTGTTCACACATCACTATTCACATGCGAATAGTGATGTGTGAACACTAAAATGTACCAAAATTTGAAATTTTTTAAAAAATAAATAAATCAAGTGGCTACTGGTTCCAAACCTGCAGCCACAGGTGAGGAAGGGGTGGCTTGCGAGCCACCCCAGAGGTGGCCGGCGCCACCTCCGACCACCTCTGGGGTGGCTTGGGGGCCACCCATTCCTCTAATTTTTTTTTTTTAATTTAAATTTTATTTGAAAAAATTTAAATATTTATTATAAAAATTATATATATATATATATTATTTTGGTAAAAATTATTTTTTTAATAATTTTTTAAAGGGTTGTGACGTTTGAACAGTGCAAAACGACACCTTTTAGAAGGTGACGTGCCGTTTGCTGAAAATTGCACCAAATAGTGCCGTTTTCATTGTTCAAAAGGCACTATCTCCTTTCTAGTCTTTGCACTTTTTGCCATTTTGAAAAAGTCAGTATTTGAACTTCACAAACCATATACTGACTTTTTTTCGGCAAAAAAGTCATTATATATATATATGATCAGTTGCAAAACCCTTAAATTTTTGTAGTGTTTGTTTATCAGGATTTGTGAATGATATTTAATTTATTTATTAGAATTTTGGTAATTTTGAAATTATTTTATAAGTTTTAAAAAAAATTTAAAATTTTGGTTACATGGAATTCGTATAACCAAATTTTTTAAGATTACGTCGATAAACTATTGGTGTATGGGCAAAGCACTGGGAAATATAATTTTCTAGCGCATTCGTGCTTTTTGCACCAGCAAAGTTGCAATTTTGCTAGCAAGAGCAAGATTGAGCAAGACTGGCCCATGTGATTGGTAAAGTGAAGTAGCTTTGGCCAAGCACAATCCAAACATTCTGTTCATCCCCTTGGTGCCCAAGTTTGTTAGTCAACACTTTTTCACTTTTTCCCGATCGTTGCCTTGGTCAAGAAGTGGTCATCTCAATTTCATCACTCTTTTGAGTTTAAACCTTGCCAAGCAAGGAGGAATATATCCCCATCATGGATTCATGGGGAGCAAAAGGTACGATCCCTCTCTTCTGTTTAGTTTCTTGTCAGTGTGGGGGAGCTCTATGACGTTAATTATATTATGATTGGTCTACATCATCAGAACTCTGTGACCTTTGCTCGTCAACGACATGAGAGACCGAGACTTGAAGGAATATAGTAAAAGAAATTCAGATTTAGGAAACGGGAATGACAAGTAACAACGTTGTGATTCTCTCAACTTATTTCCTAAGTTTAAGGGCTGCAGCATGCTCGTCTATAGACAACATATATGAGCACTTGCTTCTTCCACAGCAGTAGTGCTTTCTTTTCAGCTTTCAATCATTTTTTTCTTCCAAAGACAAGGTTGTCCTTACTTCTTACATAGCATGGATATCAAAGCGTTACACTTTGGATATCTGATTTCAAAAGAAACATTTTCTGTGCTCTGGAAACCGGAAGAAGGTGTTTCTGTTGGGTTTGATTTGAGAAAGAGAAAGTGGTTCTTCTTTCTTTCTGATCTCTCTGAAGAATACAAGCTTGAAATCTCCTCCGACAGCATTTTGCAGATTAAGCTACATCAACCACATGGCCAAGCTTCAAAGTTTCTTCTCATTCAGGTTTGTTGCTTACTTTCTAATAACATTACTTGTAACTTCCTCGGTGTATGTTAACTTCGATTAAATTTAATTTTTTTCTATCAACTTAAATATTTAAGATAATTGGTAATTTAACATAGTATTAGAATCAAAAGTCCTAAGATTATGAAACATTAAACTTAGAGTTTTATAATGTTAGTCCATCAATTTAGCCTCTCATTTAAATTAAATATTCTACGTGTTGGTATCACTTATTAAAAAGGAGTTTGAACCCACTCATGAGAGAGAGTGTTAAACTAATGATTAAGTGATTAAATTTACTTCTTCCTATTAACTTAAGCTTTTATGATAACTGATAATTTAATAGTTTTCTTAACAGTTTATTCATGATTATCTCTTTTTTTTCTCATAATTGATTTTTAATCAAATTTAAACCATTAAAAAAATTACATATGCCATAGTGAATACTACTTTAGTACATGTTTAGATGCAACCCCATAGAGTATGAGTCCAGATATTGACCAATTCCCTACCTAGAATTTTTAATTTTGGAGAAATATACTTTAACTTCTTAATTATTACCCATTTTATAATTATACCTCAAAACATAAAAAAATGACATCGAGAGGCCCGTATATTACCATTACATGTCAAAATAGATATTTTTATATTTTTCTTTCTAAAATACCCTTAAAGTTATCAATAAATAAATTAAGAATATATAAAAGTAATCATTTGAAAAAAAAAAAAAAAATTAATGGGGGCTAATATGAAAATGGCCACCCTTTTAAGTGTTTTAATGATTATTTTTTTAAAAAAATTTTAAAGATATTTTGAGTGAAAAAAATACAAAAGTATCTAATTTAACATGGAGTGATAATATGGTGGCCTAAAAAATGTTACTTTTATTCTTACATTTCTAAGTACATATTCTTTAAGTTGCAGTGAAAACCATTATTAAATTTTAAATAGATTATTATAAATTTTAAATTAACTAACACATAAAAAAAAAAAAAAAAAAAAATTGTATATTTGGAAACCAAATAATAAAAATACGTGCAACATTTCATTTCCTCTTCTCTCCTATAATAAGCCTCCTAGCTGGAAAGTGGAAACCTATACCCTAACTTTTATGGGTAAAATATAATCTTTTTAGGGAAGAATATAAAAAACTCTTCAAACTAATATTCGTTTGCGATAGAGTCTTATAATGTTCAAAAGGTACTAAAGTGGCATATTAAACTATTAAAATGCATAAAAAAAACCACTTATTTTTTATATTTCTATAATATCCCTATTCTTTTAACAAATAAAATAAT